>NC_133935.1:54546554-54848780 GCF_031877795.1 Strix aluco
GGTTGTAGCAGAAGGCCTTTGGGGGGTTGTGCAGACAAAATGAGTCACCAAGGGAAACTGTGTATTAAAGTGAAAGTAGGTAGGAAGCTCAAGCCTGGAAGCACAGACTGGCAGCAGCTCCTCTGAAGTTTGTTTGTGCATTCGTAGACTGAGCCTTGTGGGACTAGTTAGTTCTTTAGTGAATTTCCATTTCCTAGAGCTCATTGAAACTTTCTGTAGTTGCACTCATCCCTGAAAAGCCAAGCTAGGCTTAGTATTTAAAATGTATTTATCATTTTTGAAGTGTAAAACATGGGGAGAGGGTGCTGACACTAACAGCATACAGACAGAAAACAAAGAAAAATTATAATTTTCTAAACATATGCTTTCATTAAGAATGAATTACCAGGTGGTCCTGGCTCCTTTAGTTATGGCCAGTGGTAGAACGGACTCACAAATTCAAGGGACAGCCACTATGTCTTGTGAATAGAACAGCTTAGTAGAGGAAATAAATCACAGAATTATCTAGGTTGGAAAAGACCTTGAAGATCATCCAGTCCAACCATTAACCTAACACTGACCATTCCCAACTACACCATATCCCTAAGCGCTATGTCAACCCGACTCTTAAACACCTCCAGGGATGGGGACTCCATCACCTCCCTGGGCAGCCCATTCCAATGCCTAACAACACGTTCTGTAAAGAAATGCTTCCTAATATCCAGTCTAAACCTTCCCTGGTGCAACTTGAGGCCATTCCCTCTTGTCCTATCACTTGTTACTTGGTTAAAGAGACTCATCCCCAGTTCTCTGCAACCTCCTTTCAGGTAGCTGTAGAGGGCGATGAGGTCTCCCCTCAGCCTCCTCTTCTCCAGACTAAACAACCCCAGTTCCCTCAGCCGCTCCTCGTACGACATGTGCTCCAGACCCTTCACCAGCTTCGTTGCCCTTCTCTGGACACGCTCGAGTAATTCAATGTCCTTTTTGTAGTGAGGGGCCCAAAACTGAACACAGTAATCGAGGCGCGGCCTCACCAGTGCCGAGTACAGGGGCAAGATCACTTCCCTGTCCCTGCTGGCCACACTATTTCTGATACAAGCCAGGATGCCATTGGCCTTCTTGGCCACCTGGGCACGCTGCTGGCTCCTGTTCAGCCGGCTGTCAGTCAACACCCGCAGGTCCCTCTCTGACTGGCAGCTCTCCAGCCACTCCTCCCCAAGCCTGTAGCGCTGCTGGGGGTTGTTGTGGCCCAAGTGCAGCACCCGGCATTTGGTCTTATTGAAACTCATCCAGTTGGCCTGAGCCCATCGCTCCAGCCTGTCCGGATCTCTCTGCAGAGCCTCCCTACCCTCGAGCAGATCAACACTGCCACCCAACTTGGTGTCATCTGCAAATTTACTGAGGGTGCACTCGATCCCCTAGTCTAGATCATCAATAAAGATGTTAAACAGGAGTGGCCCAAAAACCGAGGACACCACTCGTGACCGGCCGCCAACTGGATTTAACTCCGTTCACCACAACTCTTTGGGCCCGGCCATCCAGCCAGTTTTTTTATCCAGCGAAGTGTGTGCCCATCCAAGCCTCGAGCATCCAGTTTTGCCAGGAGAATGCTGTGGGAAACGGTGTCAAAGGCCTTGCTAAAGTCAAGGTAGACAACATCCACAGCTTTTCCTTCATCCACTAAGCGGGTCACCCTGTTGTAGAAGGAGATCAGGTTTATCAAGCAGGACCTGCCTTTCATAAACCCATGCTGACTGGGCCTGATCATCTGGTTGTCCCGCATGTGTTGTATGATGGTACTCAGGATGATCTGCTCCATCACCTTCCCTGGCACCGACGTCAAGCTGACAGGCCTGTAATTTCCCGGATCATCCTTCTGACCCTTCTTATAGATGGGCATCACATTGGCCAATTTCCAATCTGTCGGGACCTCCCTGGTCAGCCAGGACTGCTGGTAAATGATGGAAAGCGGCTTGGCAAGCACCCCAGCCAGCTCCTTCAGCACCCTCAGGTGTATCCCATCTGGTCCCATAGACTTGTGTGTGTCTATGTGATGCAGTAGGTCACTGACTATCTCCTCCTGGATTGTGGGGGGGTTGTTCTCCCAGTCTCTGTCTTCTGGCTGAAGAGACTGGATTCCCTCAGTGCAACTAGGTTTGTTAGTAAAGACTGAGGCAAAGAAGGCATTAAGCACCTCAGCCTTTTCCTCATCACTCATTACCATGTTTTCTCCTGCATCTAGCAGGGGATGGAGTCTCTCCCTGGTCTTTCTTTTGCTGTTGACATACTTATAGAAATATTTCTTGTTATCTTTGTCTGCTGAAGCCAGATTAATTTCTAGCTGGGCTTTAGACCTCCTGATTTCCACCCTGCATAGCCTCACAGCATCTTTGTAATCATTGTGAGTGTCTAGCCCCTTCTTCCAAAGGCTGTAAAGTCTCCTTTTCTAACTGAGTTGCAGCTAAAGCACAACTCAACACCAAAGCTGAGTTCAGCCAGGGTGGCCTTCTCTGCTGCTGGCTTCTCTTACAGCACCTGGGGACAGCCTGCTCCTGAGCCATTAACACTTCCTTCTTAAAGAGTGTCCAGCCTTCCTGGATGCCTATAACCTTCAGGACTGTCTCCCAAGGGATTCTGTCAAGCAGGTGCCTAAACAAGTCAAAGCCAGCCCTTTAGAAGTCCAGGATGTCAGTTCTGCTGCCCCCTCTCCTGGCCTCTCTAAGAATAGAGAACTTTATTTCATGATTGCTGTACCCTAGTCGGCCTCCAATCGCCACATCATCCACCAGTCCTTCTCTGTTCACAAAGAGGAGATCCAGCAGGGCACCTTCTCTGGTCAGTTCTGTCACCAGCTGCATCAGGAAGTTATCTGCCACACATTCCAGGAATCTCCGGGACTGGTCCCGCTCTGCTGTGTTGTATTTCCAGCAGATGTCTGGGAAGTTAAAGTCTCCCACAAGAACAAGGGCAAGTGATCATGAGATTTCTCCTAAGTGCCTATAGAAAATTTCATCCACCTCTCTGTCCTGGTTAGGTGGCCTATAATAGACTCCCACTACAACATCTGCCCTGTTGGCCTTCCCCCTGATTCTAACGCAAAGACACCCCACCCTGTCTTCACTACACTTGTGCTCAAAGCAATCATAACAGTCCCTAACATACAGCGCCACCCCACCGCCTCTCCTTCCTTGTCTATCCCTTCTAAAGAGCTTGTAGCCATCACTTGGTGCACTCCAGTCATGGGAGACATCCCACCATGCTTCTGTGATAGTCACTACATCATAATTTTCCTGCTGCATCATGGCTTCAAGCTCCTCCTATTTGTTACCCATGCTGTGTGCATTGGTATAGATGCACTTCAGCTGGGCTGATGTTCCCAGCACCTTTTTGCATTTAGAGGTCCTAAGTCCGGCCTGAGCTTTCACAGGTGTTACCACGGTTACTGATCCATCAGTAGCCCTTGCATCTTTGTTGTGCTGCATGTGTCCATCCCTTGTCTCCACTGAGATGGCAGGGTGAGGGTCATCACTGGCACAATAGCCCATAAACTCTGGTAATCTACCCTGTGGCTTATGTCTGGGAGTTCCAGTTTTGTCCCTTCCCCCTTCAAATCTAGTTTAAAGCTCTCTCAATGAGCCCAGCTACCTCCTGCTCCAAGATCCTTTTCTCCCTCTGGGACAGGTGCATCCCATCTGATGCCAAAAAAGTCTGGCGTCCTGTATACCAACCCATGATTGAAAAATCCAAAGTCCTGCCGGTAACACCAGTCTTGGAGCCACAAGTTCATCTGCTGAGTTCAACTGTAATCTTCTTCATCCATCCCTGCAACTGAAGGGATGGAGGAGAACACAGTTTATGTCCCCGACCCTTTAATCACTTTCCCCAAGGCCCTGAAATCTCTCTTCATTGATTTTGGACTTCTCCTGGTAATATCATCGCTACCCACCTGAAAAACCAAGAGAGGGTAGTAGTCCTTGGGTCTCACTAGAATGGGGAGTTTTACTGTGAGGTCCTTTACCCGAGCCCCAGGGAGGCAGCAGACTTCCCTATGAAGTGGGTCCCATCTGCATATGGGGCCTTCGGTACCCCTCAGAATGGAGTCACCCACTACAATGACCTTTCTGGGGTTCTTTTTAGAATTGGTTCTAATACATCGTCTAGAGCAACCCAGCCTTGGTGGACCTTCACCTTCCTCCTTATTTGACTCATTCTCTTCATTCTTCTCTGCTTCATTCACAAGTTCCACAGCCCCATATCTTGTGAAGGGGCACCATGGAAGATGAGGGAGGTTGGGAGGGGATTTTCCTGCCTCCCTGAGCAGGGAATAAATGCTACCAGTACAAAAGAAAAAAAAGCTGCCCATTAGTTCCTAATAAAACTAGAAAATAGGTGATTGTTTTAAAGAAAATAGAGTGGTCCTTGAAATTTGGCTGCTCCTATTTACATTTTGAAATAGATAAGGCCATAAGGCAGAGTCAGTAAGCCAAACTGCTGGGATCTGTCTGGATTTTGGGAAGGGTGTGGGAAGGCAGAACTATGGGCACAGGCAAACCAGGTCTTCTGGCTGCTTTTGGGAGCTCGGGGCCCTTCAGTCGTGCCTGTCAGCACACAGGAACATTATGCAGCTGTCCCCATTTCCCGCTCACACATCATACACCTTCAGATGGTCTGTGTTCAGTGAAGGAGCCTACTGTCTACTTGATATTATGGATATTTGAATGTTTTAAGGGGCCTAGATGAATCGTATTGCTAATCAGAACTACAGTTGAGCCCTTTCTCCAGTCATACTGGGGCTGGCTTTTCATGGAAACATAGGTAATTTATTAACTAGTGTTCATTAGGATCTACAAAATGGTGTGTGCAATAATGGCACTGAGATGGGATGTGTGAAAATGGCATTTGTAAGCTGCTTCACCCCTGTAATGTCACTTACCACTGTCAGAAGCAAGCTGTGACTAGAAAGCCTCAGCAGATATTACTGCACTCTCTGGGGGATGCCATTAGGCATTTCAGCTGGAAGGAAAGGCCATTATGCTTCAGAACTCCTTTCCAGCTCCACAGAGGTTAATAATTCCCAATGGTTATTTAGTTGATCTTGATCTAAGGGTTACAAGACACCACTAGGCTAAAAACCTCTATCAAGATCACAGGACAAATCACTGATAGGCCAAGGAACAGCAATGGAAAGAATCCAGACTCACAGATGAGTAAAGACAAATATGTTTTATTTACAGAGTACTTGTGCCTGCCTGTAAAGAGGATCTTTATGGAAAAGGTTAGCTGAATAGTCCAGTACTGGACAGTTAGGTTCTCTAGAAAAAAGAAAACTTCTGATTAGCTTTGGATAAAATATATTTTTGATGTATAAATTTTTCCACAAATAACATTAAATAAATTATCAGAGACTGTGAGGGCAGTGTGTAGCTGTAGTACCAGCATTTTTCTATGGAGAAATTATTAGGGAAAGCTCTTCAACTGGTATGTACTGAGGTAGCTCCAGTGACTCCAATTGCATTAAGAGACTTACACCTGCCCGGTATGTATATCTCTGTAACCTAGAAATATACTTAAATTGCTACCAAAAGTAACTGGAAAAAAAAATCGTAATACAAATATAATGTTTTACTAATAAGATTAATAATACCAAATTGTTATGATCTTGTAAGAAAGAGGACATAGTTATTTCATCTGGGTACTTCTGAGTTTCCCAGTTTTGGTTTGAAAGAGTCACCACTAGCGTGGAGTGATTTCCAGTGCTGCATGTAGCAGTATGTGGCAGTCATGTTAGTGCAATTAAACACACATTCACTCATGCATGCCCAGTGTAGGCACTAATAGCCACTTAACTAAAGTCACTTTTAGCCATAATTTATATGCAGCCCGAGGGTAGCTCGTTAGCTCTCTCTCATTGCTATTTATATACCCACGAGCCTTGTCAAAGAGCTGGGGGTTGTTTATAGCTACCTTTGAAGCAGAAGGCAAGCCACTGGAGTGAAACCCAGAGCAAGCCAGTCGGCCTCCTGGTGGCAGCATGCTCTCATTTACCACCACAGCTAGAACCGTTCACTAGCCCTCCGCTGCGACGAGCAGAGAAGCGGCAGCAGTTATCGGGGGTGGGAGGGGGGGGGGGGTGTGGTGTTAGAGAGGAGAAGGAAAAGGAAAAAAAAAAAAAAGAGAGAGAGAAAACAGTAAAAACAGAGAAAATCAGAAAAGAAGAAAAAAAAAAACAAAACCCCAAACCAAAACCCCAAAAAACCCAACAAAAAACAGGGAGAGAGAAGAACAAAGAGAAAACCAGAAAAAGAGAAAACCAGAAAAAGAGGCTTGTTATACTAACAGGTTGGAGTTTGGAAGTGTTAGTAAAGAGCAGGTTAGGTGACATTTCTCTAAGAAGATAAAACTGTATTTAATTATTGTTTTAAATCTTTGGCAGCCTTTAAACAATTAAAAAACATTAGCCATCTGTTGGCATTTTCATGTAAATTTGGCCACACACAATGTAAACAGGAAAATATTTTGTATGCTTTATGCAATATACGGATGTATTTCCCCTGTATGTAAGTTTCTTTAGTAAACAGGATTTGACTCATAATTTACACTGAATAAGAATGCTTTGGTATCTTTAACC
This sequence comes from Strix aluco, assembly GCF_031877795.1. Lineage (NCBI taxonomy): Eukaryota > Metazoa > Chordata > Aves > Strigiformes > Strigidae > Strix > Strix aluco. The sequence continues at coordinate 54,553,162 of NC_133935.1, forward strand.
ATGCAGAGGATTAATACACATGAAAATACAAAAGTGCTGGTCAGATTTTGCCTCCCAGTTACTTATTTCAGTGCCTAGTAGATGATTTTTCAAAGGAAAGAAATGCCTTCACTTGCACAAATGAACTTGTAGTACTGAAAATTTAGGTTTGCCAACCCAGCATGGGGGGCAAAACATGGAACAGCAGTCCTGTTCACTACACAAGAATCTGAGAAACAGAGTTCTGGAAAACTGATCCCCACAATAGGTGGTGTTGGTGTCAGGGAGTCCTTTCTTGAAAGCAAACCCGCAACAAGGAGAAGCTGTCCTGGTGCAGTGTGCTCATAGAATTTCCATCCATTCCTCCTGCAGATCTTCATACAAAGAATTAAAACATAAGTCAAAATTTAACAAAGAGAAAATAAAGAGTGAAATCCTGAACATTTTAGTCAACTTCGAATTTCTTTTTTTAGATTTACCTTCTTCCCTTTCCAACTTTAGCCCACCAAATCCACCCTGCCAAAGAGAAAAAGGCATTAACCCATGTTTTGCTTTTTGTTTTTTGGGGTTTTTTAGTTACATTCTTTTTTTTTTTTTTTTTTTTTTTTCAGCTGGGCCACTGTAAGTTTCGTTCAGTACAGCTGAGTAGGAGATGGAGGATATAGGAGAAGCTGTCAGGAATCCTATAGTAATTCCTTGAGTTTCATTCAGTTAATGCCATTAGAAACCCATGTTCAGAGACAGGCATGTCCCATCTTGTCTTGCTAAAGCAAGGTCTGTCTGGACCTCTCGTCAGTGGAAAACCAGTAGTGAAGTTCTAGTTTGCCACATCTAGTTACTCTCAGTGCCCGGTAAGCTCCTTCCTCGACCCTGACATGCCCATTTCCCCTCTTCAGCAAAGAAATCCCAGGTGCAGACAGCAAAGCAGCAGGTTTCACCAGCTGGATCTCAATGCAGGTTGATTTCACAGAGAGGGAAGGAACCTCTAGCATGCAGAGCCACCAAGGTAAAGTAATAGTAAATGAACTCCTACAGGAACTTTCCTTTAGCAACAGATAAGGAAGCAGACTATGCAATAACTTAAGCAGAAGCAGTTGCCTTAATTCAGAGAAGAAATAGGTCCCTACAGGACCTACTATGGGACCCCATTTCGCTGTGAAAGTAATTTCCCCAAGTTCTGTGTGCTGACGTAAAGTAACTGAATTCAAAGTGTTTGTATTTTACAGTCTTTTTCCTCTACTCTCAGCCACGTGAGGTGCGTTATCTCTGTTTTCACTGTGACAGACTGGTACTTCATCTGACTCACTAGACTGCAGATCCATTTGTAAATAAAAGGAATTCAGACAGGATGCAACCATTATGCAGGAGTGATTCAGATGTTTGATTTTGCCTACAAGGGAAATGATGTCTCACGGGCTATAAAAAAAAGGAAAGTTATTGGTGCTCACATGTCCTATGTTGTCTCTCAGAGTCCTGACAAGACTTCCCCCCAACACAATACAAACCAGAGATGATACATTGATGTGATTCTGCTTCAAGTGTAGAAGTAAGAGACCCTTCTGTATTTAATTGGATGGGAAAATATTTGTTGTCACACATTTTGCACCTTCATGCTAGGAAGAGAAGATCCATTATTCCAATCATTCGAGTGTAAAGTTTCGAGGATTTGCCTTGGTTTGAGACTGGAGTATTTATTCTTCACTTTGTCATTGGTTTTAATTCTGTCTAAGCAAATAACTGTTAGTTTACAATTACTGGAGAGACAATCTAAGCCCAGGACACTGACTATTGAACAGGCAGGCTCTCCCCTCAGGTTACCTATACTCTTGGAAACATTTTGTGGGCAGAGCTCTTGCTACCATTGCTATACTGAAAAATGCCATTTCTTCATGATGAAAGAACAGACTCCAGATTTCCAGGAAAGGAATGATATTGCTGATTTCATTGTTAACATTAGAACTTTCAGCAGATGCAATTTTGGCGTCACACCTACTTGTACTCTTGACTGTTACGAGTTGAGTTTGAAGTAAGTTGAGTTAGCCTTAGCATACCTATTCTTCTCCACCTGGCAGATGCAGTCCAGGATTTTAGCGGCAGTTGGGTAAGAAACCTGGCCACAGCTCTGAATGGTTTTTTGACAGCTGACTTGTCTGTTGGCATTAGTGCAGCCAAAGCCTGTTACTGGAAATGCATTTACTGAGCTCTGTCGCTGCAAAGGAATGTAACAGGATAAGAGGTTATCACTGTATTTTTCTTCTGTCATCTTTGTCGGGGAGAAGATTGTATTATGTTTGCTGTCAGACTATTGCAAAATGGCATATGTTATTAATCTAAGTATATAAATATGGTAACATATACTAGACATGACATCATTCCTGAGTAAGGCTTCCTACAAAGGCAGAATTTTGTGGCAATGGCTTTTACATCCCATTTCGGTTCTCTCCATCACCAGAATTGAGATATATCACCTCTGATAAGATCTGTTCTGGACTCAGTGAACACTTTTAAGTGTAGCAGCACTTATAGTACATCTTTGACTGCCAAGAGTGAGAAAAAATTCAGGTAAAAGCTAAGTGATACATGAAATAATACATTATTGGAATGAATATTTACAATCTAAATACAAGAGACTTCAAGATCCAAGATATACAGCACTGCATGTTCCAGAGAGTTTGGTCCACTTGCTCAGAGTTTGCTAGATCGCTCTCATTTATTTGTAACAGTGTAAACCCAAGTAAACAATAGGGTTTTCTGATTTACAGTGAAGCAAGATGGAGCAACATCTGGATGAGTGACTATTTTATTACTAGTAGTAGTAGTATAAATGTTAAAATATAATTCAGAAGTTATACAGCTCCTGAGAGAGAAAAAGCATTATGAAAGCACATTCCTTACCTACAAATGGGACCTTCTGCTTCTGTTCTGCAAGAGACTCCAGGTGTGTTTATACTCATGCTCTTCAGAGCCCTGCATAATATAATAGATTTTCAAAATTACTAGTTCCTTTTCAAAACTTGCACAGACACATAGGTCAAGCCCTCATATCTAGGCAGAGAGATATAAACTAGAATAAAACTTACTATGTATAAACTTCAGATTCCTGTATTTTGCAAGGTTTATTATTTTTTTTGTTGTGTTTTTTTTTAAATACACACTCACACATATATATACACATGTATATATGCACACGTTGTTCTTACTCCTTAGGAGGGATTTTTATTCCTCATAGAGAAGCTGTGAGACAGACAAAACAGTATCTGGAGTCACCTCTTCTGGAGTTCATGATTTTTATATTTTGAGTGCAAGTCTGCTGCATGCTAGACCGATGTCCAGTCGAGTCATGCCTCTGAGTATATATTGTACTTTCTTATTGAGTTAGAAAACCTGGGACACATGGTTTTCTCTGGAAAACACCAATGTCTTCAGGCCAAATGCGAACAGTAAGAATCCATATACCATGCTAGCCTGAGGAGCCTCATGATTAAGTAAGCTACATGGTATGAAATAGCAAACAAATGAACTTGGCTGGCCACAGTTCTAACTCACATGTTCCAAAGACTGTACAATCTGAAGATGTTATCTTTCTCCTTACCTACTGCAACATCTACAGCACACTTCATGAGACATGTGGTCTGAGCCAGATTCTCAAAAATCAAAGCATAGCTCCCCATTCAATAACTGCATCTCAAACCCGTTACCTGAAATCACACCTGAAAAGTTATCTCGAAGACCTAAATGACGAGCAGCAAGCTTTCTAAGCTTAACCAGTGGAAAACACAAGATAGAAAAGCCTAACCCCTCTGCTTGCCTCTTTAGCTAAGGCATGTTTAATATACTTGTATATACTCATATTTCAGTACTTCACATACCACTTGTTTGAGAACCGAGAGAGCAGCTTTCAAGTCTTCCTCTGAGTTTGTGTTACATAAATTCATGATTTAATGCACACAGTGTTTCCTTGGTGATTTCATCTACTGCTCAAAATAATTTGTAACTTCATAACATTTTATTTATACAATAATTACTTTGATTCTCATTAAGGGCTTGATTCATAACTGAATTGTATCATTGTAGTTAGTTTCCCTAAATTTAGAATAGTTTGGTTCAGATTTTAATTAACTTTGAATTGCTAGTTTCATAATTTTTCAATAAAAAGCTTAATCCTGCACAGTTGTTGTTTTCTTTCAAGGCTGAAACATATGTGTGAAGTAACCTCACATGATAAACTTGAAAGTTGCTTTGTTCTCCTGTTCTGACAGTCTCTGGTCATTTTGCTCACATTGCGGCAGGGAAAAAGGCACCTACTGTCCTGGATCTCTGAGTATGGGCTCATTGACAGATGGAGGAAATTGGGTTTTTAAGTGCCTGCGTCAAATTCAAAATGGAATAGAGTCCTAAGTCATGGAAAATGTTTTGAAGATATTACTTTAATTTCACTAAGTGCTGATAAAATTTAAGCTCATAATTCATGCAAACATGCATACCCCTGCACTAGAGTTGCATTTCCATCCAGCGTGGTCGTCTAGCAAAGCCTCACCTTCTTGACTATGATTTTCGTGGCCTTGTTCTTGAGGTAACTTGGCAGAGGTGCTGCTACTGGAAAATGTCGGGTTCAGGCAGGTAGGGCTTCTTCATGCAAAACTTTGAGCTGTACCAAAGTCTGGGACATTATATTAGAATACATGGGTTCAAAGAGCTTTCCTTCTCTACTCAAGAGCACAGAGTTCAAAGTATTAAAACACAGAAAACCATTTTTTTCCAAATAATTTAAGAATAATGATTAATATTTAAAGGATTATGTTTTATGGTGTTTTAATGATTAAATGAAATGTTAAACCACTAACTTTCAAAAATGGAGGATAAGCACCAAATACTTCTGTGGGAGTAAAGTCAGTAATATTAACCCTCTTTGGGTGTCCCGACAATTACCTTGGTTGCCCATCTTTCTCTAGCAGCCACAAGAGAGAGGTCAGTGAAGCAATTTGTCTCTGCTTTTCATGGCCTTCTCTTCCATTGTATAGCGTGGCTTGCTGTGCAGGCCTGAGAGGTCTGGAAATGTGGGCAGTATTAGAATAGAATAGAATAGAATAGAATAGAATAGAATAGAATAGAATAGAATAGAATAGAATAGAATAGAATAGAATAGAATAGAATAGAATAGAATAGAATAGAATAGAATATTTCAGTTGGAAGGGACCTACATGATCACCTAGTCCTACTGCCTGACCACTTCAGGGCTAACCAGAAGTTAAAGCATGTTATTAAGGGCATTGTCCAAAAGCCTCTTAAACACTGACAAGCTTGGGGCATTGACCACCTCTCTGGGAAGACTGTTCCAGTGTTTGACCACCCTCTCAGTAAAGAAATGCTTCCTCATGTCCAGTCTAAGCCGCCCCTGGTGCAGCTTTGAACCCCATTTCCTATCACTGGATACCAGGGGGAAGAGATCAGCACCTCCCTCTCTACTTTTTCTCCTCAGGAAGCTGTATAGAGAAAAGAAGTTGCCCTTCATCCTCCTTTTCTCCAAACTAGACAAGCTGCTCCTCATAGGACATGCCTTCCAGCCCTTTTACCAGCCTTTGTTGCCCTCCTCTGGACACATTCAAGGACCTTCACATCCTTCTTAAATTGCTGGGCCCAGAACTGCACACAGCACCCAAGGTGAGGCAGCACCAATGCTGAATACAGTGGGATAATCACCAATTTTGCCCGGCTGGTTATGCTGTGTTTGATGCACCCCAGGATGCAGTTTGCCCTCCTGGCTGCCAGGGCACTCTGCTGGCTCATATGGAACCTCTGTCAACCAGCACCCCCAGATCCCTTTCTGCAGAGCTGCTCTTCAGCCACTCCTCTCCCATTAGTCATTGCCCAATGCTCCAATCTATCTAAATCCCTCTGCAAGGCCTCTTGTTCCACAAAAGAATCAACAGCACCTCCCAGTTTGGTATCATCAGCAAACTTGCTAATGGTACATTCAACTCCTGCATCCAGATCGTTGATAAAGATATTGAACAGAACTGGCCCTGAGAATTGAGCCCCGAGGAACACCACTCGTGACTGGTCACCAGTCAGAGATAGCCCCATTCACTATAACCATCTGAGCTCTGCCCTTCAGCCAGTTCTTCACCCAGTGCACTGTGAACCTGCTCATCCCACAGTTGGACAACCTGTCCAGAAGGATACTGTGAAGGGAAGTATCAAAAGCCTTATTAAAATCCAGAAAACCTACATCCACTGCCTTTCCTTCATCCACTAGGCAGGTGATCTTATCATAGAAGGATATCAAGTTAGTTGAACAAGACTTTCCCTTTGTGAACCCTTGTTGACTGCACCTCATGATGGCATTGTTCTTTAAATGCCTTTCAGTAGTACTCATTATAATCTTCTCCATAATTTTTCCAGGAACTGAGGTTAGACTAACAAATAAAGTTGGCTTTAGAAACATGACTGCTGTGGGCTCAGTTTTAGTGCTGGACAGGGAGGTCTCCACTGGAGTCCCCCAGCGAGACAACCATGGCTTTGTGGTTTCTACTGCCACCTCCAGATGTTGGGCCTGCCCAGCTCAGCGTCTCCTGCCATCTCCCTGGACAACTCAGGGAAAGCTCAGTAGCGTGTGAGTTTCTACATAAAGTCTCCCAGAAGAGGACCCATTCTCATTCTACCCATCAACCTTTAATTGCTCTCAGAAGGAAAAAAAAATCTATGTTTTAGACAACCTGTTTGCAACTGTCCTATGGCAGAAAAAGAGATAATGCTGCTCCATTATTTTCATTTGCTCACCAAGAGAAGAGACCAGCCCTCCTGCCCTTCTGGAGTCCCCAGGCAGGTGGAGGCCATTCTTTGTTCCATCACCTGCAAGAACATACTGGTGAATGCCAGGTCAGAATGACATAAGGCATCTATATATGCGGAATTTTCTTTTTTTCAAAGCAAAAAGAATTTTTTATTTTTGTCAAATTAAATATAATTACTAACTTTACCAATATTTGTTTTGCTTATTTTTCTGTTTTCCATTTCAAGCACCATATGTCTGTGTGGGGCCTTATTTCAAAGGGACAGTACACACTCCTCATAGAGTAGCTGCTGCTTGAAGTATATTTTTGGAAAGTATATGCTCTCAGTCAGTCATTAAAAGAGAAAGTAACCTCTGCCCAATGAAAAATCTTTTTTTAAAATGCCTTTTTGCCATTTTCAGAAAGCTCACCAAATCACTATTTATATCTACATTTTAATTCTTTTAACAGTACAAAGTGGAGACAATAAAAGCTCCTTATCTACAAATAAAGTTTAATATAGGGCTTTTTCAAATACAGTGTTAAGCAGTTGTGGGCTTACAAATGTATGTCTATGAAAAATAATTAATAATTATAAAAAATAATAATTATTAAGTAGACTGTTGAATTGCTGACCCCCGGTGTTCCTATAAATCTGCATTCTTTCTTTTGCTTTAATTAGCACATGCTACTTTATTGTTTTATATTAAAATAAATGTTAGAGTCACAAAGGCTCAGGCACTATATTGATTCATAACTTAGCATGAGTTATCATTTAGCTTCGTTAATCAGGTGAAACATTATTTGTACAAATAAACATTTCAGGGCTAAACTACAGCTGAGAAATCTCATTCACTTTCCAATAAAATTGTTGATCTGCCAGTACTGGAATCTCAGCCACCGAATGAACAAACTTCTTCTCATATGCAAATATTCTCTTACTATGATCTGATAGAGAGGTTTTCTTACATGTAGGTTCTTCAAGATCCAAGATTAACAAGCAGTTCTGATGAATACTATTGGCTAGATATGACATTTAACACACATTAATGTAATTAATCATTTAGGGCATGTAGGTATATTGTGGTGTTTATAATACAAGGATGCATTGCAAAGTTATTTCATACATGGGGGATTTTCAAAGTCCCGCATGATGACATTGATATAGTGCTACTACTCTGTTATAATCTTTGTATATTATTTAAGTGTAACAAATACTTCATTCATTGCCTGCCCTAAACTTTGCATTTGGTGACATTCTTGCTGCTGTGTTAATATCAGGTCTATTAAGCTGGACCTCATGGTCCATTACCCTTTCTTTAGGCCTGACCCCATGAAGTTTAAGGGTCTTGAGCACAGTGTGAAAAAGCAAAGGGTTTCACTCTCACCCAAGGAGCTCATTAGGACTTTATAGAAACACAAAAAATACTCACACAGTACCAACATTTGCACTGAGGGATACTCACCAGACAAACAGCCTGGTGTCAGGAGGTATTCATTGTTCTCTTTTTCCAGGCCTGCACACCAATTTAGCAGTCTAACTAAAGGGATCGTTCATTTGTAATCCCCCATTTCAGCCTTTGTAGCAGAGATTCATTTGCCAGCATCTTTTAACTTTGCTTCCTTGAAATTCCTGTTTCACTTAGGACAGTGTATTTGAAATGAACTGAAATACGCTGGGTAGGATTACACTTGCCAATTGCTATTGTGGGATTTGGAGGTTGTCTTTGTTTGCTGCCTCAAGGCAAGTAAACAGTCATTCACAGTACGTTTTTAAAAGACCTTTCAGCAAATCACTTATTGACCAAGGGCCAGGTTCTGCTCTGTTTACCTGCCTTGAATAATGCTCCTTTTCTCCTGGATTGCAGTTGGGTTACTGAAGGAGTAAAGCACTAAAAAAGCTGCAGAAGGTTGTCAGAGTCTGACCCTAACCAAGATAAGACTAAAGAACTGCTCTTCTGCCATTAACAAAACAAGTTTGCTCTTCTTGGGCCGTAGTCCACCTGTCTACCTGTCTCCACAAAGTGTCAGCATCTTTGGTAAATATCCTGTGTGCCATTAGTGGACAATAACACAGTTCACTATGACTTTGGGTTCAGTATAAAATATCTCCCTATATAAAACACTGGATTGTTAAGGCTTTTGCAGCATTCAGCCTCTGAGCACAATGATGTAGGTAGTGTCTTGACCGTATTTTAAACTGTTTGGGGTTTTTTTATTTAAGACTCTGACATGAAAACCCGAAGTACTGATTCTTAAACCGTTTTTCTTTCTTTGAAAGCTGGTGCTCATTGCCTTGGGCAGTAACAGGCAGCTCACTGAGCAGCAGCCTCCAGTATCATTTTCAGAATTTCCACACTTTCTGTAGACAGTAACAACAGATTTGCAAAACAAAGGGACCCACTTTACATCAAACCCTAAGGGCTTTTAATTTTTCAGAGAACCAGGAAAATTGTATAGATGATTTTGTTTGGCAAAGATTCCTTTCAGTATTTCACAATAAGGTATCTTTCCATCAGGAGAAGCTATTTAGATTCCTGGCCATTTCCCACATTCACTGTGTGAGGTTTTGCTCCAAGAAAGGGTGACTGGCATTAAAATAACTACAGCTTTAGGTTTGGCCAGGTGTGGGAAGCTGAAGTAAAAAATTGTTGTCTGCACATAAATGGCATCTGGGTGGGGTATTCTTCTTATGCCCTTATGTTGATATACATTATGTTATGAAATCAGTGGAGAAACATATGGCAAGTATTTGTTATTCTGTTTTAATATATCAGCAACACAAAAGTAGCGCTGCATGACACCCGTATATCTTCACTGTGAGTAAAACTAGTTTTGTTAGTCAATGTGGAAATTTTCCACTTTAAAAAGAGCTATGTGTAAGTCAATTTGGTGCTGTCAGTGGATGCAATGTAAAATAAATACAAAAAACCTCAGTCTGCTAAAGAAATATCAAATCCTTTCTGACTCACCAGAATGGATTTGGGTCACTGGCGCAGTGCAGGAATGCTGTACATTTGCTGACAAACAAGTTCATAGTCAATTCTTGGTCAATGAACCCTGCCTGGCAAATCAGGTGTGATTTATTCACAACCACTGTCTAACATAAAAAAGCCTGTGCCCTGTGCCTGTTTGGGAGCCAAAACTAAGCAAAATCCTGGGATTTCTACAGCCAGTTTGGGTTTTTTTTAGCTTCTATGCTATCTCTGTATAGTTGCCTCAACTCATAGATTACAACTCTTGGGGTTCCTTATCTCCAGCCCTCAACTGTTTCATCTCAGCTTACCTTTAATTAAGCCAAAATAGTTAATATAGTTTTGAAAGGCATTACAAGGTAGAGGAAGAGGCCATTGGAAAATTCTGTGCCTCATTCAAGGGCAATTAAAAGAGTGAAGGGAGATGCTGAGAAGGGTGCAATTAGGTGAGGGGGTAGAAAAGCAAAAGAACCACTGGTCTTCTGGGTCACATGCATTATAAATGGCGCATTTTGAAGATAACGCCACCTACAACTTCACAGTACCTTCAGCAAGTGGGAGAAGGCCAAAGAACAAAACATGAAACCAGTTAACATCAATTTCAACATAGTCTCAAACAGCAGCGTGTCCAAAACGACTCATCTGAGGAATCATACTGTCTTCATTGCAAAGTCACTGAGTTTATCTTAACAGCTTTTCACAGCTGATTAAATTTATCTGATACTGCTGATATTTTGGTTCAGGAAGATGCAGAGACACACATTCTATTTTGGCATCTCTACTTTGGGGATGCAGAGAAAGGGGGCATGGGGGGGCAGTGGCATTTAAACAAGCGCTGTCATTTCTGCAGTGAATGTCTGATTGTGGCCTATGATTTTGGCCTTTGGTCTCCAAATATATTTAATCTGAGACATGGTCAAGACACTGTAGACAAGAGAGGTCCTCAAGGTATCACATCAATAACCTGGGATTTTCACTTTGTTCTCTCAGAAGCAGAGCAAACAAACAAATGCAGAAACTGTTCTTTCAGCTGCTGTTGTTTTTAATTACAATGGAGAGGAAAAGTTAAGTCAGCAGTTAATTGAACTGAGTCCACTAAAAGTCATTGCTCTTTAACAGCAAAATTATATGGCTTGAAGGCTTGTTAGATAAATTGTAGCATAAAAATCACCAGTAGGTCATTGATGATTTTAATGTTTCCTGTATGGATTTATTGGCTTCTTAAACAGGCAGAGGCTGTGTGTAACATTATTCTTTCAGGATAATATTTTTGTATTTGATGAAATTGTTACTTGGAATAAGCTGCATCTTTACTCTGGGTTCTGTTGTGTTCACCAGAATTTCTCTCCCAGAGAGAGGGAAAAGTCCTTGGTGAGGCTGGAGAAGCTAAAAACCAGAGTCTGCTGCACACCACCACAGGTGCAAGAAATAAAGCAATAATGTATTAGAGTCTTACCAATAGCATGGGACTCTCACTGCTGCATTTCAAAGGTCCGTGGTCTATCTGATAGTACTGCTCAACCTCAAAGTTTTCTTCAGTCTTACTTGAAATAGAAGCTGAGGTTTCTGAGTGCTATCAGTCAATGGTCATAATGTACCTACAGCTAAATAAAACTCATACCGATTTTTATACCTGCATAGACAGCTCTTTGCACAATGGAACATGAATAGCTGATCTCTAGACTTTCCAATTACATTACCACTAATAATGTAAAATAGTAAGTATATTAACAGTAATTAGGATAACTAACAGGACAACTAGAATAGGTGTAAAATAAATTGATGCTTTCCACTGTTACCTTTATAAAAAATAAACTGTATGTACAGCACCTATAAAGGATCATACATGAAATTCAGCAGAACCCCGTACAATGGTATGATCCCGTACAATGATATAAGAGTAGCAGGCCTTCTAAAGTGGTATCAAATGGCAAAAAAAATCATAAAGGCAGGTTTAACTAAGACCAAAGAAAAGGGTGATTGCATGAGATCTGAAAAGGAGAGATTTATTGTATGAGGTGCAAAGGTTGGGCAGAGGTCTAATAAGGGCAGATGACGCTAGAATACTACAAACGAGTCTTCAAGAAGAGTTATGAAAATAAAGTACAGTTATGGGTTTATTATCTAGGAAAAAACAGAGGTAACTGGACTTTGAATCAAAACAGAGTATCATTTTTGTAAGTTAGACACAACAGTATGAAAAAACTCAAGTTGTCAGCAGTTGATAAGGTACTGCATGTAAGTGTCAAAGAGAAGATCCTGTAGTGGTGATCAGCAATATTATATTTCAAGTAGCTTGAGAATAAAAAACGGTCCTCCCATCCCATTGAGGCTGGCATGAGGACAGTCAGAAAACCTCATAGCCATAAACCCTGCAAGTAATCTATTTCATGATCACTTCTGACCTTTTGAAATTGCATTCCCAACTAGAATAATAACTTGGGACATTATAATTTCCTACAAAGGGAAATTTCAGGTAAGTGTTGCCTCTGAAACATGTAGCTGATTTTACTGTTTCATTTTGATGAGTGATTACCAAGTGCTGATAGTAACAAAATACAAGTTTTCAGTTTTGTTAATGCGCTTCTAGACAAAAATGATTGTGGTATTTTCAAACAAGTGTTTTCCAACCAAAAACATTTTGTCAGCAAGTGTTTAACTAGCTGTAATGACTTTTAATAATGAAAAGTGAATGGTTCTTACATGGCACCATTGAGCTGTTATTCATTCTTTTGCAGAGTAAAAAAATGAGACATTTAAATTACTTGAGTGCATGGGGAAAAAAGAAGAGAAGAAGTAATTATATACAAGGGAGTAGGTGCTATGCAAATACCTGGCTAGATTACAATCTACTTTGAGTAATTGATCACATCCTTTAAACTTCTACCCCAATGAGCTGAGAAAAGGGGTTAAATAGGGGTTACGGTGTGCAGTAATGTGCTTATAGATGGCTAATGCAGAATCAAAGTCTATGTACCTAGGACAGACAGGCTGACAAACAGTGACAGGTTAAATAACACATGGTAAACATGTCAGAGGGCCATTCCCTGGCAATTACATCTCTGCAACATTAGGATATCTCCTAATGGGGGGATATCTCCCTGTTGACCCAGTGTCTCAGTTAACTGATCTTCTCCCAAACACATGCTACCTAGGTATGATTTGTATATTAAAAAAAAAAAGCCACAAAAAATTGTTTCAGCAATTATTTGGAAAGATAACTGGGAAACATATGAACAGATACGCACTAGTCAGAATGGATATATAAAGGGAAAATTGTGTTTAACTAACGTGATTAACTTTTTCATGGGAAAGACAATGAAAACCGACAGGTGTGAAGCAGGAGACATCTGAAGTCGACTACAAAGAGGCTTTTTGATTTAGCATCACATAAAAGACTGATATGTAACATCATTAAATTCAGTATTGATGGTGACATTTTACACTGGGGAAAAATTGTTCCTTAAATGAAATAAGAGAGCTGTATTAAATGGATATAAATTGAGGGATGTCATAAGAATTGTAATTAGGTATAGCATTTTTTCCAGTAATATATAAACACTTCATAACAGATGTGTATTTGTGCAAAGCAGAAAAAAATTAAGGCTGAATTTTAGTGAAGAGAGAATGAATGGTTGAAAGTATTGAAAAAGGTAGATAATTTATAGTAATGAATCTTAGATCACATTTATTGTCAAAATTTATTCTCGCATTTCTGTGAAAATAATCAGAAAAAGGGTTTTAGAGTAATAACAGCAATTCAAATACATTGCTTGATACTTGTAAAAATTTGGGAAAGGAGATAGCTTCTTTGCTATTTGTTTGCTTGGAAAGCAACATGTAAATGAACATCTACAACTTGGTATGCTAATTTGGCCCCACATTAAAAGCAGACAAGTTAGAATGCAAAAGACACCAAGCGTAGGTAATGACAGAGTGTATCTCACATCTGAGGAGCTTCTAATCTACAGCAACAATAATTCTTTCCATGTTAGCCTGCAAGCAATGAAAAGAAGAAAAAGAGGATTTGTTATATGCAGTCCTGTATTTTTACCACAGCGCAGTTTTATGCATACAGCCTTGTACCCCATGATACTCTGAATCCCATCACTCTTAAAATATTTAAGGGATAACCTCAATCTTAAGTGAAAGCTTAACAGTATTAACACATGCTTGAAATAGTGTTCCATGTCAGGAAAAAGCCATCAGTACACCAAGACAATGAACCTTATTCTAATTTGAAAAGAAGAATTCCTAATATAGATAATGATCTTTTCACTAATTTTGACTTATGAGTTCTGTAAGTCAAATGCCCAAATTGGGTAAGACACAAAACAAAGGTGAGATAGAACTTTCATTTTTATATTTGACTTCATAAAACTTCTGTAACTCTATGGTTAGGACCAAAAATACTAATGTTGGTTCATACTGCTTATAAAATAGTTAATTTCCAAAGATGTGGGTACCTTCCTACTGATTATAATAATTCTAACTACAATTAGCTCCAACAGAAACCCTCAGAAATTTTAATCATATGGTTTCAGCCAGATCCTCCTCAGACATAACCTTCAAAGTAGAATTACAGGCCCCTGCATCTATGGCATTGACCCAACCAGACTTCTCACCAGCTTTTGGGCAACTACAAAACCTGTATTTTCAACAGTTAAATGCTGCATGGCCTCTGAGTTCTCCCATGGCCCACAGGAGTCAGTCACCCCCCAAGGCAGAGGTCAGCACCCCAGTGTCCATTCTATGCCTAAGCCTTCACTGAAGCTCACACATGGGTTTGGCTTTGCCAACATCTCTGGTTGGGCCCATTTTGTTCACAGAATCTGTGTGTGTATAATGGATGGAAAACCTTAAGATTAAATACAGCAGTTAGGGCCTCTTTTAGCCAAAATACATTCAGTGACAAAGATGATACCAATTTTTTATGCTTTAGCCAGGTGTACAGCTAGGCAGCCTTGGGTCAGCTGATGCAAAACCTAGAAGCAATCCTGCAGCAGAATGCAAGGACTCATCCCCAGGTCACAGAGTGGGTCTTTTCTTAATGCCCTCTCTCCTGCCCCACAGACGTCCTAGTCCTCACTGTGCTCAGCTTAGGTGCCATGGCCTGTGATACACAAAATAAAACCCCCAGTATATAGGTCTAAAAATGGGTATCTGCAAAAATAGGAGCTTATAATCTTTACCCAGAAGATGCCTAAATACAGAAGGACTTGAGGTTTTGTGGATACTAGTCTTACCCCAGTATAAGGGCCTGTAAGTAAGGGCTGTAGATGTTCCTCTGAAAGATCTAGGAATATTATTTCTTCATCACCTTCTCTCAACTCAGGCAACTCTCCCTCAAGATCCAATACACATTATAAAGCCTATTACATGGAAAATTCCCAGTCACAACATTATTAAGAATTGGTTTGATGTTGCAGAGTAGTTTACACGGAGCTGTTGTCAGGAACTTCGTTCCTGAATACCAGAATCAACTCATAGGATAATTCAGGCTGGAAAGATCTCGGGAGGTCTCTAGTCCAACCTCCTGCTCAAAGTAGGGTCACTTCTGAGCTCAGACAAGGTTGCTCAGGGCTTTATCCAGTTGGGTCTTGAAAACCTCCATGGACAGAGACTGCACAACCTCTCTGGGCAGCCTCTCCCACTGACCGACTGTCCTCATGGGAAAATTTTTTTTTCCTTCTATCCAGTCTGAATCCCTTGTTTCAATTTACACCTATTGCCTCTTGTTCTATCTCCATGCTCTGCTGTGGAGAGCCTGACTCGATCTTCTTGTTAATCTCCCCATAGGTAGTGGGAGGTTGTTGGTTGCCCCTGAAGCTGTGTCTGTTTCAGGATTAATAAACCCAGTTCCTCCAGTTTCTCCTCACTGGGCAAGTGCTCCAATCCCGGACCAGCTTGGAGGCCTCTGCTGAACTCACTCCAGTTTGTCAATCTCTTTCTTGCATTGGTGGGCTCAAAATTTGCTGCAGTATCTAGATGTGGACTAACAAGTGTTGAGAAATGGGGAACGATCCCTTCCCACAGTCCAAAGGCTGCACCCCTGTTCACACCGGAGGCAGGTGACTGTCCTTGCTGCCAGGGCACACAGCTGCCCACTGACCCTCAGGGTGAGCCATTCCCGCAGACCTGCTCCCCAGCCTGGGCTGCTGCAGGGGTGCTGCCCTCCTGGGGACAGCAATTCGCATTTGTCCTTGCTGAATCTCACCAGGTCCCCTTAATTCTTGTAGTTCCCTAGCTTGTCCTTTTTGGGAAGGGGTGCAACATTTGCTTTTCTCCAGTTGTTAGGGACCTCTAAGTCTCTGGGACGTTTCAAAGATGACAGATAATACAGAATCATGTTTTATACATGAAGACATAGTTAAATACAATTTGCTCCTATTTGTTACAGGAAAAAAAAATGCTTTAGCAACGTTAGGGAAACATCATTTTTTTCAGAGACCTCAAATGCAGTGGGTGAAACCTCAAATGCAGTGGGTGAAACCTCAAATGCAGTGGGTGAAATCTTAGCTCCCTGGAAGTCTCTGACAAAGTTTCTGTTGCATCCAGAGGGAAATGTAAAGGCATTTATAGTTCAGTCAGAACTTGGGTTTCCTTGCTCTGAAGCTGCTTTTGTCAAAGTAATGGAAAGTAACTTTTATTTTTTGAAATGTACCTGTGTTTGCTCTAAGCGTGACTCAAAGACCACTGTCAATGAAAAGACTATAATTTTTAGTGTACATTAGATCAGATATTTAATATGAAAATTTCTGTAATTTCAGAATCAAGCTAATCAAGGGAAAAATAAAAAATCTGCAGGGAGCTTCTAGCTGCTGTACAAAGTTAAGAGGATTAGCACTGCTGTACTGTGCTCTATAGATCTCTGCTATTTTGCATTATTTTAATTGCAAGAACAGAGGAAATTTTCAGAAGAGATTAAATTGATGCAACAGGTCATTTTTTCTAATTAATCTTAGGAAACTATACAGATTTCATTGCTGCAGGAATGCTTGGGCTAACCATATTTATTTTACTTTGTCCAAATCTAAAAGTTACTTTATTTGAAATTGTCTTTCTACCTGACAATCAAAGAAATCATGGGTTCCTGTAGGGATTAAGTCAGGAAGCAGTTTTTAACAACAACAAATTGAAACGTTTACACAAGGAAGTGCTGCTTTTATAAGTGATGGGAAACTTCAAATTTGATTACAAGCAACCTTTGGCTTCCTATCTGTTCAACAATAGGCCATGTTGTTAAGGGCAATTTCCATGCACAGCATGTGGGTCCCATTTTTCCATCCTTAGACATGGTTGTTTACTGTTCAGAACTGTTTATGCATTTTAATCAGGCTTATTCAGCGGCCCTTAATAAATCACCACTAAGTGAATGTACCAAAACAAGCACTATTATACAGGATTTGTTCCCCTTATGCAGTATTTGCCGCCCTCAGGTTCCACTGGATATAAAAATAAAGAGTAAATGGGTAACTGAGTCAAAAGAATAATTATAAGACATATGATTTTAATGCCTTTTGCTGAGCCGTTGCCTCCAGCAACTTCCGCTAGCTAGAGGAGCCTGCCTTTAAATTCAGCCTGGGCCAGAATGACTTAACAATTGGAACCTGCCTTCAGCTCATGGCACTGGGCAGGCTTTTTGATGGGATGAAGCTGACAGCCCAGTTCCTGCCTGGCAGACGTTCACATGAGACAAGGCTGAAGTCATATAGATAACCACTTAAACATTCAGGTATCTTGGGCTCTGGAAACAACAGAGGAGAGCACTGTTGGTAAGAAATTGGTACACAGAAGTAAATACATCTTTCTGGTTATTCATATCGGGAATAACCAGAAAAACATTTTTTTTCTGTAGTCTGGTGAACAAAAAATTTCCAGAGAAATTTTAATAAATGCTAATGGTTGCTCTGATAACTCTAGTTCATAAATAGAAAAAATTTCCAGAAATGAAGTTATTTAATTTTCAATAAAGGAGTATTTAATCTTGAAATATTTTTCCAATCCTGCTTTAATGGATTTTACTGGATTACTATCCCTTCCTGTGAAAAACAGGGGAATTTTATAGACCTATAGATCATGTGCAGGAAAGATGTGACACACATGGCATGGTGCCCCACACATCAAAGAGTTATGTCTGGGAAAAACAAAACACAACAACAAAAAAGGCTTGTACCATGTAGGGGAGAGTTCCCCAGAAACTACTACTGAAATGCAAAATAGCATTTTGGAGATTATTTAGCAGAATCCTTGCCTCAGTCTGTCAGTTTGCCTCACTAAAGCCACTAGGGGAAATTAAGGTGGGTAGATTTGAACTCTATTCTCTTTGCTTGCAGAAATCCTGCTTTCCTTTGGGCCAGTGTGCTCAGTCAGGCTGCCCAGTCCCCATGCTCATAGCAATAAAAGCTTTGTCCGGCAGTCAGGAGCTGTGCAAGATTCCCCACCTACTCTCCTGCTGGACCATAATCCCTACTGCAGCTTCACAGACCTTTTCTTCTCACCCCCCACCCCTCAAATTGTTTGTGAAGCATTTATGTTTGTTTCCTAAGAAGCAGGATATTTGGAGGTTTTGCTTCAATCTGTTATTGTTTACCATGATAACGAAAGGTTCCTTTGTGAGCAGAAAAATTGCCACAACATAGCAAAACTCTATAGTGAGATTTCCTTTGGGATATTATAAGGCCCAGTTCTCCAAAAGCCTAATATGAATAGTCATCTTGACTTTAGTGGTTGGTGCTCAGCTACCATGATCAGCATGGAATGTAACCTTTCAGCTAGCTGGATCAGGTAGGCTTGAACCTTTCAAGAATGCCACACTGAAATACTACTGTTTTCTTCAGTAACACCTTGGCTAGACCTACACAAAAGATGGTCCCTGAATTGTGCAAAGTGCTCAATTACTAATATCAAACTGGCAATTGCACCATTCTTCCTTTGAAAATAGATTACAGTCATTCCACCTGCAGAAAGAGAAAGGATGTTGTCCTTGGATAAATGAATGGCTATATTCAACAACAATGCTGTTTTATTTAATTGTTTGTTATTAAGCAAAACATGGCCAAAACTGTTTCTTGTGCACCATTTGCAAAGCATGTCCAGATTAGACCACATTGTCCTCATTGCTCTGAATTTAGATTTCTTTTTTGTTGTTGTGGTAACAGCCTTGCTTCTCTCAGTGAAAAAAATAAAATCTCCATGATGTTTTATGATGGTGTGCAGTGAAGAGAAACTGCCACAGGAAATCAGTCCAGTGCTTTCTATGCAGTGTTACCTGAGTGGGACTTTTGCTTGACTGACAGACCATGTAATTGTATTGTAAATGTTGCATTGAGACCTAGCTGTCAAGATTTTATTTCTTTCACAACTGCAGAAGCTATTTGTGTTTTTCTTTGCCTTGAAATTTCATTATACTACCTAACACTTCAGTTAGGAAGTGCCAGAGTCATCCAAGCCAGCCATTTGGGACCTAGACAAACTGTGAACTTTCACTCCTTGAGGGTAAAATACTTCTGAATGCAGTAAGCCACTTCATGTGCTCCCCTGCATTACGTTACAAAGTTTAAAATAAATTAATGATGTCAATATCTGGGCAAATAGTCTCTTTTTCATACACCCTCCCCATTTGATTTTCTGCTATTTTTTGGGAAACAATTACTTCTAATGTTTAAGGAACAATGTTTAAAAAAATAACTGAAGTTGTTCTTTTCAAAGGATGCATGAAGAGGGTATGCACCCTCTGATATGATGGTGACTGATACCTCTTTTAATAGCATTATCTGCATGTGTCTTATTGTAGGGTCCTTCTAGGTACAGTAAAGAAACTAGTACAGTGATTGAAACATATGTAGGGCATAGAAAAAGACTATCCATCTGTCCCAGTTATTTTGAGACAGACTCACCCATGCTGGAGCAGTGCAGCAGCATGCTGTACCCTCTGACCTGAAGATGTTAAAGCTTTGGAAACTGTGGCAGCAGCCGTAAAATAGGAAATAGGGGGAAGATGGGCCATGGGAGAGAATGGACAGAGGAAGCCTCCTGGAAAGGGAGGTAAATAAAGAAAACTGTGAGCCTCTCACCTTCTTTAAACTACTTAAATCTATAAATTGTTAGAAGGACATTTAATAATTTAGTTTTTTGCTAAAAATACAGTCTGAAATTATGATCTGTGAGAGGATCACAGTGCTCTGACCATAGAAATAGCTGGTACTTTTGAGCACTACATGGATTTCAGCTGGTTAATCCACTATTGAAAAACATTCCTTAAAACAATTACACAAGTCTCTAACACCATCACTTTCCCAAGAGGACAAAGGTACACAACAGAAGTTGTGTGAAATACCCAAGACATTCAGAAAACACGTTGATCTGGTTTTTATATCACCAGATGCCTCAAGTATCAACACTGCTGTAAATCATACCAAGGTATAGAAGATGATGCTGGACAGACTATCGGATAAGCTCTGTATTTCACATCAGCAAAGTTGTAAGTGTAATTTATTCTTAGGAATATAAGTCATCTTCTGAGAAATCACTGTATGTTTTATATACTGCCTTCTGAATCCTTTGTATCAGACTGGGAGCAGTAGATCTTGCTACTGTCTAATTAAATGTGAATTACAAGTTCCATTATATAAGCTCTCTTTCACATGCTCCACTTTATTCCCAATATGTCACAGAGGTGAAAAAAAATCCAAACTATGAAAATGAAATTTCCAAGTAAAATCCTGTAGGACCGAAGTTTTCCATGTGTGGTTTCTGCAGGGAGAAGCATAGTTTTAAAAGTCCATGTCACATCCATATAGATAGCTTTCAACATGTGTTGAAATCATGCACAAAAGTCAGGGTATATGCTGCAGTAAGATTTTGTTCACATCTGCAACATAACTTGACAGGGAATCAATTTCTTTTTACACTTCAACATTTCACTTCTGTGTATTTTTTTGCAACTTGCTGAGATCTAATGCCAAGCCAGATTTGACGGAAATGACTTCAGTCATTTGAAACTGAGCTCTTGAAGCTTTTTATGGAACTGGATTGAAAGAATGCTAATTCCATCTGTGTTTGTTCAGAATGATGGTGATTCCTAAGCATAGCAGAGTTTCCTGGTGAATGGTTAAGTTCAGTCAAGAGTGCTGTGAAATGCTTTAGCTAAATCTAGACTTCTCAAAAGCCTGACTAACCTGGCAAAGTTTATATTGCTTTCAAGGATGTCAGGACTGAAAAAAAAAAACCCAGCAGGAGGTAGGAAGAGAAGTAAGTGTCAAGGCAAAGTGCCTCCTCAGAAATTAAAATGGCAACAACAGGGTGCCCCAAATCTTCTAATGTTGTGGGCTGGATGCCAGTTTTGCTCCTCCCTCATAAGGCAGCTGTGGCATGCAAGGATTTGGGAGGCTTGCAAGTGGCTTGTGTGGGCAGCTACAGCGGAAGCCCATATCCAGTGCAAGCCCACCCAGGCTCTCCTTGAGGCTGTCCCTTGCTGCTGCAGGCAGAGCAAGACAGCAGAGTCGTTTCCTACTCTGTTTTCTGAATACTGCCTATGTCACCCAATGCACAGAAAGTATTTCCAAGCAAAATGGAGAACTGTGACCGGACCCCAGCCTGGCCAGAGTGCACAAATCTAATTTTCCTCTCCTTCCACACCCTGCTCTTTACTGGAAACAGATACCAAAGGCTTCCTCAAGCTGCCTGTGGGAGTCCCAGTCATAAAGAGGTGCAGGTAACATCCTGAAAGTCTGCACAGTGCAATTCACTGCAATATG
The DNA here is from genome assembly GCF_031877795.1 of Strix aluco. Classification (NCBI taxonomy): domain Eukaryota; kingdom Metazoa; phylum Chordata; class Aves; order Strigiformes; family Strigidae; genus Strix; species Strix aluco. Next base: position 54,574,648 of record NC_133935.1, read on the forward strand.
TTTTGGTGTAAGCCACGCTTAAGAAGTCAGCTTATAACAGATTCATGCCTCACATCATGCAGGTGCCATACTTCTTATTTGAACTGTGTCCTAAGCTTCATGGTACACAAAGCAACAGGTGTAAGCCAGAATAGTTTGGGGATGGCACAAGAAAATAGAAATAAAATTACAGTCAAAACTTAAATCTCTCCTGCAGAGCTGGAGCTTTGCTCCTAGTTTGCTGGGTACCTGTGCTACTTCTATCACTGCTGTTCTGTGGTTTCTCTGGGTTGGAGCTAACCAGGGTGGTTTGCACCCAGGTTAGCATAACCTGACAGTGAGTTGCTTTCTCTGGTCAGGACACCCAACCTCCCCATATATGATCATCACCAAAATGGCAAGGGAGCTATTTTTAAGTGGGGAGAGGAAATTTAGAGCAAAATCTGCCTAAAAGTCTACAGCAGCTCTGTAGTGATGACACTGCTCAGCCTGAGCTTGCCGAGCTTGGTATTATTTTGAAGAATGTACTTTTGCAGACTGTTGTCTACCATGCTTGGGTCAGACGAAACAGTGTGAGACATCTATGTCCAAGAGTGTGAAAAATGCATCTTACTTAGAAAATGGCAGATAATTATGTTACTAGAAGTTAATTTTTGATGCCTAAGTCCAGGGCATTTTTTGCCAGAGAACTTCAGGATCAGTCTCAAGAAGTGCATGTACACTCTGATATGATTCGTGTATTATTCCTTTGGCTAGAATATGTCACTCTGAAGCTTACAAGCAGAAAAGCAGAGAGCATGGCATTATTTTTGCTGGAAAAGCAAGGTTGGAAATAATTAATAACTGAGTTCAAATAGACATCTCTAAAGTGTCATACACAGAATCCAGTAAAATTATGACTGGGTAGAGCTGCCTTTATCACGCCTGAGCAAAGAGAGCATTAGAAAAGACCTGTATTCAATTACCTCATCTCTGTCTCCTGCAAGCATGCAACTGTTTCCATATCAAGATCCTCATTCTTGGCTATATGGAATAAAATGGCAGTAACACAGTTTGAGCATCTGAGGCTGCCAAAGAGGAACATTATTTGGAAGCATGGAGGCAGATGGGTCACATCACGTGAGGTCTTCAGACATGGCAAGTGTGCTGAAGTTTTTGCATATCTGATTTTAATAAAATGTAAAGAGTATTCAGACGACTAATTTCTCTTCTTAAATCACTTTTAGGCATTTTATCCATGCTGATTGGAGGTGCCTTTGGGAAAACCTGCAGTCAGGAACAGCACAGTGTGAATTTGTCCTGGGCTACGTAGGGCTTTCCCCCCTATTTACATGCTGCTTTTGAATTACAAGGCTTTTCATCTGCTACTGTCACAAGGTCTTGGAAAATACATCTTCTCCTGAGATACCTATGCTACTGGTTTCCAACACAGCCTATGCAGTAAAATAAAGGAGCCTCACCATTATCCTTTGGATACCTGGGAGTAATTTACTAGAGCGCAGAGCTAAACCTTAGCTGGTTAAACCTTAAGCAGCTGTCTTAGCCAGGTAGGTTCTCCTTGTCAAAAAGTGCTTGCAGAAAAATTACATCTGGCAAATAATGTAGATGCTGATTGAATCTGGGAGAGTGTAAAATAAGGAAATTAATAAAAGAATTGTTTCTGTTGTTTGGATTTTGTGGTTGACTGCTGCAGTTTGTGACTAGTCATGTATTTGGTGGCTTTAGAAGAAAGTAAGGAAAATGTCAAGAAGTTAGTGAGAAATTACTGTAAAGAAAGTTAAGAGGAACATCTGATGGCTAATATGCACACTTCCCCTTAAGCAATGGGTTTGTAAGAAAAGTTTGAACTAATGGCAGGATTCAGCATAATGTGAATTGCTAATGGAAGAAGCTGCAAGGGAGAGATCCCCCAGCTCAAGGATGGAAATGCCATCTGAAAAAGGGCAGAGCTGATGCAGAGGAGGGATCATTAGGGAGACTTTGATTTAGTTGCACAGATCTTATGCATGATATGTTAAATAAATTGTCTGTCTTGGCAGTAAGACTGTACCCAGGTTCTCCCAGTGGGAAAGGCATAACAGAGTGCTAAACATTTCATGTATGTTCCATTTTTTAAGGTCTGCAACCCAAGAAGTGTATCTTCATGTTTTCCAATCACCTGATGCAATCCAAGATATCCAGTTAAGGCAAACTTTCTTCTTTAGTCTGGTTAATGTAAAAGTAAATTAATAAATTGGCAAAATACAAATACAGAGTAAGTATCTTCAAAGTTTTCAAAACCAAAGAAATGAGTTATTCACCATGTGAATACCATCTCTACTTATTGTATGTATCCAGGTAACACACATGCAGACTTTCCAGGTCCTTGGCTAAGGATCTGTTTGTCACACATTTCCAGGCTGCATTCACCAGAAAGGATCTGGGTTTAGGGATGCCACTTGTTTTTAGACTCAAATCAGTTCATACTCCAGATCTGAACGAGGAACTTACACTTTCTTGCACTGTTCTCTTCAGCTTTTGACAGGTAACATCTCTTTGGCCTGACTGCACCCGATTATCACATGCCCAGAGGATGAACAGAATTTGCTAGCTACTGCTCAGCAGGGCTATGGACATGTGTCCTACAGACGAAGTGCTCAGAGGCTGCCCTGGTTTAATAAGTTCATCCAGCTATTCTACTCTACCTCCCTTACTTAAGCTCACACAACCAGTTTTAGGTCTTCAGTGGGAAGCTCTTGAAAAATAGTATTTTCTGTCTTATTTAAAACCTGGATGAGTTCTCTGATCTGGTGTACGGTGCTTTGTTGGTACAGCTATGAGCGCTGAGCCAGGGTATGAGTGAGAGGCCACTGATGGATGAAAATGGGAGAGAGTAAGGGAACTGCTTAAACACATATTACAATTAATGGGTTGAACCCTGAAACTACATATGAAACCTGACATGAATTGTTAACCCATCATGTGGCAACCGATCACTCTCTTCCATGGATCAGAGCAAACTGTCAAATGCTACGTGTCGTGCTTATATTTCACAGAAATGTGCAACTTCCTAATCATACTTTACTAATCTACACAGCTGAGATTTAACACAATAGTAGTCATGTTGGCATGAGAAATGGCTTTGGAGGAAAACAAACCCCAAGCCTGTCTTTGAAGGCTACTGTCATTGACAACCATCTTTTCCTTGGTGAATACCTTTTATTCATGCAGCACAGCTGGATGGACTAACTGCACTTTCCCAAGTGTTGAATTATGGTTTTCAGTGTCTCAGGTCCTTGGGAACTCTGTGAGAACTTGGTCAGTGAAAGGAAAGACAGAATAAATCCTTAAGTGTGAATAAATTTATGAGGGGTAATTGGAACGGCAGCTACTTGCAATGCTCAAAAGCAGGTGCCCTCCTGGCAAGACTTGCTTCTTTCCCTTAGAAACATGATAAATATATATTTCTGCATCATACTATTATAACAATGCATATTACCTTTAGATGTACTCTGGGATCCACCAGGCTAGATTCTGTCCTTTTCTATGGCAAGAGGCAACTCCAGTCTCAAAATGCTCACAGGTAAAATACTTGTATTAATATCTAGAGTTTACAAAGATGAAGGACTTCAGATCTGTAAATACAAGCGTGTGTTGGGCTTGTGTGTATGGTGGGGGTTTTTGGTAGTGGGGGAGGGGGCTATCATGATGGCCCCTGTGAGAAGCTTCTCGAAGCTCCCCTGGCTCCAAGTCGGACCCACCTCTGGCCAAGGCCGAGCCATTTAGCTATGGTGGCTGCACCTCTGTGATAACCTATTTAAGAAGGGGAATCTGGGAGGAGGAGTTGGAGTTGTGAGGAGGGGTTGAGGGAGACACCTGTGCAAACACCAAGGTCAGTGAAGAAAGGAGGAGGAGGGCAGGAGGTGCGCCAGGGCAGAGACTCCCCTGCAGCCTGTGGTGAGAGGGCAGGCTGTGTCCCTGCAGCTCACAGAGGTCACTGGTGGAGTAGATGCCGACCTGCAGCCCATGGAGGACCCCATGCCAGAGCAGGTGGCTGTGTCTGAAGAAGGCCGGGACTCTGTGGGAAACCCTCATTGTTGTAGTTTGGCACTGGGAGGACTGTAACATGAGGGAGGGACCCACGCTAGAGCAGCACGGAAAGGCTGCTGCCCGTAAGAAACACACTGGAAAAAGTTCGTGGAGGAGTCTCCTGTGAAAGGGACTCCATGCTGGAGCAGGGAAAGAATGCAAGGAGTCCTCTCCCTGAGGAGGAAGGAGCAGTGGGACTGACTGCCTCTGTCCGCCTCGCCCTGTGCTGCTGCTAGGTAGGAGGCAGAGAAATCTGGAGCGAAACTGAGTCTAGGAAGAAGGGAGGGGTGGGGGGAAAGTGTTTTTAAGATGTGGTAATGCTTCTCACTGTCCTACTCTGTTTAAGTGTTGGTGGTATTAGTGTTTGAATTAAATTGATGTTATTTTTCTTCCCCTAATGAGTCTGTCTTTTGCCCATGACCATAATGGGTGGATAATCCCTCCCTGTCCTTATCTCAATTCCTGAGCCTTTCACTTTATTTGCTATTTCCCATACCTAAGGGGGAAGGGGAGAGTGAGCATCTGACTGGTGCTCAGTTGCCCTCTGGGCTCAAACCATGGACAAAGTGCTTAAGCTGTGGAAATCCTTTAAGCTGAGAACAGTTAGAGAATGGGAGCGTATCTGGGAAAAACTATCAGATACACTCGTCTTGGTCTTATTCTTCCTCATTCAGCCACTGCTGAAGACAGGTCAGACTACATGGGCCCCTGGTGTGAAACATTATCAACTCTTAGGTTCCTGTTCACCACAGATAACATCATCTTGGTGCCAACCGAGCAAGTGACCAAACTCTAGCAGGACCGATCTACCCAAGGACGTGAAGGAAACCTTGGGACACCCAAGCACTTAATTCACATCTCCCAAGGTATTATTTAGTACCGCAGTAGTTAAACCATCCTTCCCGTTTGCTGTCCCGAGGACATGGATGATTCTACTTTTCCAGCTGGTGTTAGCTATGAACTACCCTGATGTCCAAGGGGTTATGTCCCTACTGCTGTACAAAAATAAGGGACACACTGGCTCCAGAGGATTTTGCAAGTAATATCCCTGAGATTAGACTGGCGAGCTGCTTTGAAATAAAAGTATTTCTCCGAAAAACAGAAAGATACTTTCAGGTCTTTGGGAACAGCATCCAATTTTAACTTTCTGCATGTGTATTTGAACTGGAAAAGGAGACATCTTTGCCACATTGCATGGTCTGTAAGAAAATAAATGAGAATACAGGCAAGGAAGTAGTAACGGACAGAGCTACCCCTGCCAAAGGATGTTTATGCTGACAGAAAGCATTGTCCCACATCTCACGGAAAACATGATTAACAGCGCTGTGCTGATCTTAATCAGATTTATTAAGACAAATGGTGAAAATCCAGCGAGTGTGTGTGTAGGGGTAACTAAGGGGGTAAAAAAAAAAAAAAGAAAAAGGCCAGATAAAAATGCCCAGAGGGAGTGAGCTAATGACTATCTTCCCATTACCTCATGGGATCATTAGGTCGACATGATCTCGCCGCGGCCAGCACCGGAGCCACCTCCCCGCCGGGACGGAGGCCAGAGGCCTTTCCCTTCCCCTCCACACAGGTGCAGCCCCGCGCCGGGAGGCGCGGGCCCGCCGCCATGTCGGGAGGCCGGGGGCGCCCGGGGCGCCCCCGGCCTCCCGACATGGCGGCGGGCCCGGGAAGGGGGGCGGGCGGTTAAAGCGGGACAGTCACCTCCGCGCCAGGACGCGGCCGGGGCCGCTCAGCTCCCCGCCCTACCCCCCTTCCCCCGGGGGTGGGGGCTGCTGGGCAAGGCGGCATTGTTGGCCGCGTCCATCACTCCCCGTCCCCGGCTGACATAATGAATGCGCTTGGACACACCTTCCAGCCCGGCGAAGAGGCGCGCCGCGTCTCCACGGACAGCCCCGCTGAGCTCTCCGCTCCGTTCCCCTCAGCCCTCGGGGAGGCGCCCCGCAAGCCCGCCCGGCCCCATAGCCCGGCGCCCCGTCCCAGCCCAGTGAGGGGCCGCGGCGGCCGGGCTGGGCTGGGTCGGGCCGGGCCGGGCGAGGGGGGGTAAACGCTATGCTGCCCAGCGCCCTGTACTGGGACCTGGTGGGCTCCTCGGCTCTCCTCAACCTGCCGGCGGCGCCGGGCTTCGGCAACCTGGGCAAAAGTTTCCTCATCGAGAACTTGCTGCGGGCCGGGGCGCCGCCGAGCCCTGCCCAGCTCCGTCCCCTCCCCGCCAGCCCCGTCCCCCTCAAGCTGTGCCCTGCGGCGGAACAAATCAGCCCCTCAGGGGGTCCCTACTCGACAAGATGGGCTTTTCAAGTGCTTAACCCCTCCGCGGCGGACGGCGGCCGCCTGCCAGCGCGGGCTCCGGCGGCAGAGAGAGGCGGCGTCTTCCCGCCGGCAGCCACAGGTGAGCGCCGGCCCCTTCCCGCGTCCCACCGCCGGCGAGGCGGCACAGAAGGGGCTTCGCGGGGGGACGGTGGCAGGGAGAGACGCGGCCGGTCCCCTCCCGGGGCCGCTCCGAGGAGCCTGGCGGCGGGACGCCGTGCCCCCCTCCCCGCGGCGGGGTGCTGCCGGCGAGGCTCCGGCGGAGGATCTCGCCCTGCCGCTGGCGATGGGAGCCCGAGGAGCGGGCGAGCGGCCGGCCGTGAGGGCAGCCGGGACGGCGGCTTTAAACTGCGCGGGCCGGCGCACCTGTGGGCGTCGTGAGTGCGGCAAAGCCCTGTGCTGGCAGGGACAAGTGCTTTTAACTGCCCTTAATCGCGGTGCTTTCAGCTCTGCTAGTTCTTCGCAGCCTGAAGGGACGGTAAAGGAGCTTCATCGCCAACAGGCGCCCGGGGAAGCTCAGAAATTCCTAGTTTTGGGAGAAAGACGAGCCGTCCCGTCCCCCTCGGTAGCGGTTGCAGCCCCTCCCCGAGTGCCCCGTCTTTGGGGGACAGCAAGGGGCAAAGGACCGGGCTCTTCCTACCAAAAGGAAACTTAATTCAAGCAAAGCAGACAATTTCCTGGAAGTTTTGACAAAATCGGGGGGGTGGGGGGGGGGAGCTTTAAAGCTGTGTAAAAGGTCTGTAATTAGCCATTCGGTCCGGTGTTAAAGTAAAAGCCAGCGCTTTACTGGGTGGTGAGAGATGTGCACTTGTGCCGGTTTGACCAGTTCTCGGGCGACCCAGCCTGCCCACGGTGTTGCTGTCGCGGGGGCTGGCTGCCACTTTCTATCGAACAGGCCCGCAGGAAGCTGTATCGTCGGGTTGGAAACAAATAGTTCTACAAAACGGGTTTTGCATCTTGAATGTGCCGATTTTCATGTAAATATATTTTGCCTGGGCATTAACGTTTTAAAGGATTTTTGGGAATGTGCACTTCTGTCAGTCGTGGAACTGATTGAAGTTGAATTCAAGTTAATTCATAAAGTTCGGTATTAGAGTCACCATGTATACTGTATTTTATCTTTCTGTTATATCAATTTATTTCAGTCTTGTGTTTTCAGAATTTTTTTTATACTAATTCAGTTTTAAATGTACTTAAAATGAAAATCAGACAAGCAGAATCATATTTATTGAAATAAGGCTTTAAGGTGTGAAACCAAAAGGCTCATTTTAGAAACAGAATTAATAACAGTAGTTTTCAAGCATAATCTTGCCTCAGTTAAATCCTACAAACTGTTCTGCAAATTCCAAACCAGTTTTTGATCCTTTAACATGATGTACTTTAACGGTAGACAGGAGAGAGTCAAAGAAGTGTGCATTAACATTTCTGACTATTCCAGACCTCAGCTACTGTGTTATCTTAAGCATATCAGTTGTTTAAACATATTTATTTTAACCAACTATAGGCCAGGCCAGGAAACGGGACGAGTATCATCTTTCTGAAATTAGGTGCATATCCTTCCCCCCCTGAAAAAGTCCTAGAGAAAATGCTACATTATGTGTACAGAGCACATGTAAAAGGGGAGATAGCAGATGCCCCAGCACTCAACGCTATAGGTGAACTTTTTCTAAGTATTACAGAAGTTCCTGAATGCCGCATTTTTCAAATGCTTGCTTCCAGGATTAGTTCTTTCTTTGTTTGGCCTACAGTGGTACTCGTGAATTTAGCAAAGTGTGGCCAGTCTGCCTAGTGATTTGGCGTCCGGTTCTATGTTTCTTCTGATCCCACAACTCCCAGGGATTTCAGAGGGAGCTTTGGGCAAAAGCACCAGGGTCTTATATTTGAGCACTGAGAAATACTAGGTTTTCTCGTGCATTATGCACTCAGAAAAAAAAGTCTTCTGCGAATGTAAAAGATGTACAACAAAGATGTATATATTCTGACAGGGGTCTGTTGATTCTGATCAGATTTACATGTCTTAAAGTGATGAGGGTCCTTAGGTGTCTGAACTTTAATAAATGCAAATTAGATTGGGACTGTTCTGCTGAGCCAGATTTTGTGGTTTCTAAGGAGTCTCTTCTCTCTAGATGTACGCTGGGGGAACCATTCAGACTGGACACTTGCATTTGTGAGTACAGCTGGGGTGGTCAAGCTGTGTGTTATGTTTCTTGTTTATGCAGTGATAGGGCAAAAGTGTTTTGTCAGAATAAGAATTTTAGCCTTCAGGGACTAGTGAAGGTATTTTAAAGAAGGAATTTGTACTAGGTAGGGTATTTTAATTTACTGATTTTTGTGAGTTTTCACTGATTTTGTAAGTTTTTTGAGGAATAAACTGTTTCCTACTTGGAGACCCCAAATCACATGACATTTTGGAAAATCTTGGTCTAAGTCTTTAATAAGACATGATAAAGCATGATAAAACATGATAAAGCAATAGTTTTTTTTAATCTTTCCGAACTAGCAAGTGGTTTATAGATCATGCAGGGATTAACAGTGCTTTAAAAAACTAGTTTGACATAATCCAGGGGTTTTAAAATTAAAAAAAAAAAAAGCTATAGAAAAGAGAATTGAAAAAATATCAGAATTTTTGGAATCAGTAATCAGTATTGCTCATGTAGTCCCAAATTCTGGTGAGGTCACCAAAAGTTCTCAGAAAGGAAGGAATATAAAATCACACCAGGGACTGAACTGAGTAAGCTGACCCTTTTTACATTTCCAAAACCGACATGTATCCACAACACCTACCAAGGAAAGACATGAAGAAAGTACTCCATTTTAGGGTAACTTTTAACACATCATAAAAGTGCTAAAAAATTAAAATCCTGTATTCTTTCTGTAAACTGGGAAACTCTTATCCATGACGGCAAAGGAGACCGGGTGGGATGGCACTCTTGGTCTGTTCTGTCTGATCATGGTAGCTTTTCCCTTTGTAAGTCCTCAGCAGCAGAGTTTTATCAGCAAGTTTCCAGTCCCATAATTTATAGGTTTCAAAGGATTTAGTTAGACCATTTCAAGTGCTTATCTGCATGTGTATTTTGAGTTCTTCTCCAAAATTACCCTAAATGGAAAACTGGATAAGTACTTAGAGTCACATCCTAGATATATCAGCTAATGAGTGGGCTTGAAATAAATACCTTTATGTTGTCTGTAAAATATTAAAATAATCCCTTTTCATCATTACACCAGTTTTTAAAAGTTAAATGTAATCAAATTATACATTTTTAAAATTAATTTAGCTTATCTTGACTTAAGAGTACAACCGCATGAACAAGCAGTGTGTTACATAAAACTTAAGAAGGAAAAGCAGAAGGAGCATTATTGCTATATGATAAATACACTTGCCTTCTGCAATAGTATGCCAGTTTATGCCAGCTTGAGATTCCCACAGGCTTTTTTGCACCTTACTCTGAAGCCCCAGTGCTGACGATGGAACACTGAACTGGGTGCACCACCTTCAGCAGGCGTGGTAAGCGCTGGGTTTCTGTTTCACTGAACTAACCTGTGCGTTATGGGCCTGATTCTTCTTTTTTAAGACCTTTTGCCTTGATAAAATAAATGCATAATGCTGTCTTCTGCTTTGTGAGAACTTTGCATACATTGTGTATTTGTAGCCCTGACTAGCTAAAGCAGTGCAGAATCTGGTTCTGCTTTTTAAACACTGGATGCCCAGACTGTGTTCTACCTGGCTAAAAACTTTAAAATGTGTTCTTGTAAAGCAGCATTTCCCAGTGAAACGTATTACAGCTATGCAGCTTATACTCGTGCTGCCACTTAAAGGGTAAAGGAAACTCCAGATAAAAGTTCTGAGCAAACTAATGGACTCTTAAGTGTGGAGGAAGCAAGCGCTCAATTTCTGCTCGCTAATCTGGGATTTGGTCCCTCCTTGTACTCCAGTCCTATCCTTATCTTTTGGATAAATTAGAAGACTTGTCAGTTTTCCTCAGTGTTTTCTGACATAGGAATATTATCTGGAGGATGCTGAGATGCAGTCTGTTGTAGCACAGGTGCTTTAAAGAAGTCCACATCTTTCCTTGTGACTTGGTTTCCAAAAGTAATGACTGACACCAGGTCAGAGTGACCTGCTTGAGAAAAGTAAAGTTACTCTGCTACTGGAAATTGTTTTTTGAAAATCTCTGCTCTTCTCAGGTAATTTGCTCTGGAGAAGGATGACAGTAAGTGCTTTACAGTCTGAGTATGGTCATGAGTGGTATGACCATGAATATGGTCATATGTGGCAAGAATCTGGCTTTCTGCCTTAATCTTAGCATTTTGATAGATTAACAGAGAAGGGAAACTGAAAAGTGCAGTGAAACAGATAAACATAACAGTGAGATACATCCATTGCAAAACTTGCTGAAAAATTGAGTTTAGGGGATTTTTGCCTAAAGCATCAGAATACAATAGAGCAGAATAAAGTACAGTATATATAATACAAAAGAAAGCAGTTAGAACAAGTATATCATAAACATAAATTGGACTTAAGAGTAATAACCATCCATTCTGTGATATAGATGTAGCTTTTCTTTCTGTAACATTTGAGTACTTTACATTTTAATGCGTTTATCATCACAATATGCCAGCGAGATAGGAGAGATTTCTACTGTGTGGAGGAGGAGCTGGAGCAAAAAGAAGTCAGGTGATTTGCCCAAGGTAATACAGAAAACCAGCAGCACTGCAGGGAAATAAAATCAAGCTTTCCTCTGCAGGCTAACTCTTTGGACCAGTGTCAGTTTTTCCCCCCTCAGGTGATCACAGCAATTCTATCCTGCAACACTCTTATTTGAATCGATATACCTTATTGCCCATTTTTAGTAAAACCTCTTGTGTTTCTTTATGACAACCAGGAGATACTTTAATTACTGAAATTAAGTGATTTTTTTTCCTTCATTTTGGGCCCTCTCTTAGTGAATAAATGCTTATTAATTATTGATTTCGAACCCACTGGTAGCCAGTGTGTCCTCAAGCGACATGTAACACTAACTTTCAGTAAAATAAAAGGCAGGAAAGAGCCAAGTGTTTTATCTCAACTCCCTCTAGGCGTGCACTAGTCTATGGAAAGTGCTACCCTCACTGAGGCAACAAGCTGACTAACAAGTCTCAGGATTTTCCAGTTTTGCCGTGTTTTTTGGGGATAGAAAGTTTCTTTAGGATGAGGAGATCTATTTGGCATCTTTTCTTGTGCTCTGATTGCCAGGAGCACTGAGACACTTTTGTTGTTTTAAAAGTTTGTCTTTGGAGGCAGAGAAGTTTCTGTATGTATCAGAAATCACAGACTGTGTGCAGCATCTTTTCCTTCTTCCAGTTAACTTTGTGAGTCACTTAATAGAATCGGCTTGGGGTGCCCAGCATACCTTAAGAGTGGCTGCAAAATGGCTTTTAAAGGACAAATCTTTGTCCTCATTGTAAGGTTGCCAGAGCTAGACTAGTGCCAGCTACTCTCCAACCCAGCCACGAGTCTGGCAGTCTGGGCTCAGTGGGGAGTATGAGCATTGGCTGGACAGTGCTTTTGCCTCTGGCGACTCTTGCTGTGCCGTCTCTGAGAAAGGAAGAGGATCCTGAGTTTGGTCCTTAGTAAGATTTAAGCACTGGCAGAAGATCTCAGAGCGGCACTAGGAAGACAAGTGGTGGGGTTTGTAGAAAAGCAATTCACTGAGGGGAAACTATGGAATCAATCATGCTTACAGTTAGCAAGTTAACTTCTGTAAAATATATTTTGTACTGCAGAATGAGCTGGTCTTCTGAAATCTTGTAGTATATTCGTCATGTTTTTAGAAAATACATGAATGTGATAAAGATTAATCTCGTCAGGCAAGTCCTCTACTTGAGTGCAGATTTCAGGTTTCATTGTGCTGTGATTTTTTTTTTTTTTTTTTGCATTAACAAATTCCCATGGATTTTGGAAGGCAAGTTCTCTGTCTCCATTGTCCACCAAAGGTGTTATGCATTCTTGTATAATGCAGCTCTGCAAAATAACTCCTACTCTGATTTTTCTAAATGGTACTTTTGTGGTCAGTCATGACCCGTAGCAGAATTGGGAAGGTAATTTTTTCAAAATGAAAACAAGTGTGGGTATATAAAGCAGTAGGAGGCTGTTTCAGATGTCAGATATATAGACCCTGATCCTTATAAAGTTAGGCACCTAAATATTTTCAATAACCTGGGCTGTTTCTTTGAGGTGAGTATCATGTTGGAGAAGTGGCCTTTGCTTTTGCTGAAAAGCATATGAAAATTTCCCTTGCGAGGCTGCCTTTTTCTGAAGTTATAGCACATAATTCTCTTGAGGCATTTTGTATGTATGTTGAGAATTTTACCTCTTCCTGTTGGGCAATTAGATGTTGTTCATTAAGGTCCCCACCCCTGGAATCTTGTCCCTATGTGAGTATCTTGAATTTTAACTTGAAAAACTATTTCCTGGTACAAATGTAAAAAGACTCATGTGTTTAAAAAAAAATATTCAAAAAATGTTATTTTTTCGTTCTAACAATGTTGAGCTGATCTTGAGACTTTGTCTGGTTGGAGCTGGCAATAACACAACAAGACTGATCCGGGTAGGAAATCTTAGCTTATCAGTGCATACCACTGGAATATATGGTGCATTTTGGCCTATTGTAAGATTTTGAATTAGGTCTGCAACAATGAAAAACCAGTGAATTGTCCTCTTGCAGCATATGACCCTAACTTTGCCTTGCTTGAGGAAAAGATTTCTAAACTGGAATATGCTGAAAATCAAATAAAACAATTTTAGTGTATTTATGGCTGAATTTTAGAATTTAGCATTTCTTTATGGCTGTACAGATGATTGTATTGTTTTGATGTTACCTATGAAGGATAAGAGGAATGTCATAGTAATTCAGCTGTTTAATAAAAAATAGGTGTCTTGTATCATCTAGTTGTCTAAATACCTTGTCTAATCCATAGTCAGTACAGAGAGAAGCCTCCAGAGGATGACACAACTTATCTTCTTAGACGTCTATTTTAAGGTGATGAATCATTATATAGAGCTACTTATCTCTTCTCATTGACTGTGCAGGAGGCCCAGACAAGGAGCTTAGACAATGCACTGAACTTTTAGACAGAGAAGTGACAGTAATGCCCCTTTTGACAAGAACTGGTAAGCAGAAGGTGCTGAGGCACACTAGCATGTGGGCATCTTGAAGAACAAGGACAAAGCTGAAGACCAAGCTGGTAATCCACACCTTTCCAGATCCCCATCTTTCTTAATAGCAAGGCTGTGTACAAGGCATAGAGAGGGTGGAAGCCACTTTTACTGCTGACACCAGGAGACTCATGGAGTCTTTGGCAAATGGTGTGGGGTTTGGTTGTTGCTTTGGGTTGTCACAGAGGTGAAATCTGACCATATATTGTCACCAGCCTGAGGCACCCGTGTTTCCTCAGGCAGAGAAAAACAGGTACAGCAAATCATGCCCTAATAATAGAGTGTGTGAACAATGCCTCTGAAAATTGATGGTGATTCACATGATCTTAGCTAATCTGCAGCGTGTCTCTGTCAGCCACTGCATCACTATAGATGTAAGGAAATGATGATCATCATGCTGTTAGCATATTTCAAGCCCATTTTGGTGTGACAACTATGCTAATTTTTGAACCCCACCGAGACCCACCATAAAAGTGCAAGCCCACTTCTCACATCCACCTTTTGTGTAGGATTAAAAAATACATATTTAGAACTTCAAAACCCTTTCTGTGAATGCTTGCCAATATTTTAAAACTGATCTGTGTATGCTGCTTTGGTCTGCCCTTTTGGTTTGAGCATTCATGCAGTTGTGTTTTACCAGAATGAATGGGAAGTGAATAGACTGGGAGTGTAGGAAGGCCAGCTCTGAGAGATGCTGTACCACAGGCTCTTGCAGTAAGTTTTGCCAGGTCCATGTGGTGGTGACTGCCTTTGGTGGGATATAGCAGTGACTGTTGCTTCCTTCTCATGGCCAGGGGCTCCCCTTCAGCTGGCTGAAATGTTTTGGGGGTGCACAACTGCTGCTGGAACATTGCACTCTAAACACAGTAACTGCTGGGGACAGAGCCATGGTTTGTTGTGGGGCCCAGGGCCTGTGGTTCAGGAGCAGAAATGGTGCCATGTGGCTCAGCTGGACCACTAACCTGGCAGAGCTGCTGCTAGACTGTTTTCATGACATGCAACTTTTCTGCAGCTTTGCAAAAGCCTGCTTGAATCATTGCCAAGAATGGATGTAGCCAGGAAATTGCAGGTTACTTGTGGCAACTTCATGGTCACAAACTATCCAAGATTCTTGGATGAAATGGGATCATTTTACTGATAATACTTTTAATTTGCCTGCCAGGGCTGAAGCCTGGGCATCACTGTGGAAGGCAGTTCATGCGGATTTAGCAATACTTGGAGAATTAAAACGTTCATGCAGCTTGATGTCTGTCTGTTCCTTGTTAGATGGCTCTAGGCAGCGTTCTGAATCTTTCTTTGGAGGTGTTTCAGCTCTCTTCACAGATTTATACCACACTTTCATCAATTAGCTTTAAAAAAACCCCAACAAATTAACAGCATGTGCAGTGAAGGAGCCCTGTATGGCTAATACCGGAAGTTTAACATCAGTTCACTTTTCCTCAGTAGCCATTTTTCCTTCACCTCTTCCCCCTTTCCTGCTGGCTAATGGCCTACACTATTTCCTGAGTCATTTCACAGCACTAACATTAGGAAAAGCAAACAGTGTCTTTAATAATAAGCCATTTTAAAATTACATATGTGTTTTAACTGAATTGTACTTAGGAACCCTACCCTCAAAATGGTGGATAGTTAGAAGGAAAACTTCTGGTCTCACTGTTGACATGACTTTTTAGTATGGGAGGGCTTTTGAATTTAGAATATCTTCAGAGTTGGCAGTATATTTAAAAATATAGGTATCTGAACTAATCTCTGAGTTTTAGCACTAGATGAGCTTGAGGTCCATTTGCATGTTTAGTATCATTTTATTGTCTGTAAAATGCTTTTTATTCTCAAAGCTGAATGTAAATGAGCATTACTAACATTTTGCATGCAGCAACAGTGTCAAAAGAATTTATCTTTTGTGAAAAAATAAAAATCATTTTTTTATTTAATTTTAGATATTTCATCCTTTTATATTTATGACCCAATACATTTTCTTTTAAAGCATATAGTACAATTTTTGGAGTGCCAGAAGGCACTTATACCATACTCTAATATTTCATTTTCATTTCATTTTCATGCATCTGTGAAGCTAAACCTGTAAAGTCTGACTTGTGTTCCACACAATCTCAGTTTTTATGAAATGGGAATGCAAAGCAGAAAAAGAATTAAGTATCCTGAATACAAATTATTAGGATTTGGCCCCTGGTTAATGTGTACTCCACGTGGCTGGAAGCAACAGCTAATTTTTGATTACTGTGTACTTCATTCTGGCTGATAAATACCGAACTAATATTCTGACATTTCAGCAATTTTCAGCCTTATGTGAACAGCAAACAATGTTTGCTTCAGATGGCTTGACCAACAAATATTGGTGGAGTGACCATGATATTTGTGAACAGAAAATAGAAGCATAGGCAATGCTTTCTGTATATTGTCCTCAGCACTGATAGGTATTGTGTCATTCCTACAGGTACAATCACAATGTGAGTCTGAAATACAGTGTAAGTCTGAAATACATATACATTAAATATATCCTTTTTCTCTGAGCAATTTTCATTCTGTTAATGCAGTTTCATGCAGACAGTGGAAGCCATTTAATGCAGTGAACATTCTCTGTTGTTTCTGTCAAAGATAAAAAATATATTTGGATGTGTTAGGTTGAAGCATTAACATTTTTCTCTACATAGAGCTCCCAAGGTAGAGTTGACTATCCCTGTATTATGTCAGATTTTTTTACTGGTGTAACTCTGTGTAACTGGAACACATTGGTTTGAGTGCAACAGACATGACCTGGGGATGTGGTTTGGTATACTTAATGTAGAATTCGCTTGTGCATCAGTGTAGTTGAGCACATTAAAGAAGTTTATAAATGACATACGCATTGGCTATAGGCGTAGGGAGACATAATGCCATTGTTCATTCCACAGGATCTAGAATAAATCAGTCTTGAGAAGTGGTCTCAGGAACCACTTGGTTCAGAGCTATATGAGGATATCACCTGCATATTGTTTCTTAAGCAAATGTTCTGCCTTAAAGGGATATGCACCATGCAGGCAGAAAAGACAGCAATTGGTCGAGAGAGTTAAATAAAATGCCAAAGAAAGCCAGAAGCATGATTTCCATCAACTTGAGCAGAATTAGTGCCAAGATCTCTACTGTTTGCATTATGGTGCTGTGCTAGAGCATTAAGTCATTGCCAGCAATATCCGTGGAAATATGTGGCTTGTTTGGAGTTCCCTTAAGCAAAATGTCTCAAGTTTTGACCCTGATCCATCTCCTGACCTTTGTGCTGGCAGCTTGCTTGTTGAGAGATTTAGTGAATGGAGAAAACTTATCTTTTCCTATTCCTCTATCTTTATTTGCAGGAGCATGCTATCTGTCTGAAGCAATAGCTTATTCAATTCTGATTTACCCAAATATGTCCTGGCTGTATCACATATCATTATCAAAAAAGAGCAAGGAACTGTAGAGAATTAGGAAACAATAACAGGGAATATCAAGGACAGGCCAACACGTCTGACAAAAATCACGTGGCATGAATAAGGTGCTGGAGCAATGATTAAAGGGAATAGGGCGTTATGCAGCCAAGGAATATTTAAAACACGTGAAAAGGAAGGAAAAGAATTGAGTATGTCACTTTCTGTATACCAAGTTGTATTTTTAGCAGTGGAAAGTTTTACCTGATTGTGAGGGAAACTTGATAATGGCATGAGGAATATGGCTCCCAAGGAAGGGAGGAAAAGCTCTTCACCTGGGAGTTTGGAAACTGCAGCATATAAAAACATTAGCAGCAAGTAAAAGATATTGTCAAGAACAAGTTCTCATGTTCAGGAGGATGGCTGAAATTATCTGGCATATCTTTACCTTCTTCATCTCCTGTGCTTCTTCAGTTAGTTAAATCCTTTCCAATTTATACACCCTACTAGTTGCATGGAAGCCCCTTGCGTATGTAAGAAAGGTAATACTTGGCTGCACATTCTTGACTGTTCTAAGCTCCTTAGGACACAGTTCCACATTTGATGGTCTTGTGTGGAAGAGAAGCTTTAGAATACTACTGCCTGATGTAAATCATTCCTTTCTGTAAATGTTTTGCAAGCATACACCTCAAATGTAGGCAATTATTTCCTTTTGGAGTATATTTATATTTCATTAGAAACACCAGTGTCAATGAAAAGCTCTAGCAGTAAAATGTTTATCAACTTGTAATTACAGGTGAAATTTTCACTAAGGTTATATGAATTCAGATAAAAAATAGAGGTAAATATTTTAAAAATGTGTAGTTAGGCTTCTACAGCAGTAGGTTATTGCTTTGGAAGATCAGCAGATTTAACAGTCAGAAAACTTATTACGATGCCCTAATCGGAAACCTAATTTAGAGTGGTCTTTATTTTTAATTCCAGTTGAAAAACCTTTAAAAATTAACAACATGGCTTAGATACACTTATCTATTTATCTATCTTTCATCCTGTTCATTGATTTCTTTTTTTTTTTTAATCTAAGTATGCAGTTACTTTTTTTTTTTTTTTTTTAAATTAGGTTATTTCTAGAGATTTGGACAAACTATACAGGGTCTAGAGCCATTAAACCAAAACAGCAAAGCGACATAAACATTTTGATGCTGATCGCATTTTACAAGCGTACAGTTCTAGCCAGCATGATGTATCTATTTTCAAAAAGAAAAAATATTCCAAGTTTCATAGCTGAGTGCAAGCAGAAATTAAGAGGTAATAAAGATTAATGGAAAAGCCCATGAGCTTTATAGAAAAAACAAGCAGAAATTAAGAGGTAATAAAGATTAATGGAAAAGCCCATGAGCTTTATAGAAAAAAATTAAGGGATTATTAGATGATGAAGACTTTCTAAGATGTGGAAGCACTTTTTAGACATAACAGAGACTTTTGATTATTGATTCAAAGATTCTATAGAAATTTTATCAAATATCTAATTCTGTGGCTTAATTTTGCAATTTTTAATTGTATTAAGCAGACTCTTCTTCAGCAAGTGGTTTATTTAAATTTAAAGCACTTTCCCATCAAGAATGAGTTTACCGTCAGGATAGCAGAATCAGGCCCTGTAGTTAGTGCCTGTAGAGCTCAGCTGGATCATCTCACTGAATTTTATATAATCCATTCATCAAAGTTTCTTATTTATTGAATACCTTATTGGTTCATACTAATGACAGCATTGGAGTACAAGTGGAAGAGATAGGATTCACTTTAAGATTCTGTTTTTCTATGATATCATGCTTACTAGAGTTATTTAAAATAACTTTTTCCAATGCATTATACTCATTATTTCAACAATATATTATTGAAACAACATGTTCAATCCCAATATTTAGGCGAAAACTCCCGTATTTATAGCAATTACAGAATTAAATTTCAAATCTGCAGAGTTTCATTCTTATGATAAATATATTGAGAGTTTTGCATATTATAGTTAAGCTACACATGTAAAATAACTTTGCTAAATTAAAGAGTAATTACGTGGTTTATCATTGTTTGCCTTAAAAATATCACCATCTTGAAAAAAGGAAAAAAACCTTTTGGGGCAGGACTTTACACACTGTCTTTTTGGAGGACTGTTGTTGTGAATATCACCTAAGCTCAATGGCTAATCAATTAGATCTATGCTTTCTTTGCAGCTCTTTCCAAACACTTTTTTCTCCGAGCCCCGCCATTCTACTCAGCATGCTGTGGTGGGTCCTGTCAGCACCCTGCATCCCCCACTGCTTTTCCAAGTAAGTTTTTATGCTTCATCAGTAATGCTTGAGTTATTCTGTAAACCAAAGCAGCAGGATTTAATGTGTTCTGGAAAACTAATTGGTGATGCAATGGCAGCAGCTAATTCCTTAGTAAAATCACAGCAATCCTATTCAGAGGGTTTCCAAAGATTTATCAAACTTAAGTACACTGAGCAATTGTGAGAGGTTTCTAATGGCATTGAGACACCCAGACAGAGCTAACCTAGGAAAGCTCCTTGTTTTCAGTTTGCTAGAAAAGATTCTTTAAAATCAGTAACTCTTTTAAAAATCTGTGTCAGTAAACACTTGCAAATCAGAAAAGAAAAGAGCTGAAAGATCTTAAAATGAATGCTGCATTTTAATGTCTGTTAGGGATAAATTATGATTCAGGAAGCCCTAGCATTATTTAAATAAAACAGTCATTCTTGTTGTAGCAGTCAAATGCATGCACATGTTTAATTTGTTTTTCTTTTTTGATTATAATGTGAAAACCTGAAGAAGTAAGTTGAAGAGAAGTTTGACGGGTATACACTATACATTCAGGATTAAGACCTGGAACACACTTCCATTTAATCCAAATCTAAATTTAACCTTGATTGGGAAGTTTGCGTGCCATAGTGTAAGAATGGACCTTCATGATTTTATGTGTTTATTGGCTCAGGAATACAAATGGAAGAAAGATTTCCTCGTCTTTCAAAACGGAGAAAAAGCACAAATTGTGTGTCAAGTCCAAATGAAAATTGGAGTTTATGCGTGCTCTAGCATATACTTTTTTATCAAAGTTGCATTCAAACCCTTCCTGACTACGTGCATGTGTTTTATGAATGTTTCAGAAGGGCAGTTGCTAAGTTGAATGATTCTTGACAAGTGAGGCAGCAAATGCTGGCAGTTTAATGAGCTGCAAGTTTCTGAGCACCTCTTTAGGGGGCTGACACTTTCCCACAGAGCGTTTTACATGGCCCCAGCTCTCCCACAATGGCTGACAGCACCATGACCAATCACCACTTTCACTTTACTCATCCACACGCGACCTCGCCACAATTTTTCACTGTGCAGATGAACTTTAGGAACCATTTCACGTTGAAAAGGCCTGGGCAAGGGTCACTTGCCCTTTTGTATGACCATAAAGCAATACTCTATGTGCCAGTCTTTTCTCCTGTCTCACATTCCAAGAGATTTTCTGGACACCATTTAAAGCACTTGACTGAAAAATAAAGCAGTGAATGAAACTGACTTTTATAGACTCGTTCTAGCTCATCTTCCCATATAACCCTGTCTACCTGAAAAGGGATTTAGTGGATGAGCTGAGTGTATACAGGGACTTGCTGAATACATAGGCCCATTATCAACTGTGGGGATTGTTTATTAACCAGGACTGATACACTACTATTTTGGAAGTGACCTATTAATTGTCCATTTAACTAGAATGTATTGAATTCAAATGAAAAAATGGAAACCATGACTAAAGCTTTTACTTGCTCCTTCAAGGTGGTCTCTGCCATGAAGGCAAATGGAGATTGTTCCACAGATTAAGAGGACATTTATCACTATATATTAGGATACAAAGGAAAGACTTAAAAAAACCTAAAGCAAAGCAAAAATCAAACCAGCAACATAGGAAATAGTTGGTAACAGATTCACATTTATGTCAGCAGAACACTAAACCTTTTGATGCGTGTTCAGAGCAAGAGGCTGCAAACTGACTTATTTCATTTTGATGGAATTGTTGAAATGTATGAACAACTGTCTATCCATCCATACTGAAAAATCCTTTAACCCAGAACCCAAAATTTAGTTTTTGTGTGAGCAGTTGGAATGCATTTTGGAATATGGGGTGTTAAAAACATTCTCTAGTCTAGTCAGCTGGGGGGTGAGTTTCAAATTTTTTGACCCAGTGGCTGTTTGTTAATGCTTGTGAGCATTCTGCTCATCATTAAATTTTTAGTTAATCTTCTAAAATGAGTCACATACTGTACCTTAGAGTGTGTAGATTGTTCACTATTAAGTCAGTCTAATACAGGTGTTAAGTTGTACCCTAACATACTGCCTGTACGGGAATTAATTGGCACCTCAGAGCTCCAGCAGGAGGTTGTTTCTTTGCTGATTGACTGTTAACAATCAGCCAGGCAAGACAAATTTTAAGGGGTCACATAATCTGACGTCCTCTGTCCTTGGCTGACAACTCCATTGTGGGATGCAGGCCAGGAGACAAGGACCAACCCTGTTACGCCTCTTCCCTCGCTGGTGTCTCTTGTCCTGCGGTGGGGATGAGAGAAGGTACCAGCTCTTCTGCTGTCAGACTGTACCTTCCAGTAAACTTGAGAATGGCTGATGATTCATCAGAAACTCCTTGCAGACAACTTGGAAAAAGGTACCTAAATTCACCAAATTTGAGCAAGAAGGAGAGAAAATATGCTTGAAGAAGGGCCAGTATTTGCCCACAGCTTCGTGGGCAGGATGGAAGCTTGGGGTGGAGTTTGTGAGGGGCCTATGCACTCCTCGGAGAAATAAGAACCTGGCTTGCCCTTTGCAGAAACCTCCATTGTGGCATTTTGACTTTTGTTCTGCCGATAATTTATTTTGGTTTGGATGGAGTCTGACTGTGTCTCACTATGTAATAAGTATTAGGACAGTAACCAGTAGGTTATGATTTTTGTATCCAATCTCAGATATAATTTTGAAAATTGAAATACATCCATATAAATTCAGACTTACTTATACTGTAACATTTTAAATCATCATAATTACTTTATGTCACAGGCTGTTATGAGGGACAAATAGAAAGATGGGTTCTTAAAAGTGTAGAAAAATTCAAGAAAGGCATGTCTAGCAGAATGCAGTGGTCCCTAAATTAGTTATGTTTCACAGGGACAGTGTATTTTAGGGAAGGATCATTGTACACTTGCTCAGTTTCTTCTGATATTCTTCCTCTACTGGTCACAGCTAGAGGCAGGATACAGTGGTAATGTATGTAATATCAAATCAGTCACACATGCACCACAAAAGTATTTAGTGAACTTTGCAAGACATGCACATATGCACTTCAGTTTCTCATCATTATACATACACAGTTCTACAATATCCTCTGTATATGTATGTTTGTTTCTCTGTGGGTGTTTAAAGATACGCATGCCCATGTGTATATACGTATAATATACAGAAGTTGAAATGTGGTGTAGCCCCAAGGAACAGTTTGTGGAAGCTGTATCTGGATTTAATTAGTACTTTCAAGAGCCTAATATCTATTGAACAAATGTGTTTAATCCCCCCGCCCCCTGTTACAGCTGACTAGAATAGACACTTTTTAATGAAAAAATGTGCAATCTTCTAGAGAATCTTCTTTACATGGGGAGTTTGCCATTGGCTTCGATATGAAAATGAGCAGATCCTTAATAGAAATTGAACAGCAGCACACCTTTACAGCTGCTCAAACTATAAACTAGGATGGCAATCTTGGCCCATGTACATGGTAAGGTGGACAAGAGGAGGACAGCTTTAGAGTCTGAATTGTGCTTGATACAAACCAAAGCCACCTTTGTGGCTGCCCTCCTACAGAAAGATCGTAGGTATCAGTGGCTATTGAGCCATGACACAGGTTTCTGAGTTCAAGTGCAGCTCTTTCCTGACCTGCTTGCACCTGCCCCATGCAATTATCACATCCAGTGCTTGGTGACAGGCCCTATTCAACTGGCCTCTGGTATTGCTCCCTGGGTGAGCATTTGGGGAAGCTAGGAGTGCTGGAGGCATACCAAACCTCACCAGGGACTGCTCCCTGTACACCACCTCCTAGGGGAGAGTGATCATGGGAAAGCACTATGGCTTTAGGCTTTATTGGGTGTGAGGAAGGCAAGAGATTATCTGGATTTGGGGTTTCTGTGCTCTTTGTGAGGCCAATGAAGGGACAATGCGAACACTTCTACTTCTCCACTGCAGCTCTGTCCCCCAGCTTTGAGGCTGTTTTCCAGGGTTGGGTTCCCTCTAGGCATGATTCAAGGGGAATGTGATTGGACTCATTGAAAATTGCCCTCCCAAGACTTGCTACGAGATGTCAAAGGATTAGAAGCCAGGTTGAAAGGAGTAAGTCCAAGTACTCCTCAAATCCTCTAATAAAGAAATTGCTGTGGTTTCCAGAATAAGTAAGTGAATGGCCAGGGATTTTTCTGAGAAACAGTTCACTCTGAAAGCCTTTCATTAGTAAACAAAAGTAAAGAAAGCCTGTTTAGTTTCTTAGAATCAGTATTACAGACCACTTTTATCTGGTTCTACATTTCACACAAAGAGAAAATAACTCCTAGAAAACTTACTGCAGTTTACTCAGTGATGATGACAGTTAAAGGAAAGTGGAGAAGTTTCTCCCTGACTATATTTGAATTTTGTAGTAGCATGGGCCCTGTGTTAGTGTTCCTCTATGAACTCATCTGATTTACTTTTTACCATGTCAAGGAGAGACTCTTGATCACTGACAACACCTCTAGATCCAAGTGAGGATTTAGTCCTTAATGAACATGACTGAAGTATTACAACACACTTACAACACCAACAAATCAAAAGTGGCACAGTAGTCTGCTAGCATTATAATGAACAGCACTTAATATTTTTCTGGTATGTGTTAGATATTATGTGAAACTCTCATCCATTTCTACTAGGAGAGGAAAGTGTGCTGCCTCTTCTGACCCAGGAGTCTAACTCCAAAGCCCGGAGAGGTATATTAAGAAGAGCTGTCTTTTCCGAAGACCAGAGGAAAGCTTTGGAGAAAACATTTCAGAAGCAGAAGTATATTAGTAAAACAGACAGGAAGAAACTGGCCATTAACCTGGGTCTAAAGGAGTCGCAGGTAAGGAATGACAGAACATCTGTGACTTTCTGTCTTTTTGAGGAAAAAAATCTTTAAAATGGCTTTGAAGGAGGAAAATTGAACAGCACAGGGGCAGCCCTGAGCTTCTTCACTGAGCAAAGACCTCAGTATATCAATGGCAGTTTTAACCAACAAATGTTTGAAGAGCTTCCTGGTTTATTTCCTAAAGGTGTATATTCAAAAGTTGATTGCTCCATTTTCACACAAAGTGGGAGAAACACAACCTCTGCATTTCATTTCCAACTCCCATTTTGCTGTCTGACAGAGCTCCCTCGGGAGCTTTGGGGTAGGGAGCTATGCTCCATCTCACTGCCTGATAGGCAGTGATCCAGGCAGAAAACAGCAGAGCATAGAGCCCTCCTGCATTCCTCTGCGCACCATTTGCACTTGCAGATGAACAACTAGTGACAGTGCAATCAACAGCACCTGGTCTGAAACCGTTCTGCCCCAAGAGACAGGCAACCATCCTTACAGAAAGCTTAACTGCACAAGGAAAGAGATGCTCAGAGCTGAGAGAAACTGTAGAAGGAAAATTTTGCAGGGTGACCTTCTAAAATGCTCCCACTTTACTTAACAATTCACATTTCATGGCATTTTTCACCTGAGTCTGAGTTGGCCTACTGCAGGACTTCAGAGTTTAGCTGAGAGTCTAATAGCTCCAGTGAGCTGTTCTAACTGAACAAGCAGGTTAATGGTGGTGCTGAGTGGCAGTAGCCAGATCTCAGGGGCCTGACCTAGCTGCAGATAAAAACAAAGGAAAAATGCCTGGCTTGAAAAGCACAAAACCTGAAAGATACTGGAAAAAATGTTTGTGATGGCATGTAACAGCAGAAAATGAACATGGTAGCCGCTGGCAGGTGGGATTCTGAAGGTGTCAGAGTAGATGCGGATCTCTGGAGTACAGCTGAAAGAGTGAGAGAGTGAAAGTACAATTTTATTTCTTTGCATGCAGCAAGAGTGAAAGTGCTTAAGATAGGTATGGCAGAAGCTGTCCAAGGGTCAGAAAAGCCTGGGTATGGTGATGGGAACTCTCATCAGCTTTATCTTTGGAGATTATCAGAACTTGATAAGGCCCTCAGCAATTTGGTCTAACTTTGCAGTTGGCTCCACTTTGTGCAGGAGGTTAGATCTTGTGGTCTGTAGTGGTTCCTTGCAACCTGACTGACTCTGACTCCATCGCAAGCACGGCAACTATAAACAGAAGAAGAAGCAGAGTGTGGTTCTTTTCAGTGTGATGAACAGAGCTGTAATCTCTGCAGGATAAACTATTTCAATGAAAACGTGCAATTGCACTCACCAGTGTGCTGTGTAAAAATTTCCCAATATGCAGTCAAATTTCCAATACTACAGTTGTCTCCTTGAGTTTTTCTTCTGCGTTCTTGATATTCAAGAGAGTCTGGGGGGGTAGAAAATAATGGAATGACACATAGATATCAACTACCACTACAGGAAAATAATTTCATTATAATGATAGACCAGATGATATCAATGTTTTGGGGTTTTTTTTCCTCACGAGAGGAAGAGCAGTTGCCATGAAGGTTACTTCAATTTTCTGACCAGTTGTGCTGGAGGAACAGCACCTGCCATCTAAGGCATTGATTCTCAAACCTTTGAAAGCATATCCCCTTTGTCTTCATGTTAAGTATCTGAATACTAGAATTAATGCAAATATTTAAGAGAAAATAGAACACAATCTGAATAATTTGATCCCCCCACCATTTCTTCTCTTTATGTAAAACCAGTTCCTAGATGTATATTTCCCCAAGCTTTTACCAGCATTTCATAAATATCTTTGAACGCTCATGATCAAGCTTTGCAACTTGAGGTTTTTGAAAAATGGGTTTTGTCTCAAAAGCACATGGATTCTAGGCAATCCTGGAAAACTGTAGTCAGGCAGACAAAATGTCTTTAAATCCTCACTACTATGTCATATGTAATAACACATTTTTTGAAGTTGTGTGGCCAAGCTGTTTTTAGCTATGCTTGTGAATAGGACATAGTTCTTAGACCCTCTTTTAAATAGAAGGCTTCACATTGCCAGTAATACCTCACTTAGTTTTGTTAATGACAATGCTAATTTAGTCTGAGAATCCTTTTCTGTCTAGAAGGATGTTGCTATAGGAAATTGCTCTATCCCTAGCCACTGAGCTGTCCTTTTTTTCCATTCTAAGCCAAATAATCACCTGTTTGAGATGGTGAAAGTCAAGGAGAGTATTTGGCCCAGCTGTAGCAAATAGTGGTGGGAAAATCCTCAGATAATGTCAATTAGTCGCCTTTACTGGATCTACTACAACAATGAATAAGGAAGGAATATGAAACTAACGGGATGGAAAGAAAAAAAATCTTGTTAGGGCAAAGTTGTTTAAAGAAAAGAATGATAAACTTTCATTAACTTGCAAACAGGTGAAAATTTGGTTTCAGAATCGAAGGATGAAATGGCGAAACTCCAAAGAAAAAGAAGTGCTTTCGAACAGATGCCTCCAAGAAGAAGGTCTTCAGGAGAACTACCTCTCACGATCCACCATGAATTTTACCTCCCCATGCCCATCTGTGTGGGAAGTGTCTCAGGAGCAGGCAAGTCCAAGGTGGAGGGAGAATTCTCCAGGAAATTCTGAAAGACTGACTAGTACACAACCACCTCCAAGAGCAAATTCATCACAGAGTCCGCTGTATTTGTATCCTGACCAAGATACTGCAAATAAGGCAGTTACATC
This sequence comes from Strix aluco, assembly GCF_031877795.1. Taxonomy (NCBI): domain Eukaryota; kingdom Metazoa; phylum Chordata; class Aves; order Strigiformes; family Strigidae; genus Strix; species Strix aluco. Next base: position 54,601,494 of record NC_133935.1, read on the forward strand.
ATCAGCCTAAGGAAATAGGGGCAGTTTGTAAATTGAGTGGAAAGCACAGGCTTCAAATGAGCAGTCTTCTAAGACTAACAGTATTTGGACGTTGTAAAGCTAACTAGTTTATGCCTCATAAATTTGCTAAAGTCTAACACCATTAAAATGACAAACAACTAATGATTTAAGAAGTATTCTTCAATACTCTCTTTTCTTGTGTCTTTTCCAGTCTTGTACTGACCTTAAAAGTGAAATAGGAACTGATGGTAAGTAAAATGGAGTGAAGAGCATGAAGCTGAAGTTGTGCTCTGATTTATACATCTGCACTGTGTGTGATATTCATTAAAAACACACTGATAGAGAATCACTTTTACCTCTCATTGCGGTCAGACCAATTAATTTCTTTTGTGCATGAGATAAGAATAACCGTGTTTCCCTCAAGACAGTAAGTTGCTTTGGGTTCTTTTTGAAATTCATTAAATGATGCAATATGTTCATATTAGACAAACATAAGCATTTTTAGTGTGTTTTCTCCATCTGTCCTCACCTATGTCAGTATTCAGTTAGTTTTAAATAGTGTGGTCACAGGTCAGCTGATAACCTTGGTAAAGTATGCAATACTAAAAGACAACCAACCAACCCTATAAAATACTCTGTGTTTAAATCACTTTGATGTGAATGCGTACTGGGAAACGCAACTCACTAACTCCTGTATTTTCTCCTGTGGATGAGCCTTCCAGCATTCTTAACTCTGAATTTCAGTGGCTTTTGTCAGACTGTTAGTGCAATCTCATGTAATCTCTTCTGTATTTCAAAACTGTAACAGCAATATGCAGAATTGTAGCCCAAATGCACTAAGCAACAGAACTATAATTGGAAAAACTGCCACTACAGCCATCTCAGAGAAGTACTTAAGGAGATGGCGTACTGTGGTAGCCTTATTCCTGACTTATCCTATTTAAACTGGTGCCAATAAGTACACATTAGCATATGTCTGTATCAAAGACAGGACAGTATTCTGTGTAGTACAAGTAGCCTCAAATAATATTAAAACTGCTTTACTTAAAATTATTTGCTTGCTTCATCCACTTTAAGGAAATCTCTATGGATTTAAGTATCATTTTTTGTTTATTTGCAAGGCTTTGTATTCAAAATGGGATCAGAACTGTTTTTTCTTTATCATACATTTAAAAATGCATTTGCTGAGAAGAAAGACTAAAGGTATTTTGTTACAGGCAAAACCTTTTGGAGAACATTATGGTGTTATAGGGACTATTAAATTTCTGGCAGATTCATATATTTTATAGTCAAAAGAGATGATGATGATAACCTAGTCTGGCTTTGCTCATCATGCATGCCATGAATGTTTCTAATTATTCTTGCCTTGAGCTCCAAAGCTTTTTGAACTGCATTGTACATCTTTCCAAAAGCTGCACAATTGTTACTTAAAGTTTTACTTTTTGGTGGTTGATCTACTATTCCCCTGGTTACATTGCATTACGCGGGACATGAAGTTTAGATACATTTGCAACTAAAAAACTCGAGATTGCAGTGATGAATCTCGTATCATAAACTTTGCTCATATCAGGTGAGTTTTGTATCCCACCTTGTGCATATCCTGCCTTCTATGTCGTCAACTGTGCAGTCCTAGTCTTGCACTATATGTCATTCTCTGCATGTGATTTCCTATGCTTGTTTTAGAGAAAAAAGAAATTACAGAAAAATTAAGAAGTCATCTTTTCCTGTGGTTACAAACCCTCGTTAGCATGAGCTGCCTGGATACCTACCCTCAGAAGGCACTTGAACATATTTAGTATGCCATGTGTTATATGCTGTTCAGTAATGTGAGAAGTTTATTCCTATCTTTCAATTGATATTCCAGAACCAACTCATATTCTGCCTAAAACCTTTAGAGATGGACAGACAGATTGCATACACATGGGGATGAACTTACCATCCAATTGTCCTGCTGAAGTCATAGTCCTGCCCTGTTTGACTAACTTCTACTTGAAGGACCAGTAAGTGTTGGTGACCCAGATTCTTCTGAAATGGCATTTGCTAGTGTCTGCCTACAATGAAAGGCATGCAGGTATTTCCAGATTACCATCAAATGATCAAGTGGAGGTACATGTGCATGGGGGTATTCATAAGTGCTTCCTTTTTTGGAGGAAATTGGTGTATGGTGGGGGTGATTGGGGTTTTCCCATCTCACCTTTCAGGGAAGGAGAGTCTTCACAGCTGCTCATATTCTTTTACTGCAAGTCAATAGAGCATCCGTGTTAGAAGAAACACTTCTGGAGAGTAGATATGGGATTCAGAGTGCTCCCTGGGAAATTCTTGCAGTTGATGGTGTTGCAAGCACCGAATGTGAACTGCTGTCAAAACTCTGAGCTGATGTACTAAACAGAATACATCTGAAGGATGTCTCATTGAGGCAAAGATCAAGCAAGGCTCACAGCAGACTTGGTTTCACAGTTATAATGTTATATGTGTTTAAATTGAGCAAGTTCTGGTTTCACTGTAGCCTACTAAAACTTACACCATTTCACGGCCCTCCAAATCTCTTAACACCTCCTACCAGTACTCTTATTCCACAGCTTAGAATAAAGTTTCAGTGTGCCAGATAAAACATTATTTACTTGAAAATGCTGATCAAGCTTTCTTAAAAACCCTAAAAGTATACATGTGAATTTTGAATTATACCAAAACCAGTCTGATTCTATTAGTCAAAATGGATTTAGGCCCATGACACATACAACCTTCATTCCTCCCATTTTAAGCTATTTAAAGGAAAAGTTTCCCTTCAGTCTATACTGTGAAAACTTAGTAAATGAGGAACAGCACCCAGTATGAATACAAAAACATGGTATATTTACAGTGCCAGTCTTTTCTGTGTGAAGGATCAAGTAGTAAGTATTCGTTTTCTTCAAATAATGTATGCACACTAGATATGAAAGAACAAAGAGAGCACAAATTATACGCAAAATCCCCAGCAGATGTTTGAAGTGCTTTGTGACAGGCACATTGCAGAGGTGTAATGCGTAGAATGCATCTGGTATTATGGAGTGACGTGAGAGATACTGATGGCACCTCAGAGTTAAAACCAGCAACATATTACTTTGACTTCAAAGATATGACCTAGTGGATGACCTTGCAGCATGGTTGTAGGGTATCTGAGGTATTTCCTATGTGTGGCATTTTGAGACTATAGTTCCAGGCTGTAGAGTATTATGAAGGACAGTCGTTAGGATCCTGGGGCTGGGGATTGTTCAGGTACCTCAAATTGTGAACTGCAGTTAAAAAACCGAATTCTTCAGAGGCCACAAACAAAGCAGATACTTATACTCGTTGGGCACCTCTCTGTTTAGTCTGGCAACTTATCAATGCTAGTGTAATACAGAATACAACAGGGAAAGGGAGAAAGGGCTGAGACTCAGTACTCGCTTTGTTACCTGAGCTGCAGACTCCCGTTCCCTCAGGCTGTGCTGCTTACACAGGGATCCTGCTCCCCAACCAAATAGCCTCGGGAACAGGGGAGGCTTTTCTCACCCCACCTATTGGAGATCCTCCAGATAGGTCTGAATGCAGACCTTGAAAGTCTATTCTTAAGGTCAGGCACTCAAATGAACTTCTCTGATACCTAACAAGAAGGTGCTGATTTCCTTTTCTAGGTCTGGCTCTTGGTCTTTTAAAAGGTATATCACACATGGTGCAGATTATGCCAGTCTACATCAGGCACAGCCACAGTCACGTTTTATTGCATGTAAACAACTGTGAGACTGTGAACATGAGAGGCCAGCCAGCTCCTTCATGGACCTCATATAACACTGCTAACAGCTGGATGTGCTGACCACACCTGTGTCAGCACTTGCACTTTGCTTGTACAGATTTATAGTATGAAACAATTTTCTAAAAGTTCTCTCATTTTTATTGCTTCTTTGCCAAACAGGAATTAGTTGTTATGATCTGCTGAGGAGAACAGGACTGCTTTAAGGCACAAAAACTAACTTCAGTGTCAGAACAATAGTACAATGGTCAAATGTCACTCCTCAGCTGCAGTAAAACATCAGATTTGTTTTATCCTTTGTGATTTACTAGTACTGGGTTTTAAATACCAGTTGCTATCACTGTAGCCACACAGCTCCTCTGACAATATATATTCTACAGTCAAAAGAGTGACATAAATTAAGAACATTAACATGCTTCGGCATCCTGTACCAACAAGACTGTTACTGATTTTCACAAACTAGAAGGAAAGACAAACCGATTTCAAGCAAGTTAGGTGTAAATTCTGTGTCTTAAGAAAGGACCTGAGAGCATTTAGGGTCCAATTAAACTTGAGACTTAGCTTTGGACCACGGGGAGACCAGAAAGCCCCTTCAGAGAAAGGTTCACAGTGGACAGAATTGCCATTGACTGTGGAAGTCTTTAATGACCATGCTTCTGAGTTATGTGCCTGATGACTGCTGCTGAGTCAGATAAACTGAGGTACGTAAACCTGGATCTGGGATCCTCTCCATGGGGGCTTGCACCTAAATTAATGCCCAGAAAATGGCAACTCCCACTCCTTGGTTTCCTCTAGGTACTGGTTGCAGTTCTAAACAGTGCAGCTGGGCATGGTGGATGGGGATGTCACAAGGCAACATCTCAACAGTGATCCTCCAGTACTCACCCAGACGCCCAGAAGTTTCACCTTTTATAAACATCCAACCCTTGAGGAATTCTTACGTTTTCCCAAGTAATTTTTTCTTTCCATGTCAACATTTGTTATACAAGGTAGCTGAATGTTAATGCATGTTGTTCAAAGAAGTGTTTCCGTTTGTTTCTGCTTTGCTATCATGGTTTTAGAGAAGAGTTAAACTACAAGTGACATCTGTCACTTAATCTATCATGCAAACATCAGCACATGTCAGATTCAGTCTAAATTCAAGATACACTATCAAAACCATCTAGCACATTATGAAAGGAACAAAATGAATTTTCAGCCACTGAGAGCTTCTGTCATATCCTTCGTCATTCTGAAAAAATGGAAAAGTTATGATGAGGAAATCTCTGATGTACAAAAGCAACTTCTAATAACTGAAAAAATGAATTGTACTGTACAAATGTCTGGGGTTATCCTGCAAGTTTTCACAGAATAAGGTCTGAAGAACAGTAGAGATATTTTTAATTCTTAAATTTATTTGACTGACAAGGAAAGTTAACAGAAACAGGTTGTTCCACCAGTGGAAATTACACCATGACTTACCTGTTTTCCTACACCATGTTTTCCACCTGACCCTTAGCTGCAACCCCTGGGGTGTCTTCCCAGCAGTGGGAGTTCCTAGTGGCCATTATGGTTGATTTCCGAGTCACCTTGCAACTCGCTCTGAGAGCCACCAAGCCCCCTGCCCACAGGGCCACAGCCACCACCCACCCGTGGGGCTGTGGCCACCTCCTGCCCACCAGGCCACGGCCACCATCTGTGGGGCCATGGCCACCTCCCAGCCAGGGGGACATAGAGAATCACACAGAATCACACAGAATCATCAAGGTTGGAAAAGACCTTGAAGATCATCCAGTCCAACCATTAACCTAACACTGACAGTTCCCAACTACACCATATCCCTCAGCGCTATGTCAGCCCGACTCTTAAACACCTCCAGGGATGGGGACTCCACCACCTCCCTGGGCAGCCCATTCCAACGCCTAACAACCCGTTCTGTGAAGAAATACTTCCTAATATCTAGTCTAAACCTCCCCTGGTGCAATTTGAGGCCATTCCCTCTTGTCCTATCGCTTGTTACTTGGTTAAAGAGGCTCATCCCCAGCTCTCTGCAACCTCCTTTCAGGCAGTTGTAGAGGGCGATGAGCAGTGGGAGATGACATGGCCATCTCCCGTACAGCCACGGCCGCCTCCCGCGGGGCCCCGCGGCGCCCCCCAGTGGCAGCGCGGAGCGCAGCGTGTCAGCCCCGGGGGGCGTGGCCGGGGGCGTGGCCGGGGCGGTGCGGGACACTGCCGGTCTCGGAGGGCGGTTCCTGCCGTCCGCCGCGGCGGGGCCGGTAACGCGTCGGTGTGTGTCACTTCCCGGTGCCGATGCCGGGCAGTTGTTGCGGGTGTGCGATGCCGGGAGGTGGCGGGGTTACCCCCTCACTCCGTGACGGGCCCAGCGGCAGCAGCTCGGGGACAGCAGTAGTCCCTTGCTGGCGCAGGAGACACGCCGCGGCAGCGGGCTGCGGCCGCGCTGGGTGATGGGGAAATGCTGTCGCTGTTAACTGCTACATCAACTTCTGTGATTGCGGACAGCTGCCGGCAGGGAGGGCGGCCCTCTGTGGCTCTGCCCAGAGGAGACTGCCTTTATTCTCTTCGGAGCCGTGTTTTGTTTCCAGAATTTCTTCAAAATGTGCAGATGAATGCTGCTGTTTCGTTAAGTGTCCGTAGTGCCTTACTGCTTCAGGAATTGCAGCTAGTAACTTCTTCAGCGCAGGCACTATATAACCCGTCGCATTTCTACCATACCTGGCACTACAGGGACCAGATGTGAATGGTGAGCACTCACAGCTTCTAGCTGAGAAAGCGCATCAGCTGGCTACTAGATAGTAGATATGTGAGGATATCAGCAGTTATGGAGATGTAACTGAAAAGTTTGTTCCTCTGTTCTGCATAAATGTTTTTTTGAAATGTCTTCCTGCTGGGTTTCTCTAGCCCCAATCCAGTATCGTTATTAAATAATCATCAGCATTTTCCTCTCCATTCTTGGCAGCCCAAGCTCCAGCTACTGTCAACAACCATCAAAATCAGGGGAGGCCAAAAAAGAGCGTTCAGGGATGAAATAGTCAAGAATATTAAAAGTAAATCTATGTTGATTATAAATGCCTGTTCAAATGGCTCATTTAGGATCTGAATGCAAAGATGGTTTGTTTTATAAACGGCCATCAGCACTGCTAGAAATATGTGATTGCTACAAAATATCTGACAGCTTTCAGATTTTTATTTGCTATGGAGTTTGTCATCATTACTGTAAAACCCAAGCCCTGTGTCAGCATGTGTTATGGGAAAGAGATCTATTGTGACATCAGCCATGCTCAGCCCTCAGACTGAAATAGTATTTGGACCAGAATTCTGACTTATCTTTCATATAGAAACTTTTTCTTTAGGAGTTTCCCCTGAAATCACTAAAGCCATTACAGATACAAAAGAGCATTCAAAATGAATAAAAGTGCTAGGAACTAGATCTTATGGGGCACATGTGAAGGCCCATAGAAATTAGTGAGAAGCATGATGTGAACATAAAAGTCTGCCATGGGCTCTGCCGTTACATGAACTGATCAACAGCAATACCACTCTTCAGTGTTAAGCAATATTCTGCAGGTATGTATGTATGTAGAAATAAGGGGAAACAATCTTTTTTATATAAAAATATACTTTATTGATAGTATATAGATGTATTTGTACCAAGGTTTAACAAACTGAATTTCACTTTCAACTATCTATATATCTAAACTGTGTGAATCAGCCATAATATCATCTGTCACGGTGTAACGTGCAAGGACATTCATTTGTCTACCGCTAACGTACTCCTTTTTATCTGGTGCGTTAACCCACATACCCACATGACGCTTTATTTAATATTTCATCTGCATAGGTCAACTGTGTCAAGTAGCTGCCAAAGAATTTTAAAACCACTTTCCTATTAAAATTACTGTAGATGTGATAATTTATAAGTTCTATTTTTTCATGTTTATAAACAATATGCTGAAGACTACTTGTCGAGAGATTACAACTCAACAACTATTTTCTGGCATAATCCTACATTTGAGAATTTTTAAGTAGCTTTGTACTTTATTGGAGTCTCTTCTGAAACAGTGAATAAAGTCAGAGTCACTCATCATGTTTGCTTCATTACTAATTGATAAGCCAGTGGCTTCAGATGATGCCATTCCATTTAATGAATTGCTGATGATCCCCATTGACTGCATCTGTATTGAAAACAGGAAAAGAAGTACAAATCCTAACTACATGTACAACAAATCTTTAAAATACTAGTGCAGAAGTTAATGGAGGCATCACTATGTTGGGCTGTTTGACTCCAGACCTTTCACATACTTATTGAACATATATGTAAAGCTCCTTACATAGAACAACATTGTTTTTTTATCATAACAGTATCGATACAACCACTAGACTAGCCTGAAATGATCTACTAGCAATGCAAGAATACTGGGGTATAACTCAGACTGAGTTTAAGTAGAGGAACCTCTGTTTGGTAATCGTTATTTCCTCTTGAAGTAATACAGCAAATCAGTCTTGAGATTTTTTAGCCATTTATTTTAATGAGTTTTGTGAAGGGAAGTTTCTAACATGAGCATTCACCAGTGCTGTTTAACCTGGTGAACTCTGCAGACTGTTATCACCTCTCCGAGTAGGAGCTTCACAACAGAGCCAAGCTTAGAATTAGCATCTTATGGCTGCAAAATATTTGAATGCATTTACATAGTTTGCTTATTTTTTAAAATTATATTTCTACCTTGTGGTATGCCCATAGTACATAGAGGTCAAAACTTCAAAGCTTTCCTTTTTAGTAATTCCTTCAAAGGTGTTTTAGAAAAATAAAATCAGGTGAATATACCAGAATTGTGTAGCTAGTTTAGAGTTTGATGGCTTGCTTCAGTCACAGAACAAAGCAAACACAGGTCAAGCTTTCAGGTTGAATACCTCTGAACTTTAAGGCCATTTTAGCCCAGAACCATGGCTGCACTTGGAAGATGGACTTTCCATTTGTAGCTCTGAGTCATCCTAATCAGGACTACATCTTAGAGCAGGGTACAATTCCTCCTGTTCTAGTAATGAGCTGCTTATAATTTTAAAACTTGTATTCCTCACCTGTGTTCATGAAGCTGAAAGGTGATCTACTAGTGTAAGATACTAGTTTATTACTAACTTTTTAGTGAAACTGACATCTTGGCAGTGTAGCCATTTCAGAGAAAGGACACACAGCCCTCATTTGTTCAGCCAAAACTCCAAATAAGTTTAGATACGAGTGCACAAGAAATACAAAGATCAGGACTTCTAGCTAGCAATGAGAAGACAGAAATGGAAATAACAAAAAATTACATCCAATAATTTATATATCATCTGCCAGAATTTGGAATGGAGGTTTGAAATTGTTTTGTCACTGACATCTGACTTAAGCAATGCCACTGTTGTCTTGAAGAACTTATCCCAGCATAAAACTGTTGCCTTAGGAAGGAGCTCTTTGCAGCAGACAACAGTGATACTTGAATTACTTAGACTGCAAATCCAAATAAAACTGAAACCAATAATTAAGTATTTGTCACGGTCTACCCACATCTCCTCTACTGCCCTAGAAAAGTCAAGTCATTCCTGGCTCATATATGAAGCTGTAAACGGCTCTAGTCTTTGTACTTGTGTCTTTCATATATTTCATATTAATAAAATACTGCTCTACACATATGGACATATCTAATGTCAATCTACTGTCATCTACATATCTGTCAATCCATAAATTAAGTCACATCCTCTGACTGAAAAATTCCTGTATCTGTAACAGAGTCCAGCATTGCTGGGTCAGAGCCTCAGTTGGCATTAAGGCTACAGCCCAAGTGAGAGCAGCCATTTCCGCCACCCTCAAAGTCACTCATGCCACATGACTGGTATAAATAAAAGCTACACAGAAAATCTTGCCTTTTCTGTTACTTTCTCAACCCCAGTCTTCAGCTCATGTACCATATTGCTGATTTGCTTAGCTTTGCTAAGGCTGTCATCAGGTAGCTCTTGGTAGTGCTCAATATGCTGGTTAAAGTGGGAAAGTGGTTCTTTCCAGGCTTGCAACAGTTTCAGTATCAAGTGAGTTAGTTCTTCTCTCTTATAAATTAAAACAGTAAAGAATTTCTCTGTTAGTTTGCAGCAGGTCATATGAACACTGTTAGACAGTGTGACTGTGAAATCTCAGCGGGATTAAGATTTACATCTGCAATTCAGTAGTTTTCAAATATTCAGAATTTAAGGGCCATTCTGTCTCTGGTTATTTGCTTATATATAAGCACCACCCAAAAGTTGTATTTGTCTTGTTTTCTTAGACTCCTAAACTCTGCAATACCTAAAACTGCTAATACAGCATTAGCAAAATGGTGACGTTTCTGTCAAACTTACTTGCTACTGAAGAAGTTTTTAGGAACTCCTAGATGTCTCAAGAGCCCAAGAAGCCTCGTCTAGACATCTCTGTTTGCTGGTATGGAAGTGCAGGTGTTTCCTCACACCGGCCATGGTCATAGCTGTGTCAGTTAGAGGTTTGCTGCAGGCACACTTCCCAGAAGGTGCCTGGTGGTCAGGGCCGTTGCTTCTCTAACAGAAGCTCAGTGGCCATAAGACCTCTCTTGCAATATAAGTTCAGAAATAAGGTTGACTGGTTAAAGCTTTCTAAAGCAGGTAGGGTCTCATGTCTCATTGCCCTTCCAGGGGAGCTTCTAAATGTCTTGCGGGAAGCTCCTCACTCCATCACAACCATGTTAACATTCGTCTCTGTCTCCTAGAGGCAGAAGTTTCTCCCACTGCTGTATCCTCGACTTTACAGTCTGCTTTTTTTTCTGTCTAAAGAAACTCTTCCTGCTCTTCTCTAAACTAATAACGATTTTTTTCTCCTTGCCATTACATCTGTCTAAAACAATTTGCTGTTCTTTTCCCCATGCCTACCTACCGATTCAGAGATAATGACTATTATTTCTTTCTCCCGATTGCTTTTTGTACTTTGCAGTGACACTGATTAATTTATCTGTCACATGCACAGTTTTCTAAGTTTCTGTTCTGCAGAGACTGCCACAACAAAATCAAAGGGATGTCTGCCTGTCAGTCATTTGGACAAAGTACTACTGCAATACCCTTATTATAACTATGATCTGAGTATATGTAACCATATACAGCTGTTAAAATACAACAAACTAGTGATTCATATGCAATACCTCTGTGATGTGTACCTGTTTGGGGTCAAAACTTATCAGCTTCTTCAATCCAAACTGCTGCTGAAGCACCGGAGGCATGAAAACCTCTCTGCCTATCTTCAGCCCGACCGGGGTGGGGGGCCACCGCAGGTTAGGGGGGAGAGAGTTGTGGGCATTTTTCCCCTTTCCTCAGAGGGGTAGAAAAGAGGCGCTGTGATCTGCGGAGACCCCTCCCAGCCCCTCAACCCCTCGGGGGCCCGCGGCAGCCCCCTCCCGCCCCGTCTCCGCCCGCCGCCGCCGTCCCCCCTTACCGGGATTTTTTGGGCGTATTCTTTGCCGTTGGGGGTCAGCATCCCCGACGTGTGGCACTTCCGAGCGGACTTCCCCAGCTCGTTGTCACGGGGCGGAAAGTGTTTTTCCTATGGGGGAGAAAAACCTAAAGAGGCACCGAGAGCACCCCCCGCCCCGCGCCGCCGACAGCCGCTCCCAGGGCGGCGGAGCCAGCCCGGCGCTCACCAGCTCGGCGTAGAACGTCGTGGCGAGGCTGTGGATCCTGCCCGAGTGCCGGATCACCCGGTCGAAGAGATCAGCCACGGTTAGGAGGCGGCAGCCGGCGTCTCCCGGGGCGCAGACCAGCAGCCACAGCAGCGCCAGCGCCGCGGCGGCACCTGCGGAGAGCCCGGCGGCGTCGGGGGACGTCGAGGGGGCCGCCCGGCCAGGCCCGGCCCGCTCCGCTCCCCGCCGCCCGCACCTGCTCGCCCCGCCGCCCGGGCTAGGGCCATGGCCCCGCGGAGGACGCTGCCCGGCAGGAACGGCTGCTATCGGCCGGCGCCGGCGTTGCCCCCGCGTCCCCTATATATGACGGGTGGGGACGTGCGTGGCGTGGGGGCATCTCCCGGTCATGCCGGGTCCCTCCCTGACGTGCGCAGCCCGCGGCCGCCGTGACCGAGCCGCCCGGAGCGGGGCTCCCGGCTCGGCGGGCGGGACCGAGCGTCCCTCGCACCGAGGGGACCAACTCCCCGCCCGGCAGCCCACAGGGCCCCGCAGAAATGGGTGTCCCGGGCTCTGTGGACGGAGCCCCCAGCGCCCGCCCGCCGTGGGGCCAGGGCCGTCCCGTGTCGGTGTCCCAGTCCCCCGCTCCGTGGGGGGGGGGGGGGGGGGGGGCGGCTCCTGCGCCCCACAGAAGTGGCGTGGCCAGGTCTGTACCAGCAGGAGGGGGCAAGGGTGTGAGAGCGGCTCTTGTCAGTGATACCGGGGGGGGGGGTATACAAGGACGGCAATGGGCAACATGACAGGTAGGAGAGAAGCCTGGCCCCGGGACATTCGTCTCCTACCCATCTCTTCTAATCACACGGTTAAGATCAGATCTGCTTTCCCTGCTCCCTTGCAGGTGGTCAGAGGTAGTAACACCACTGAAGGTGTGATAGCTGGTGACTGCACGCTTGGTGGTGCAAGTGTGCCTGAAGAAAGTTGCTGATGTCCCATATGGCTGAAAGCTTGAGGCAGTAACACAGCAAAGCACTCAGATCTGGATTCCCAAAGGTGTGCAAGTCTTACGGACTCAGTTGCTGCCCTCAGTTTCTGGGCGTGAGATCCTGAGCACCCCTGCAAGACATACAAGGAAAGTTGAGACGTTTGTCATGAGACTCATGACTGCTGACATGTCAAACTAGGAGCTGCTTCAAGCTGACCAACGAGGGAACCTGAGCACAGGGTCTTGTGGGAGACATTGGCCTGTCAGCCTTGCACAGCCTCTGGGTTCTCATTCTCTGTGTTAACAGCCTGGCCACGTTCATTATTTTGTCTTTTTATTATCTCAAAAAGAGTTCTCCATGTTGGTAAGAGTTCTGCCGCAACCTCATTCCCTCAGGTTGCACAGTCCCACAGTCTTACTCCTGCTTTATCCCATATCGGAACAGTGAATATAGTAACCGCAGCTGCTACCCAGTTTAAAATTCTCTTCAAGGCATGCAGATTAATATGCACCTTATATTTAGCTAACAGTCTTTCCATCAGTGCAAGCACTGACTTTTCTTCCGAGGGTATTGACCTACCCATCGCTTCCCCACAGCTCACCTTGCTCACACTGCAACGGTGATTGATGCCGGCTCCTGCTTCCTTTCAGCAGCTACTTAAGTTCTGTGGGGTTTGCCACCGGAGTGATCCAAGTTGATCACACTTATCGCCTCCTCACATGGGACACCATTTGTGGCAACTGGGGCACGGACTCTCGATGAAATCCAGAAAGAAAAAGAGATTTTATCATTACAATGGTACATACTTATGCTCTCGGATGCTGTCGGTAAAGCTCTTACTTTGTAGTTAACAAATCAGTAATTAGACAGCTATCAACCTTTTCTCCTATCAGCATAAGACCACTCTAACACACGCTGTGCAGACCAATCACCTTCTTATTCACGCGCTATTCTCACGGCAGTAACTTCTCACAGTTCAGTACTTTTCCACAGTTCAGTGTTGCAGCTGTCCGTTGTTTTTCCCTGCCACCTTGGCACAACTCAGCAGTTTCTTATCTTTCTTCCAAGGCCTGTTTTTCATCAAAGACTAGCTATTTCTCAGAGGCTGTGCAAGGCTGACAGGCCAATGTCTCCCACAGGGTCTTACTGCTGTGTTTTCTGGGTTTTGGCACCCTACCCCTCTGAAATCCACTGGGAACAGCTCAGGGTCTGGTAGAGCTGGAATCAGACACCTTCTCTGCCTGTGGGTATTCAAGCAGAGGTTGGCCAAGGGACTGCTGTAATTGGTGGCTCTTGTGACATGGAGAATGAGTCACTCTGCTCTTCTTGCAGAATTTTTTCATTGCCAGGGGAGCAGCCTGCTTAGAAATGAGGATACAGCTGACATGAAATTGTCATCTTTCCTCTGTGATTACCCCAGCCACTATGTTAGAGTCATGTATTTGTTTTCTAGCCACTGAATCCCAATTTCCTTTATGGAAAATGGAAGGACTATACCTCCAACCAGAATGATGAAGAACATTCCTCTCCCCCACTTTTTAAAGACAGCTGGGTGACTAGGACCCCTTCTGGAGGTGGAAGACGTGAGTTTGACTAACTGTTGGCCAAGGAGGAATTGACCTTGGTCACCTATACTGTGTGTGAATGCTAAAAAATTGGTAGAAAACAAGTAAAGGCAGCTACTTCTCTAGCCAAATCTTAGAAGTAATTTTCATCTGCCAGTGCATTCTGCATGAAGTCAAGAGGAATTTCCAAAGGATTCACATTTTGAAAATAAGAGCTCTCCAAGGAGTTAGGTGTCAGTTTCTAGGCTCTGAGTAGGTGTCTGCATGGCTATCCACTGAACTCCAAAGCCTGTCAAAGCTGACGCATTTTGGGACATTCACAGATTCAAAATATTGAGAGGTGAAGACCTGTAGTGCTGAAAATGCCAGCAGAAGTCATTGCTAAGTAGGGCCTCCTGTTTGCATGCTTGTGCTCTCTGCCTGGGTTCCATTTTCCTTGTTCGCATGTTTAAGGATTTGGCTCTTTGTTAACAAGACAGATTTTTAAGTAGGAAAAAAGAGATTTTGATTTCCTTTTGCCCAAAGGAAGACTGAAAACATAGCACATGAGAAGGAATATTTAGATGTCTTTCTCACACAATCTACATTGCCTTCATTCATACAGATATCTCAAAGGAAGATTATTTCTCTCTGAGAGCTACCCACAAATCATATATCCTTCCAGGGAACTTGTCTTGCTATGTTGTGCACTGAGTTAGCTAGATTTGATTTAGTTAAGTGACTGCAATCTCCAAAAAAATTTACTTTTTTTCTTGACAGAGTTGGATCAATATAAGCAAATACTAGAGCTCTCACTACCGGAGTAGTCCACATGCTCCTCAGCCTCTACCAGCAATGCAGCTTAGCCAGCCCTTCAAACCAATACATGTCTGAACCCAATGGACCACACTCACTTTTCTAAAATTCCCCAAAGTCACTTCTAAAGGTCAATAGCGCAATGGGTCCATGAGACACTTTTTACCCATCATTTTTTTGAATTTCTAAAATTAGTTTTAAAAGCAATTCATTAACATGTGCTTAATGATCTGCACTATTCAGCAGAGGTTGTGCTCATTCTTTTACCTCTGCTTTATCTCTAATGAATAAAACAATGCAGGTAATTTCAGTGGTTAGAGCTGCTGAGCCAGTTCTTACTGAGGATCATACAGTAAGCCTTGGCAATAGCTCTGAGCTGTTTGGTAGCTGATAAAATACTTCTGGCTTGTGGTCCAACTGAAGACTTGTAATATTAGTATTATTTCTGATAACTATCAGAAAATGAGCAATCATGCATATGACAGGATCTGAAAAACATTGGTAGTGTGCATATGGGAAGCACGTGGATCAGTTACTCATTTTTATTGGCCAATAGCCATTTTCTTTTGGTTTTCATGTGTCTTGGAGAAATCCTGACATATGCAAATCTTATCCTAGAAAAGATTCCTTTTTTTTTGTTTTGCAGGAGCTGTGAACTTGCACTGTGGAAAATGTAAATTACTTGCACAGCAAAAAATGCGGTACAGCTTAGAGAAAAGAATCCACAGTAAATTATGAAGTTTTTTTTAAGGCTCCATTTTCTAAAATGAATTAAGTTTTCTTAATGAAAGATATATCAATATTTAAGAATTGTTTTTCCTGGCTCTTCACTGATATTTTAAGTTTGTAGATGACAACAAACTGGAAGAAGTCACTTCCACTTTAGAATTCAACATGATCTTGACAATAAGAGAAGTGGCCTGAAGAAAGCAGGGTACAGTTCAGTAAGGAAAATACGAAGTACTATGCTTAGACAGGAGCTTAGACTGTCCAAATCCAGAACAAGGCGGCAGTCAAACAGATGAGGATCATGGCTTGTATGAAATAACAAGCTGAACCTAAGTCAGTAGTATCTTACTGTTGTTTTGTGTTTATTTATTCATTTGTTTTGCAAGCTGGAGTATGTCTTTTGAAATGCTGTCTGTGCGACATGCAAAAGAGTTCTTCTGCCATACCTTGCATTTGTAAGACCTCCCCTAGAATACTGTGTTCAGTGTTGGACATCCCATTTCAAAAGAGGTAAGAGCCAGATGGAAAGAGCTCGGAGGATAAAAGCAGGAATGATCACAGGTGAAAAAAACCCCATGGCCTACGAGGAAAGACTGAAGGAAGCGGGTTTGTTTACTCTCTAGAAGGGAAAGACAAGGCAAGGATACAGTTTTCAGATGTGAAGAAGGTAGCAGCAAAGAGGAAGGGAATCAATTATTCACCACATTCATTATGGATACAAGATATAATGGGATTAAACTGCAGTAAGGGAGATTTAAAGTAGACATTAGAAAGAACTTAATGGTTAGGAGAGTTAAGGACTGGAACAGATTGCTCAGGGACACCATGAAATCTCCATCATTATCTAACCTTTCTTATAAACTTTCAAACAGTTTTCAGACAGTCAGCAGTGGTGTTCATCCTGCTGTGGGCAGGAGGGTGAGTGGGCAACATCAGACCTCTTCCCCTTCTAGCCTGACAAAGTTTTATAGTGCAAGACCAACAGGAGTTCATTAGGTATTCAAAATCACTCCTAAATTTACATCATGAAGGAGGAAAAGCTGAAACAAAAGGTTTGTTTCAACCAAATACTGTCCATTATTGATTTGCCTTTTTCCTCTAACATAGCAACAGGCACATTTTACAGCTCAAGAAGGGACAAGTCACGCACTTTTGCTATGAAAGCTGATAATATGAGCTCTCAAATAAAACAATATGGACATGATGTAACCTGGATCTTAAAAGCGAAATGAAAAAAGAGCTGACTACCCACCTAAAGGAGTCAGCCATTTTCTGAAGGCTGGATCGCAGATCTATGGTTTTTCTTAGTTCTGAAAATAAAAAGGCATACTTCTTTTACCACTTCATGTAGAAGTGTTTGGCTTTTCTCTTGTCACTTCTAACTGCTTTTCTCTCTCTCCTCTCATGAAAAGAGCTGTGTCCAATTCAGTGTCTCCCACCGTGCACTCGTGTACTAATCACTGAACTTACTGGTTTTGTTTTGATTTGGAATGCTTTTGATTGTTGCAGCCTTGAAAATCCAAAGACATAGACAATACAAGGTAAGTAAGAACAGATAGTATTTTTCATTGGATCAATTGATATATCTGGAAAAAATAGAAATGAGTTTCCAGGCAAACATGAACTTTTTCAGAGTGAATCTGAAAAATTGTCTGTTTGCCCAACTATACATTTTTTAAAAATTGTTAGCAAACCTCATCTTGCTCTTGGCTGTGTATTTCTTGCCTTTATATCTTTCTTCTTCTCCTCCCTCTCACTCTCCACAGTATAAACATTCTTTAGTCCCCTCATCTTAAAACAACAGTCCTCGACTCCATTTGTCTCTCCTAGCATAATCCTTCCCCACCCTCTATCTCTTTTAATAACTCTTTACTCACGGAGAAGTTGTTTACATTCATTAGATAGATTTCTCTCCCTTTTATACTCTTTTCAGTCATGCTCCTCTGTTTTGATCTTCACTGAATCTGCTTTTGTTTATATCTATAATGGCTTTTTATAATCAAAGCTCTCCATTGTTATCTCCTATAAAGCCTCCTGCTTTCCTTGTCTTCTCTTGGCTTCTACAACTATACCCTTTACTGTTTCTCCTGCTGCTTCTCTAATTTCTTACACAGAGAACCCTCCCTATATCTCCTCTAGTTTTATGTGAAGGCTTTACAGGAGTCTGTCTCGCATTATATAATCTCATCAGCAAAAGCAAAAATTCAGCTACTGCTTCTTGCTGCCACTTGGAGGCCTGCCTTCCTGCTCCATATTGGTCTCCTTATGTCCAAACAGAAATTTCAGATTTCCTCTTCAACATGTGCTTTTGGGTGCTTGGCTTTCAGTTCAAACATAAAAGAGTTAAAGGAAACAACAACTCCTCTTTTTTTTTTTTTTTTTTTTCTTCTGTTGAAAACATTTTATTTTGATTCTCTGTGCACCTCAGAGAGCTTGAACTGGAGATGTGCGTGTGTTTGATATGTATGCTGGTGAGTTCTTGCCTCAGATCCATGGCATTTCAGACAAGGAGTTTGGCTGAAGATGGGCCTAGGCAGCTGCATCCGCTTTTTGCATTTGTCATGTTAATTTGGGGAAGATGGTTCAACGGAATAAAGTGTAGCACCCTCAGATCTCCTTCACAGTCCTGCCTTGTTCTCTTCTGCATTCTCTTGCTTATGCCCTTACTCTGTCCCAATGAATAACGTCTTTAAAAAATCTGATTCTTTTGTCAGCACTCTGGAAAACCACGTATTGAAATAAGAACTTTTCCTGAGGAGAGCCAGGTCTTTATGGGACAAATTTATAAAGGGAAGGATCTTGTCATCCTTCATTTGCAAAGTACTAAAGAAAAATGGGTGTTCAGAGCATGCAATGCAATTCTCTTCCAGTCGTTCAGGATGGGATTTCTCTCATTCAATTTTAGTCATCTAGAGTTTAGAAACAGGCACCTTCTGAGGTTCATATGTAGATAGGTGCCCATCACTAATCTCTGGTGGTGCCTGGATTTGTTTGTTGATTGTCAGGAGAGCTCAGGGTGATGAGTATAGACTAAGTTAGGGCAGAGCAATCTCATTTTCTGTCTGCAAATGTAGCCCAGGAGCTGGTGGAACATGTGCTTGACACATCAAGTGGAACAGGAGTACTGCTTCTCCTGCTACTCCTCTTTTGGACAGCCTGTTACAGATGTTGCATGTTTGCCTCCTCTGGGACTACAAAGATTGTCTTTAGCAGCCAGGAAAACATCCTCCTTACTATTTGTGACAGTGATGGTAACACACAAGTAGAGAAACACATTTTTGAAATATCTGCTCTATTCCAACCCTCTGGAGAAGATTAGTTCCTTAGGTGATCTGCTGACTACTTGTCAGAATGAACTGCTGTGCTGTTTTAAGGAAGACATGTATGCACATAAAGATTAAGTAAAACTGAAGATAAAAACCCAGTTAGAAATCCAGGTACTTTAAGTTTTGGACCCCCTTTTACAAGAGGTAGAATCAATTGTGTAAGGATGGACTGGGGTCTATGTGGAGTGTCTGAGCAAAAAATTGCCATATTAAAGAGATATTACTGTAAATCAATGATTTCCACCATACTAAGCATCACACCAGTCAAATGGGAAAATCAATGTCTCCATGTTTTATTTATGAAATGATGTTTTATTTATGAAGGGATGTTTCTTTTGAATATTGTTTCAATTTATTTTTTAAGAGGAGAACTTTTCTATTCTCATCTCTGTTGACTTCAGTGGGATTGCTTATATGTGTGAATTTAGTTCCTCCTGATAGAAGATTTACTTAATATTATTGATTTGGAGGGACCGATCCAATCACAAGGAAAGGTAGGTTCTATAAAAACTCCAATCTTCACTGAAACTTAAAGGGTAATATGCCCTATAAGGTCTTGACTTCTAATTTTATATCCTTTTCTACACAAATTTTTGTTTGTGAAATTTAATTATTTCAAAGTTATGTATTTTATAACAGATTTTGTATATTTCAATTTTGCAACACTTGAATGTGGCCTGGAGAAACAAACTACTGAATTTGAACATGAAAGGTAGAATCTGTAATTAAAATATTGAATATGATTTAGACAATGAAACTAGGAGAAAATAAGCTCTGCACTCTGGGATGTACAATTCCATTGAAAAATGCACTTACTTGTAAAATATTTCTAAAATATAAAAATAAAATAATATAAAAATAGATTTAAAAAAAAAGGAATGATTGAATCCTACTATTTGAATATTTACAAATTATCTTATTGCCTAAAAAAGACAGAGAGAGATGAGGTATCATATTTTACCAGCTACAGATTTTGTGAAATGTTTCAATGGAACTTAATTTTCCTCTAAACTGCTATAAAAGAAGCTCGTCTTCTCAAAAGAAACTGCACTGTAACTATAAAGGTGCATCACTGTCCTTTCTACTCCTTATCCTGTCCATATAGGGTAGTCTGTATGGTACCTCTGATGTGCTATAACAATACTAAATATTTCAAGCTTAGCCATCTTTCTCCCTATGTCAGCAGGATCAGTAGTAGCATAATAAAGAGATGTGTTAAGTTTTAAAGGAGATGGACTTGGAGCAAACTTTTTTGAACATAAAGATGAAATTATACATTTAATGTTTGTAAGCATATCAAGCAAAACTGCATTCTTTAGCACATGATCAGAAATCATTTGGAGATACATTTCAGACAAACTCATTACCCCAGTTCTGAGAATTTTAAGGAAATAAAGATATCTCCATCACACACTGCAGGCAAACTCAAGATGATGCCCTAGTGCCCACTGAAATCTCTCATTGGCCTTGGCTGACTTTAATAAACACTGGGTTAGACCATCATGCTGATACAGCTCCACTAACTTTGATGAATTTGCTTTTGGTTCACACTGGTGTTACAGAGATGGGATTCAGGTCCTGAGTCTGTATTACTGATGAGCATGTACAGTTGAAAAGGAACTGTAACTTCCAGGGTTAGTTCTGTAATACTCATCTGGAAAAAATACATGATATGTCCTCTGTTTAGGAAATCAAATTATTTAGAGCATTTAGTGACATAAGGAAGAGGACACTAGCATTACCCTATGCACATTTTTTTTCAGGACTGCTGATGCTTCATTTAAATTGTGACTTCCCATCTGCCACCATATTGAAATCATCATTGTAGAGAAGCATGTCAGAGGTACCAAAGGTCCAAGTTTTTTATGAGTGTAGTATGGACACAAGTTAACTGCAGTTCATTTAACATCTGGCTAATGTCAGGTGTTGCCAAGCTGTGTCTTCCCCACTGGCATAATAATATTTTACAGCATAGAGTAGCTGGCAAGATCTCATGCTTTGCTTTTTTATGGCAGAACTCATGGGCAAAATGACATAAATACGAGTCCTCCATTTTGTCAAATACTTTGTAATTTCTGCTACGTTCTTTCCATATTCTGAAATATTATTAAGAAATTTGTTATTATACAATGCTCCTTACTGCAGTTGAAAACACTAAGTATGCTATGGAATCTTCCTTTGCACTCCTCATGTATACAAGCATAACAGCCTTTAATGACATGACTGAAAGGTATTTTTTTCACATAGTTTCTGCTTGGTTTAGTATACTGTATTCAGCTGAATAAGCAGCTACTGAATTTTGTTTTTCTCTTGTTCACTCTGTGTTCCCGTGCCTTATTTACTGCACACTGTTCAAACCCATTCTGAATACAGAATCATTTTCCTCCTGGATTCTCTTTATTGCTTTTGAATATCTGTCTGTTCACAAGCATTAACTGATTTATCATCCCAGCATATTCCTGAGGGGAGGGGATGCTATCATACCCCATTTTACAGATAAGCAGAGAGGCACAGTAAAATTATATACTCATTTGGAAAGTCAAATTGCAATGCAAAGGATATGAATAGTACTTGAGGAATAGCCTCACAGCAGATTATGAAAAACTTCATATATAAATACCGCTTTTACTGAATTCAGATATAAAAATTTTTTGTTTAGGGCCTAGCTCTGCTGTTCTCAAGATGCTTTTGTTCCCCCCTCCCATAGGGGAAAAAATATGTAGTTTCACCCAGCTCTGCTTGGTACCCTGAGGTCTGTTTTCAGACTTTTTTCTTTTAAGGTAAGAAATTGATAGCAGTGGTAAATTGTCATTAATTTGCGGGCAAAGGGTAAAGATATTTGCTGACACTAAGGTGATGCTAAGTAAAACCTGGGAACATTTTGTTCCATCTTAAGTTGTAAAGGGGCTGTGCTGTAGTCAGCTGCCGCTGATCTCCATTTCAGTCTTGTCTCTTTGGTGCTAAGACGTGGACACACTATAAGTATTCCCTTCACCAAATATGCCTAGTATCTGGGTATTTTCCCCAGGTCTCCCCTGCCTTCTTGTTGTGAGATAGATACCTGTTCAACCTTTTCCATCCTTTCTTCCTACCTCTTCTAGCAGTCTTTGTCTTCAAATTTAGCTTCTAGTTATCCTGTCTGCCCCAGAACCCATGTTCATTAATCCCTAATCTTCGTTTCCCTCCTTGCACCAGACTTTTTGCCCCATTCTATTTGCATTCTCACTAGTCAGGCCTGAAACTTGATAGGACATACCTGAAGCTTGGTAGGACAAATTCAGGTCCTGCTTTCCTCCCCCTCTGCTTCCCAGACTGCTCTACATGGGATTGGTCTATAGCCTCTCTATATTTGAATCAGGTAAATTCCTCTTCCAGGGTTTCAGGGCACAGCATGGAAGCAGAGGCAATGTAGGTGAGATGTTGCATACTTTGAATTCAAGTGTCATGGCCAAGATCTTTAATACTGTAGTTGTTTAGAGCTGCATCATCTCTGTGATGTAGGATGCTGAGTGGAGGTGGGATTACATGGGTTTGCAGCTAATACCAAGAAGGTTTTACTGCATGTAGACATAGTATTTTCCTTTTCCAAAGGGTCACAATTTGACCGTATGAGGGTGGATTTTCGCAAGAATTAAAAATACCTATCCCAGATATGAACATGACTCCTGATACTATGTGTCCAATCTCTAATTTGAAAGAGGAGGGTGAAAGGAGAGTACTGGAATTTTAGAAAGCAAATGTTGCCTGATCTTTTTGGAACATAAACAAACCAACTTTTTTTTCCCCTTCCCTTTATTTGGAAACAGCCTCAATGATTCAGGCTGAAGTCTTTCAGAAAATCAATAAACCTTCAGTAGATCCTGAATTTTTGGTCATTTCAATCTAAAAAAGAAAGGCTTGGGTAATTATAAGGAATCAGGAACCAGGAAAGTACGCAACCTGCTTTGTGATAGGCACTGTTATCTGCCTGGATTACAATAAAAAATAACAGAAAAAGATGAGAAGTAATTTTTAATATGCAGTTCCCTAATCATCTTTGGAGGCTGTGTATCCAAGATGCTCTTCAGTCATGACACCTTTCCTGCTTTTCCTTCGTTTAAGGAATGGTGGTTGACGATTTTCTGCGCTGCTTCCATGAGTGGTGTTTTCTTATTTAGCTCCACTATGATGCCAGTATGTGGGCCAGTAAACATGGGTGAAGAGGAAACAAGGGGCGGAAACTATTTCCTCTTTCCAGTTCTCCGGTTCTTTCATTCCAAGGAAGAATGCAAGCAAGCTAGCAGGCAACTGGCTCCATTATACCTGCAGAATGAAAATCAAGGTTAAAATTGACTTTTTTTCATTTTTCCTCAACACGAGAAGACTAGACAGGAGTTCATACCTCCTGTCACAGGAACAGTCTCTCTTATTTTCCCTGATAAATGTTTTTCCTGGATTTACACTACTGCTAAGATTCCCTGCCCTGAAGCTTACAGGACACCTGCGTACGACAGCTTATAGCTCATAGCTGTCCTGTACCTGACTTCTGCTGAACAAATTCCGTTCCCTTAACTCAAAGGCTTTTCTAGTCTCTGCTCACCACACCAGCAGTACTCAGGGGTTGGAGGAGGCAGAGAACCAGATCTCTTCCTCATAGGAAATACCAACAGTGTGCACTATCCCACTTAGAGGTTAGGAGGTAGGTTTTGATTATTCACAGATGGAAGAAACACTGAGTGAAAAAGTGACTTATCCAAGGTGGTGCAAGGAGTTTTCCTGGTTAGGAACAAAACCCCTGCCTTTTGGTTCCTGTGCTGTATCTAACCTCAGGAATCCTTCCCTGAACAGACTGGGTGCTCCTTCCTGAGACAGGGCTGGTGCACATGCTTCTGACATTTATGTTCTGGGGTCTGTAGGAAGTTCCAAATTATACTCTTGTAACTTTTTAATAAACATTATATAAAGTGACAAATTATTCAGAATCAGAAAAGAAAAAATGTTCCCTCTTGTTCTCTTAATGTTGTTTTTCTAGAGGGTTTTTTTGTGTTTTCAAATCACTGACTTGTACTTCCATTTATATTCACATGCTTATGGGCTTTATTCTTCTGTCATTCCCTGACTGCAGCCACGTGACAGCATAATGATAGTGAGAAAGCCTGCAGGTTTTCTTACCAAACTGCTGCAAACCATTTAATAGATTGGAATAAGTGGCTAACCTTCCACTTTCTTATGTAAGATGATGAACATAGATTATTTATAGAGGCTGCTGTCTCTAAATTTATTTACTGTCACATGGAATGTGTGTCTGTCTTTCATATGTCTCTGTCAAAACTCCTTGGAAAAAAGTCAACCTACCTCCAAATGCTAAGAACTCACTGGTCCTGTTGTGTGTTGTAGTTGACAAGGATGAAAAATGACATACTTGTAATAAAACAAATTGGAATGAGTAATTGTGTATATATATATATAATTATCATGCTCATATGTTTACAACTAACTCATGCCAAAGGAAATCATTAAATACCAAATTACTGTAATGTAAGTTAAAGCTTCATTTCAGTGTTTCTTAATAATCCTTTGTGTTCCCAGGACAGGAGTTATTTGAAATGGGTGGCCAGAATATCACCGAATCACACAGAATCGTCTAGGTTGGAAAAGACCTTGAAGATCATCCAGTCCAACCATTAACCTAACATTGACAGTTCCCAACTATACCATATCCCTCAGCGCTATGTCAACCCGACTCTTAAACACCTCCAGGGATGGGGACTCCATCACCTCCCTGGGCAGCCCATTCCAATGCCTAACAACCCGTTCTGTAAAGAAATACTTCCTAATATCCAGTCTAAACCTTCCCTGGTGCAACTTGAGGCCATTCCCTCTTGTCCTATCGCTTGTTACTTGGTTAAAGAGACTCATCCCCAGCTCTCTGCAACCTCCTTTCAGGCAGCTGTAGAGGGCGATGAGGTCTCCCCTCAGCCTCCTCTTCTCCAGACTAAACAACCCCAGTTCCTTCAGCCACTCCTCATAAGACCTGTCCTCCAGACCCTTCACCAGCTTCGTTGCCCTTCTGTGGACACGCTCGAGTAATTCAATGTCCTTTTTGTAGTGAGGGGCCCAAAACTGAACACAGTAATCGAGGTGCAGCCTCATCAGTGCCGAGTACAGGGGTAAGTAAGATCACTTCCCTGTCCCTGCTGGCCATGCTGTCACAAGCCAGGATGCCATTGGCCTTCATGGCCACCTGGGCACACTGCTGGCTCATGTTCAGCCAGCTGTCAGTCAACACCCGCAGGTCCCTCTCTGACTGGCAGCTCTTCAGCCACTCCTCCCCAAGCCTGTAGCACTGCTGGGGGTTGTTGTGGCCCAAGTGCAGCACCCGGCATTTGGTCTTATTGAAACTCATCCAGTTGGCCTTAGCCCATCGCTCCAGCCTGTCCAGATCTCTCTGCAGAGCCTCCCTACCCTCGAGCAGATCAACACTGCCACCCAGCTTGGTGTCATCTGCAAACTTACTGAGGGTGCACTCAATCCCCTCGTCTAGATCATCAATAAAGGTGTTAAACAGGAGTGGCCCAAAAACCGAGGACACCACTCGTGACTGGCCACCAACTGGATTTAACTCCGTTCACCACAACTCTTTGGGCCCGGCCATCCAGCCAGTTTTTTACCCAGCGAAACGTGTGCCCATCCAAGCCACAAGCAGCCAGTTTCGCCAGGAGAATGCTGTGGGAAATGGTGTCAAAGGCCTTACTGAAGTCAAGGTAGACAACATCCACAGCCTTTCCCTCATCCAATAAGCAGGTCGCCCTGTCGTAGAAGGAGATCAGGTTTGTCAGGCAGGACCTGCCTTTCATAAACCCATGCTGACTAGGCCTGTTCCCCTGGTTGTCCATTATATGACTTTTAATGGCACTTGAGATGACCTGCTCCGTGACCTTCCCTGGCACCGAGGTCAGACTGACAGGTCTATAGTTTCCTGGATCCTCCTTTCTGCCTTTCTTGTAGATGGGTGTCACATTTGCCACCCTGCAGTCCATTGGGACTTCCAAAGGGGAGAAACAGTTATTGAAGGTAAAATATTATTTCCCCTGTGTATCTGCTGTAACTCACCTTTGTATGAAAGAAGTGCAGAGAGGTGAAAATCCTCCTACCCTGGACCAAGCATAACCAGGCAAGAGTGCAAGATCCTTCCAGTCTGCTCTCCTCATCTTTGTGTATTTCTTAGAAAAGGAGTAATCATCTTTACTACACTCTGTGCTGGAACCATAGAATCTGTGCAACTGCAGGATTCTTCTGGACTGTGCTGTGGGGACCAATGTGTCACTTGCCAAGATCTCCACAGCTCTTGGGAGCAGCCCTTCCTGCTCCAGCCAAGCCCAGAACACAATGGGAGCAGGAGGCCAAGCACTGTTCTTACTTGTGCACTGGTCCTCATCTGGTGCTCATCATGCTCCATCAGCACTACAGCCCTGTGCATATTGGTGTGCCTGGTCCTGCTGGGAGCCAGTGTTATTTGAGTTTAAATCACAAGTAATGGGAAGAGGTCTTACCCAGAAAATGTTTCTGAAAATGCCTGGCGATATCCCTGATTTACATACCACAGCCCCTATTACCTCTTGGTCCATATCTACTGCCAGGGATGAGTTGTTCCAGCTGCCAGTAGGCACAGTAGAGACTGTCAGAAGAAAGAGGAATTGCAGCTTCAAGCAGTCTACAGCCAAGGACAACACTGACAAGTAGGAGACTTTTCCTTCTCCTGACTCCTCTCTGATATCCCTGACCACAAGACAGAATAGAAGGAAGAACCAACCATGTGAGCAGAGACAGTGTGACCAAGGAAAGGCCTCCTATGGAGTGTAATGATTTGTATTTCTGATTAACTCCATGATGTTATAAGACTCCAGGCCTAACCAGTGTTGTGGTGTTGTGTGCTCTGTGGTCTGAAAACCCTGTTCAGTTGCATCTCTTTCTGAGGGGCTCATAAATCTGTCTAGGTGGATGGCTGTTCAGTAGCCTTAAGGCATATCTGTGTACACACAACTGGTTTTTTATGGGATGTCCAACATGGTAAAGCATATAGTGTTGAAAGAAGGAAAATGTTGGAAAAAATGTGATGGAATAAATTGGCTTTGCCTAAGAGAAAAATCTGGGAAGGAAGAAGTAAACAGTGTTACAAAAAACATAAGCCCAGCTGGAAGGAACTAATGGACTTGCCTGCATAAATGGCTCTTAATAGCTTTTCCCTGCAATGACAAAGAAAAATGTGAACCCTGGAAAGAATAGGACAAATAGGAAGGGAAGCAATTCTGAGGGCTAGTTACCCTGGTGAAGGAAGAAGATCCCAGGGAGGCCAAAACATTCAGCATTTCAAGCTCACTGCACAGACTGGTCTGTCACTCAGCAAGTGAGAAGAGTGAGTCAAGTTTTCCTCTGCTCTGAGATAGGCCAGAAATAGCTTTGTGTTCCCATCCCTTCTGATTTATGTTTGCCGTTTAGTTGACAAGTAGATTGTTAATAGTGTTGATTTTTTTTTAATGTCTGCTGTAAAGATTTCTGTAGGAAGAAAAAAAAGAGAAGAAAAAACAAGACTATGCTTTTCTCAGCACTGTCCAATGGATGTGTCATGGGAGTTAAGTTGTTCTTAGGTATGCAGGTATTTTAGTTCCTGCTTCTACAAAAATGAGTGAACCATCACATGATCACATGGAAAAGTGTACGTGGCATTAAGAAATAACTTATAATTGTGCGTCACCAGCTATTAATGGTCTTTAAGAACTGACAATTCCTATCAGTGAAAAATTGTCCTAAACTTTGTAGTGGAACATGTGAACCCTGAAGGAACTGTTACAGGCAGACTCATTAGCAAACGCTCATTTCTTTAAACTACAAACAGAGTATGTTGACTATGAAACTCAATTGCCAAGAATGTATTTGGTTTAGAATAACTGAACCAAATACTGGGAGACATTTGCAGGGAAGTACGTTGTCACACCATCTTTCTTATTTAAATGGAGCCATTAATCATCATACTATAAACCCAAAGCTTAGCAAGAATGGTTCTGTTTTTTTTAAATGTGTATAGATTTTGAACTATAACTATTTCATCATTCTTCTCTCCTAATGCGTCATTAATATTTTCCTCTCTGTCTCCCACACTGTCAGGTCTACCATGTAAGTGTATGCAAACGTACAAGGCACTAAGTTTGAGATCAAGTAGCCATACTGGGTTATAGTAGCTATTTGCTTGAATAGCAATAGAGGTAAGGTTGAAATAATGTAATTAAAAAGGTGTGGTTGTCTGTTTCTTTTTCAGTGGCAGAGTATGTCTTCAGAAGGGAAAAACTGTCAAAGAAAACAAATATAAAGACATCAGCTCTGCAGAATATGAATGTATATGTGTGACTATGAACGTATGCTAGTTGGACCAATCAGTCTGGCAGCTGCAGGATTACTCAAAGTTACACTTGAATACCTTTTGGAACTGAAGTCTGAAATCTTAAGGGTTAGATCCAGATAAGACCTTCTGCAGCTGTGGAGATTCCAGGCCCGGTACAGTGGTGTGAAGGACTGACAATAACAAGGAAGCTCTGCAGAACCACCTCTGATATTTTAGGAGATGGTAGCTGAAATTAAATACTCACAACCAAGATTTTCTTTTGTACTTGGGATTCTCATTCACATCCAGAGCTAATATAAAACTAACCTCAGGCAAGATTTTAAAGGAGCTCTTAATTTGAAGTAATGACTATTTATAATGCCAGTTGATATGACAACTAATATTAACTAGAATGAGGATTATTAAAGTCTACAGTGCTAGTGAATAGGTTGATTTGCTATTTTCTCTGTAGTGTGCATTGCATATCCTTTAATAGGAGAGATCTGTGTTTTGGAGTCATATTGTTGCCTAAGTAGTCTGACATTTATCAGATGATTTTTCAAGGGGACAAAAACAGAACAACAAAGAGATGGGAAAGTCAGTGGGAGCTCTAGTCAGGGTCTTTGAAAATGTTCTCTATAATTGTTTTTTAGGTAATGTGTAACTATTGTCTGAGAAGTTCAGTCTATTGTTTAACAAGTTAATATTTTGTCTTTGCCAGTTAGTGAATATTTCACTCATACAATTCAAATCATTAAAACTGTGCTTCAAGCATGAACACATGTGGAACTAATTTTTGACTGGTGTCCTTATCATGTGGTAGATTTTCAATGATTAGGAGGCATCGAATGAGTCACTTCATAATGCAAGGCTAAATAAGGATAATCTTTACTAGGGTTTATTCTGTCTTGAAGGAAAGGTCTTTCTCCATTGCTCTGTAAATTCACCTTAATTTTGACCTGTGGCAGTAGCCTCTAGCTAGGCAATAGGGAATTTTAGTTTTATACTTAATTAAATTTTAGTCATCCTTTGATGTTGGATGCTGGCCTTACTGCTTTTGTTGTAATTTGTGGTATTTGTCAGTTACATGACAAAGTGAAGTTGATTTGAATTAAAGGCTATCAAAGGCCACCAGACTCAAGTCAATTATAAGCAATAAATCCAAAGACAGTATAGTATTAGTGGTTTATCTTGTTGTAACTAGGTTTTTTTTTTTTTCCAAAAGCAAACATGCTCCTTATCTATTGCACATGGTATATGTTGCCTTTAATGTTAGTTAATGTTAGTTTTCTTCATACTTATTTGACACAATGTCACTGACCTCTGTGCAGCTGTGTTTGCTTATAGCAGCAGATCTTCCAACTCTAACAGTTTGATACTTTTGCCTTGCAGATTAGAATTTCTTTCTCTCTTCTGCAGATAAATTCTCTGTAACACTTCTGAAAAGAGACAATCAAGGAGATCAGTGAACTGAGCAGGGGAGGGTGTTGGGCAGCAGAAGCAGTACTTCCACAGAGCTATGGCTAGGCATTAGATAGCAGTTATGCACACCCCAGTCAGCCCTTGCCTCTGGGGGCAAAAAGTGGTGGCATAGCATTTTACACTCAATTTGAAGAGCTTAAGGAGGATCAAAGACCAGGATGTCAAGGCTGAAGGTGATGACAAAGTGTCTCTGATTAATCTGGCGTTAGTACTGAGCAGTTTAATGGATAGTGACACTAAAGCTGATGAAAGGCAGCATCAGAAAGAAAAATAACAAAGAGATGCAAAAAACTATAGTGGGAATGGGAAGGGAGGATGACAAAGTATAAGCAACCCTGAGGAACAGTGTGACTGTCTGCCCTGTGGCACCATTTAGCAAGCAGGATACCCTGACACAGGACAGGAGTACAGGCATCTCCTCAGCATGGTCTCTGGAAAGCGAATGGAGGGGACATGATTCGATGGAAACCCAAGGGGGAAAGATGAGGCCATTCAGTCAGTTTGTGAGGGTATTTGTGGACTGGGTTGGACGGAAGAGCACTAGAGAGAGAGAGCAAATGGAGAAGTGCAGGGCTGGCTCACTTATGAGCCGAGTGGGTCACTGAGGGTGACAGAATTACTAGAGATGGACAGATAATGTTTGTTTTGGCTTGTTGAAGTCAGTAGACCATCTGCTTTGATGAAAGTTGCACGACATTTTAATACAAATGTAATGCTAACTGAAATTACGTGGAATTCAACAGCTGAAAGCAAAATAATTTTTCAGTCCTTCTAGGAGGAATAAACGAAACCCAAATAAATGTGGCAGTTTCCTGATGCAAAGGAAAGAATAAGTCAGTATGATTTCCAAACATCCAAAGATTCATCTAGCTGAAGTAAAAAGCCATTCAAACATTGGGCCCGCAATTGAATGTAAACATGCCAAGCCTCTGTGGTATTTGGAGAAGATGTTTTAGTTTAATGTGTATATAGGTTCCCCTTTTTTTCCATGGAAATGTAAAAGGTATGGAGGTGAAGAGTTACTTCAAAATAAACACTTTTATTGTCAGAAGAGTTTAGCATTTATTCTATTAGGGAAAATACTAAAAATTATTTTTACAGTCATAAGGCAGTTACTGAAGAAAGTATTTTTCAGCTCCCTAAAAACTTCACAAAACTCCACACTTGCTTCCCTTATCAATTCCATAATCACTATAATTCAGTGGAAAATGTCAGGTTTGGGGGGGGAGCTTTTCTAGCAGTGTGTGAATAGGGAAAATAACCTGAAATACATTAAAACATTTGTAGACATTATTATTACAAGCTGTAAATTGTGTGAAAAATTTTTAGAGGAAAAAATTCTTAAACAGTTCAGTGCTCTTGTTTCTCTTCAGCCAAATGGCAGAAGAAACAGTGTTTTGACATCTAACTCTGCATTGTGGTCACAGGCAACAGTTGTGTTTGCAATCAAGGAGCTAAATATCAGCACTCTGCTTTTTATTCAGATATGAACGCAGAGGTCTTGGTGAGGGCTCTTCAGAGATGTGACCTACATGTCTAGCGTGTTACTGATAATACATTTTAAAGACAGAAAGGTAAAGGAGAAATTGAGATTCAAACCTAGCTATAGCAGTTAAAGCAAAATGGCTGATGGGAAAAGGGTCATGGCTTCAGGAGTTGCTTCACTGCAAATTTATGCCTGCTGCCTGTAAAGACATATGTAGATAGTTAACAGAGGATTGGTAAAAGTACAGTATATCCCAGAGTAAAGGAAAAAACCAACCTCCTGAACAAGCAAACCATTTTTCCTTTAATGTTGAAGCTTTTTTCTTTGCCAGGGTGAACACTAAAGAGTATGCATTTCATTCCTCTTTTCTCTCCTTCTTCCTCTAAAAATAAAAGAAAAGAAGACAGGTTATTTTTTCACTTGCAAAAAAACTCCAGAAAATTTGGAACAGATCTTTTTTTTTTTTTTCTCTGTGAAGCTATATTTCCATTAAGACATTCAGTTTTATTTACTTTGGTCTGATAGTTGTCTTCCTGAATCGTGCAAAGTTTTAGGGATATACACAAATATTTGAAGGGCTGGAGTTCTACTCATTGTCTTTGATTTCCGTTGGACCGACTGGATATCAGAGCATGAGTCTGTTTTTTCTCTAGACGTGTTTTGTGATTAACAGGCTTTCTGGATTGCTGATCTTTTAATTCTGATCTACTCAAGGCTTTCATTAATACAGATGTACTTCTATCCATGATCATATGATATACCCTACATCTCCCAAGTCAATGGTTATAACTGTTGTATCACCAATTTTATCCTCTTGCCCAATCTGTGGTAGTCTAGTCCTGCAATGTTACACTTAGTTTTTACATTTTCCCCATTTTCTACCTCTGTTTTCTTTCTTTTCTTTTTCCTTTTTTCCTTTTCATTATCAGGTACTGCATGTATCTCTGCCTCTGGCACATGTTCATCAAACACGCCATCCTCTTTCATTAAATACCTGTAAGGGGAACTAAGACTGATCTAAACAAATAACATATTGTATAATGTTTTTTATCTGTTTGTGAGCAAGCTGGAATTAGATCTGACAGCAATTAAATGTTCTCAGATGTGTGTGAGACTCATGTGTGAGTTGAACCTGATCTGCTCTGCATATTTTGCCTCAGCCTTCAAAAATTGATTGTTACTGACTGTAATGGGCTGGGCTGTGCTCTCTGGTTGGAATGCTCAAAAAACCCATGATGTCTTCAGCTACTTGACTAATAGCCACTGAATATTTAAAGAAAATTTATGATCCTTTAAAACAAAAGATTCAACAATTTAAGGATTTTTTCCACATTATGCGTCAGAACTAATAGTCTGAAAACAAATAAGTGAATTTTGTTTTCTTTATCATTGGGACTGACTCTTGTTGAGAATATCTGCAGAATGATGACTACTTTATTGAAGCACTGATATGACACAGCAGTATATATGAGCTTTTTCTAGCCTGTTATGATTAGGTATGGGAACACATGCTAGGGGAGATCAGCAGGGATTTCCAGAGCCTGAATCTATTCATGAGAGGCATGGGAGTGCCTCTAAACTAAAGATTCACTTCCTAGTGCCAACGTAGGTTCAAGTGGTAGCTGTTGTAGCAGTATTTCTGAAACAGATTAAATACTTACTCAGCAAAACTAAAAATTCTTACTATCAGGAAATCTCTCAATATAAGTACTTTATAATAGTCAATTTTTCGTGGTTCTTCACATAATATTCCTTGCAAGCAACTCTATGAGATGTACATTATGGAAATATCATGAAACTTAAGCATATCGTCAACATAACCTACCTAAACCAATGCACATCTTCATCTGTGTGAGAGAAAGAGATGTGGAAATGCTGGGGCTAAGGTGTGAAGTCAGGCTGGTGGCAGGATCATCATACAGAAAAAGATGCTGAGGAGTTTCTGGGCTGGTGTCGGGACAGGTGTCAGGTGTTGGACACGTATGGGGTTGCTTATGGGGCTCTGAAAGCAATCAGGTTTTCTGAGGGTGCTGTGGATGCCAAAAGCACCTGAAGATATGAGGTGGGGACTGTTCAGGGTATGGTACCTCAAGCTACCGATATTGTCAAGAAGTTTGTGTGTTTCCACTGCTTAATGTATTGAAGATCTTTTATTGGTGGGTTTGACATCACAACTCAATGGAAGAAGCTCTTGCCAAAAAGGAACCACCTTCAGGCACTTGGGAAACCCTTAGTGAAAATGTGATGAAGAGTGGAGAGAATTACTATCTTCTACCCCTTTTTAAAAAAACCTCTAGCATAGGATAGTTATTCCTTAAATTAGCTCCTCTGTTTAATTTTTAAGGTTTTTTATTTCATTTCCTTCAGAAAGGGTACCCAACGACAATTTGGATTTTTCTGCCACACGATGGCACTGCAACCCTTTAGATAACAACGAAGGACGATGCCAAACTACTCTTTCTAGACACAAACTTTCAGAACATCCTCACAAAACAACCCTTTGAAGACACTGTTTCCAACAGATTTTAGAGTTTAAGGAAAAAGGGCACAGTAGTTGTTTTAACTGTTATTATTTACTATTTTATGGCCAAAATCATTCACCCTGTGCCTGAACATGCACAACTGCTGTTAAATTATGGGGCACATAAAACTAGTTCTGTTAAATAGATTTGTACAGCAAATGGGGGATTTTGTGGTGATACACTTTATCCCAGATGGTTGCAATATATGGATGGCTTATTATAGTACATTTCTTTTGCGTGTACCTAAATGCAATCTCCTGCTGCCTGGAAGAAAGTTGGATCTCAGAATGTGCCTAAAGTGCTTTGCGGTAACAGGATCCTAGACCACTTTCTAGCTTGACGTCTGGCACTTCCTCAGCTTCCCCAACCTCCCTGCCGCAGTGTAAAATTAACTGCAAGATCATTGTTTGGTTTTATTTTTTCTTTTGTCAATGGCCCAGAAGTTTCCATCTAGGTACCAGCTGGGATAAATTCTGTGAAGAAATGAAGAATCTCAGCTGAGAGAATCAATCAAAGGTGGCAAGGTAAGAAAATAAGATGAGCCAAGGACCACAGTTCACTCCTCCAAACACTGTAGTAATGCCTCCTTCATGGAGCTGTAGTAAGCTGTATGATTTGTAAAGATCCTTGAAGGAGTTTTATGTTCTTTTTACATACAGCCAAAGGCACTCAAAGATAATCTGAAAAAGTTAACTTAAAAACCTGCTTCATTGTTAAGTATTTAAACCACAATGCCTGCCATCAGTATATAATTAGCATATAATAAAGGCAGTTAAGGAGAAACATGTTTGTCTAATTAAGTATAATAACATATGCCAAAATGTCTCATTTTTGTTGTTGCATTGACTTGCAAAAGCTGCTTTAGGTAGGACATGGTTAAAATCTGGGTTTGGCAATTCTGCTTACTGCCATACTTCTGCATGACCTTGGAGTCAAGGAGATGCAGAGAAGAACAGGGAGAGTAGGTTTTTTCTCAGTGTCTCAGTCCTCATCTCTGAAAGCAGAATTACAATTCTTCCCTACTTTCTCATCTGGATATCCCACCTATTTTGAATATAAGTGATTTAATGCTTCTGTTTCTGTACATTTGCAAAAGTTGTTGTACTAAATTGTATCTGTGATACTGCTAACACTGTAATTAAATGTACTATCACTGTAAGAATTAAACTTAGGTGTGACTTGGCAATCCTGTGTTAGATAAGACATTTTCTCATGGATTTATCATACCAGTTCAGTGTTATGCACTGTCCTTATTTAGGTGCTTGCTAATAAGGAGATTTTTTATTCTCTCAGAATACTTCAACTCACCATTTTGCTCTAAAACCAGCACATTTCTCTGTCAGTATAAAGTTACAAACAGGCTTTTTATTTAGCTGAATTACTGTCAACAGTCAGGACAGGTGTAAGTGAGGTTAACAGGAGCTACGGTGACATGTGCATGAAGGACTGTAGTCTACTACATGCTCTAAAATTGATAAAACAGTTCAGCTTTTGGGGAATTGCTTTCATAAAGTTTATCTTTGTTCATAAAAATAACGCACTGTTGATGCACGAGCGCCACAATTTTTCTAGTTTAAACCTTTCCAGGCAAGCAGGCCACAAAGCTTCCTTTAGTGGCTGGCAAGAGCCAGATGCTGCAGTCTCTGCCCTGTGGCTGGCCTCCATCTCCTCGACATATACCCTATAGTTGCCCGGTGCAGCATTCACTGCTTCTGGATCCACTGTGGGCACATGCAGGTAAACCCCAGCTGCTGCCACAAGACTGATCCTGGCAGAGGAGGCAGACAGCAGTGACCTGTTAGTGGAAGAATAATCATAGGGTTCCTTCCCAGCTTTCCCCAGTCCACTGGTTTGCACAAGGTTGGAGGTTGTGGGATGGATGAGTTGGTTCAGCTGTGCCTTCCTGGGAACCCCATGCCACAACAGGAGATGGACAGGACATGGGGCAGCCAAGCCTCAGGAGACACAGCGACCCAGTGCCACCTCCAGAACAAGGTGTTTGCTCTGGAACAGCTGCTGGGGAGTATCCAAGGAGGGTCTGGAAGGAGGAGGGATGTGGGTGCTGGACATGCTGGGTTGGCTGGTTGGTAGGTTGCAGGCTGACCACCTCCACCTTAAGGAAATTGCCAAGTTGTGAATGCTTTGTAAATAGAAATTAAAAATTCTCAGGCTTACACCTAATAAATGATACCCCTTTTTTGTTAGCAGTCACCTTGTCCCCCCATTTTGCAGTGTATGAGGAAGAGCATAAATGCATGAGACCTAGTTGGAAAGAGCTGAGTTAGTGTCATGAACACCTACACTTGTTAATGAAGCATGAAATAAAACCGTGTATTGTAGCAAAAGAGAATTAATATTGGCCATGAAACTTTCTGTTTTATAAATTGGAATAAGTGTACCCAGTGCAGTATATCACTTTTAATAGATTACTTTGCTTCAGTAATCTTAGACAACTGACTCTTCAGTATATCTGGGGCCTGTAGCACCATGTACCACTAAGCCTGCATGATTATAAAAGAACATTTTAACCAATTGTTACTATCAAGCTGAAGTCTGTTTTGTTTGAAATTGTCCATATTGAGATTAGAGCCTCTCAGTAAAATTATTTTAACAGTTTCGGCTAAAACAGCCCAACCATTCACTGAGAATGAGATTGTTTTGCCCAGCAGCCTTGGGAAGGGGGCCAGAGACTGAGGAGGAAGAAAGGACGTGATGAAAAGTTTGGATGACTCTAATGTGGACTGAGACTGGGTATTACTTGTCAGGAAGAGAGAGACTGGAGAGAAATTGAAGGGAGGAAAGGACTCTTCTGGAAGGAGAATTAACACTAAGATAACAAACTTGATATGTGGAAATATAGATTTTCTATGAAAGAAAACATAATTGTACTGAACGGAGAGGAAAGAGACTGACAAAGAATCTCGAGAGCAAATTAGAAAGAGCTACAGAAATAGCAAAAACATTTGCACTTGTTAGTGAAGAGCTGGAGTAGAGGTAGTCTGAGGATAAGGATAGGAAAGCAACTGCTCAGAATCAAGTTTGGAAGAAATGGTCAATGAAGGTCACATATCCCTCTGTGCTGGGAAGGGAACTCTAAGGTTAACAGCAAACATCTTCAGAATATGTGTATATGTCACCGGAAGTTTGTTACCAATTTTATAATATACAGACTTTTGTTGCACAATATTAATTTCTCTCTTTTTGTTTTTTAAAAAAATAATATTAATTTCCCTCCTTTTTAAAAAACCCCAAGAACATAATACCATAATCCAAAGGAGATGTTTCTCAGATTAGGGAACAAATTATTAATCAGGGAGGGAGAAATACATAAATGCAGATGAGGTCCAAACCCCTCTTGGGCAACAATACTAATTTCCATCTTGGCTTTTATTATCACAGCAGAACATCCCATGTATGCAAAGCGATCTTCAGAAAAGTCCCATGAGATGTGTGTAAATGGGGTAATCAGGATCCTCTTCCACAGATGAAGACTTTAAGCCTGAAAGTTTAAAGATGAAAGTACTCACTGGTTCTGAGAAGTTTAGGAACAGAGAGCACAAGCTCTTCTCGTAGCACTCAGTCTGGTAGTTTCCACTCCAGAATCTGCCTTACGTTTTGGTTGGGGCATCAAGAATTTCCCCAATGACCCCAATTTTTATCCAGCTCAGTTCACAAAACACAGTCCTGTCCCTACTAGAACTAGAAACATTGCTCTTTGGTGCACACACACATCATCATACCTGACAGAAAAGGAAAAATTTGGATCCAAGCTCCAAGATTCTGGCCCAAAGGTATGAGATTGTTCATGTTGTTTCCTCCCCTCATCTTCGTAGGTTTCCTCACTTGTTTTTTCCTCACTCTCTGCAGGTACTCTGACTTTTCTGTTCCTGAAGAATGCTACAGAACACTGCAAGATGGTGTTACTTGTGTTTTCTGAGACTCGTTCCCCCTTTCTGACATTTCCATCTACAGGACTTGGATGCACAGAGCAGTGCATGCTGCATATGAACTGCCCACGGATGCTTCGCAGTACCTCACATCCCCTCAGCCAACCCAAAGTTCCTTGTCAGGCACTTGAATAAACATCCAGGCATCCCAAACAAATCTCTCCTCAGATTGCTCTGTGATTTTCCAAAAAATCCCCTCTGCATACACATTATATGCAGAGGATTGAGTCTAAGCAGGTGTAAAGAACTGTCATATTCAGAAACTTACTGAGCTTTGAAAATATCTGTTTACTGTGCATGAAAACACCCACAGAGAAGAGGATTGGATTTAAATAACGTGCATTTGTTTTCACTAATGACTTTTCTTCCCTTATGCTTCTACTAAATATTTACCAAGCAATAATGAAAAGTTCACCAGGGCCCAGACCACCCCCATGCATGTGATATGATGATTCTTATTAGTTACTGATATTTTGTCTTTACTAGCCTGCCCAGGCTGGAAGATGTGATGCCACCCTTCAAACATTGTCCTCTTTCAATAAGGTTCTGTGTCAGCAGAGCTATGCAGATTAAGAGGCTCCTGAAAAGCTCTTGTTCCATTTTGTTTCTTGTCAATCTCTGCTTAAAAAACCCCCATGGTTCTTATAGCCCTAAACCTGCATTAAACAAAGTTATTATGACTGGAGGCTGAAAATTCACACTCAGCGACCTGAGTCAGGTTGTTATTGCTTCTCTCACCTGTGAGCACCTTCTGTGTTAGCAGATGAACTTTCTACCAGGAGCTTCTGGTACTATGATATAAACATGCAGAGACAGTGAGTAAATGTTTCTAAAATTGCAAGAGTGTTTTATTGTGCGGCCAGTCATAAAACGGCTTCAGCAGTTAATGGCTGTGTTTGCATCATTTGGACAGGTTTTGCAGGAAATTGATAATTCTTGCTTTAATTTTTCTTTGCATTGTTTCTGATTAGGTGCAGGAAGGTCATTAATTCAGCTTAGTCAATTAAATTCTGAGGAATTGCATCTTTCCTCCCTGAACCAGAGTAATTACATTGCTCCAGCACCGGCTGTGGTCGCCCCTGTTAATAAAAGCTTGGAAAATGCAGCCACAAAATCCTCGTTGATTATACAATACGTAGGAATCCAGGAATTTATACATACAGCTTTTTTTAAATAGGAGGGAGTTGTAAAGAAGAGGGTATTCACCAGCGTAATGGAGAAACACATACTGACTTCTGCATTGCTTTTGCTGAAGTTTGAAAAACCAAGCAAAACCCAAATCAACAAGCCCTCCCCTTGCATCAGGGCAGCAGAAAAAACTAGGCTCATGGTTAACCATCAGAATGATTTAAGACAAAAGCCAAAAGCTGGAGAAAACACATCTGACCACTTCACTTTTCCTAGTCTGCACCACTTCATGGTTTCTTTTCTTCAGCTACTCTTCAGCTACCCTCTTCCACCATTTTCATTTGGGATACATTGGGAAAAGCATAAAAACCAAAATGACTGAAATGAGCACAAGTATAGAAAGAAAAGGCAGCTGCAAGAGGACAAATCAGTCAAAGTAAATACACCAGAAGGAAAAGAATTCAAACAGCATATTAGAAATTATGATATGAATTCAGCTGACATGTGATTTATCATTTGGGACATTTCACCATTGCAGCTGAGAATCCTTCACTGAATGAATTGTAAGTGTTTAGGTACAGTATCTGTTACCATTTCTACTGGAAAGGAGATCTTCTGAAAGTGGGTCTAGTTAGTTCACAGCTGACATTTTCAGTGGAATAAAAATAGCTGGTGTGGGGGAAGGGATCATGGAGAGTGACAAAAAGCAGGGACTCGTGGGTGTAAGCTTGAAGGACTGGTGAAGAAGCTGCTCTCTCTGCTGCAGCAACCTCCTTCCAAGGTGAACATATGCTGTGCAGCCCCCCAAAAAGCAAACAGTTTGTGGGAGGTGGTTTTTAAGTCAGATTAGAAGAAGCTTTAGCAAACCTTCCCCGTCAGCAATATGGTGCGTAACCTCCCTGTTGGTCGATGGCCCAAAAGGCTCCTCAGTGAATCATCACCCAGGGCTAAGAGAAGCTGAAGGCTCTGGCTGAGGCTTTAGCAGCTTGGGTTAGAGGTAAGTGGAGTCTCCAAATGACCGCTCTTTAAAATGCAGTGTGAATGTCCTTGAGTTTACTCAGGCTTCAGCTTTCTCACCTTCTTTGCTGAGCCTTGCTTCTACTGGTGCTCTGAGTAGCCAGGTTAATGTTGCCTTGGATTTAACTAAATGTCCTGCCATTTCATCTCTGACACACCATGGACATACCCTTTGCCAGCTATGATTTCTAAGAGGACTTCTTTAGGAAAGTTGAGCTTTTGGAGATTCATCAGTGTCTAGTAAGAGAAACCTAGTTTTACTTTATCTTCTCTGGGCTTCAGGGACTTTATCCTTTAGTTTGCCTGGAAAACTTTGGAGATTTCATGGTGAGAAAGACAGAGAAAATGGTTTCACAAAGGTAACTGGGCTGCAGAAGTGACTGTCCCGATCATGGGGCAAAACTGAACAGAGTAAGCTCTCATACAGGATCTTTTTGAACTATCACTTGTTAGCCAAACTCCAGAGAGAGAACAGAAGTTGATACTTAGAAATGGAACTTAGTACTATACTGCTCATTGACCTCAGTCTAAGGAAATACTATTTCTTAAGACAATTCAGTGTGCTTGATAAAAGCTCCATTTAAGACTTTAAAATGACTCTTTCAGAACAGGCCCATACATCTCTGGCAAGTACAGATGTGTCATTGCCTAAGGCAAAGCTGGTGGTAGAACTTGGATCAATTTTCTAACTTGCTTTATGCTGTGAAAAACTTGCTCTGCCTGGTGAAGAATTGGTACACGTCTAGGTCTGAGCTGGTCATCTAGACTTCCTTTATAGAGAGAAATGGGGTCTTCTGTGCTATTATTATCTCACCCTGAAGTCAACATCTAAAATGGGTCAGATGAATCAACACCCAGAAGTTTCTCCTTCAGATGAAGGATAAGCATGATAAGCTGAGATGGAAGCACTTGTATAGCAAATGTCTTAAGCGACGTGAAATGAATCTACCTATTCACCTTTATTTCC
This sequence comes from Strix aluco, assembly GCF_031877795.1. Classification (NCBI taxonomy): domain Eukaryota; kingdom Metazoa; phylum Chordata; class Aves; order Strigiformes; family Strigidae; genus Strix; species Strix aluco. The sequence continues at coordinate 54,642,211 of NC_133935.1, forward strand.
TGGACTGTCCTGTAGAAGACTGAGAAGCTTTCTCAAGAAGAATTCAATCTCTACCTTACTTTGAATTTCTTTAGTTCTATTGGGCCATGTTTCCTGGACTGTCTGTCTGAGAACATCTGTTATCAAAGCAGTAAGATCTTAATTCTCTAGAGTGCTCAAATCTCAGATATCTTGAATTATTTTCTGCAAGGAGCATGATACAGTTTATCTTGAACAATGCCTTGTTGAATTGTTAATGGTGGTCCATATTAACAAAAAACCATTCACTTCATCATCTCTTCTGCGACAAGAAAAGCACTGAAGAAAAATTGGGTGTTTTAGTCCATAGGAAGATAAAGCCACAATCAACCAAGTGCAGGCAGGAAGGTTGTGTTATGTCACAAAATCTTATGTCCTGAGATGAGGGACATATGTGATGTAGTAGGTCATGCTGATGGTAATGTGGTTTCAGCCTCTCTGAACTTTTCCTTCTCTCCATCCAGTAAATCCATACCGGCTTTACTTTCATCAGTGGGAAGTCAATCTGAATGAGAGCTGATATCAAAATACAGTGTCCTATTCATCAACTGCAATGGGGGAAATACTTCTTCTTTCAGGGAAGGAATAATGTCTGTCACCCACTTGTCTTTATACATAACATATTCACCCCACACTCATACAAATGAAGTGTCAGACTACCTGTTTCAACTTCCAAGATGTGCCACTGTGGCACCTATCACCCCATTGCATGCAGTGATTATAATCCAATTTGAAACATTATAAACTTCCACAAAAATACTAACTTTCCCCCCAGGTTTTTAATTAGTTCTGAGTCATTTTCCAAGGCACATACTTACTCCTTTTTCTCACAAGCAGCATTTGTATGACACAGAAGTCTAAGCAGGTAGAAAGCTGGCAAAAACAATGGGTAATTGCAGAGACACTTAGCTGTCAAACAGAAGATCTAAGATGCAAAACTCTGGACATTCAGTTGATACTGTGATGTGGTTTTCTTAATATTTTTAGAAACAAGTGTACAGCATGTAGAATATATACTAGAAGATGAAACAAAGCTCTGCCTTCCTGAAGAAAATAGAAATCATGCGGAATGTTAACTAAATTGTTCTTGCTTTCTTTTTTTTTCTTCTGCAAAGGAAAAAATAGCTTTTTTCCTGCTCTCCTAAAAATAAAAGATTGATGAAAACGATGCATGACATGCACATCAGGAAAATGCACCCTGACATTTTTGCACAGAATATGCGTTGCATGTTGACAGATTTTTGCTATAAAACTGACAGTTTTGGTGCAAGCTGTTCCTTCCATGACTATAGGGAATAGATAGCAAAAGGGAAAAATATAATTTACACTATGCACACTTGAACTGAACCTGACAGGTTACAAGGTGGCTCAGTTGTTCCATGTAAGGTTACCATAAGGTATCTAAAACTAATTCCCATGCCCTTTATAGAACAACATCCCTAAACACTGTACTTGTAATGTGGTGAACTGATTACAGGAAAATCACAGGTCTCTTTACAGATTTTCATATGTATTTTGAAAGTATTGGTGTGGATCACTGAATTGAAGCCTTTGTGAGATTCCATCTTTTCCCCCAAACATTCATAGTGCAAGACCAAATTTCCTTTAAAAATTTACATGAAACAAGACTGCTTATTTATGAAATGATTAACAAAGGTGACCATGCTGTGTCTGCATAGTTCTAAAGGCTTTCTACAAGAAATAAAAATGGTAGCAGTACTTGTAGCAAATTAAACATTTGGCTGCACAGAATGTATATCTATTAATTTTAAATGAGAGTACATCCAAAAAAAAATCTTTCTTGTAGTATAAAGGTTATCATCAAAGCTATAATATATTCAAATTCAATACAAAATGTCATTTTACTAATAAATTCCTTATGCTTTGAAATTTCAAAGAAGTGGAAAGATCTTTAAAAAGCAATGATTAAACATGCAAATGCAATCCTTGCAACCTTTTTTTTTTTTAGAGAAATGTACCTTTTAGAAACCTATCTACAGAGAAATCTTACTTTTTTCTCATCTTATTTTTCTTCTCCGCCTCTTCTATTTTTAATCATGGATTGCTGTACAGTAAGCTGAACACCACACAGCCTCAGTCTTCCCTATTTAGATTAATCTAGAGAGAACATTAGATTTCTAATCTTGGGCAGTCTCACTTCCATTCTCCCATTGCTTGAAGGCTTACCTGCTGTCACCTCAAGCTAAATCCCTCTCATTTATTCACATAAACCATCAACTTCCATGCGACTGCCAAAATAAATATGACCAGCAGGATATGGCCCCATATTTATTTCAGTAACAGCTTTCTTCAGTGTAACTGCTACACAGAATGACAGTAGGGCTTTGCTCCTCACACCCACTAGTTTCTAGGAGAACAAGTTGATTTTTGTTTTCTGACAGTGTGAGCTATTTAGTAAAGTTGTAAAAAATGGGTAAGTTAGGCATATTCTCCAAACCCAACTTAATTTTGAGGTAATTTTGTTTTCCTTGTCATTATGGTCTGCTGCTGTTCTGCTCAGTACCCCTTGAGGTTCTCTTTTTTTGACTTTTATATGCCTGCTCTAGGTTTGGCTTCTTTCTCTTAACAGGCCATGTTTGGAAAGACACATGATTGATAGAACTAGTCTGAATAAGTACTGGGGGATCAAGGTTGAAATTTTAAAGCTCACCCAGAAGATGAAAGCATATGATCTTTCATATGAATAATAATAATAATCATCATCTTTCTTATTCAGAGAAGCTGATGCACATTGGCTAGTATCAGAGACTCATAAATCAGATGGAGCTCAGTTGTATCCTTTGGTGCTCATCCCACCTGAGTGGGGGAAATGAGTCCTAGAGTCACATAGAGGAAAGCTAGGATTAGAGTCATGAGATAATTTAAATGCCCCTGTAACAGGGATCATCAAGACCTCACCATTTGATGTCTTTTTATTGTAAATTAACATTACTCTGGACCCTGAACTGCATGTGTACTCTACTAAACTGGAGGTCCTCCTACACCTAGGTGGCCCAGCAGGCTCCTGTGACCAAGACATGTGATTGTGACTAGCAGCATTGAAAGAATGGCTGGCATTACACCTGGCCACCTTTCACTTTCCACTTTTAAAGACCCTAAGTCTAAATAGTAAAGGCAACCACTGCCCAGGGCATGAGGGAAGGCTGAAACGGGGCAGGAAGGTGTTCTGGGTCAAGCAACAGCAGAGAGTCCTGACATTCTAGCTGGTTGCTTTGTTTAATCCTAGAGCAGTGGTTCTCTGGTTTCTTTAAACAGCCCATATGGGGTCTGCCGCCTTCTCCATGCTGAAAGGGACAGGGCATAATCAATCTCCCTATCCTCTCTCTCCCTCCCATTCACACTTTACTGGAGCTGCTGTGCTAAGTCTTCCAGTAGTGATGCTGCCTCTCTGTACCTCCCTCTTAATCATCAGCAGAGCAACTGGACCCAGGCTGTGAGGCAGTGTCACAGCAGAGGAGGGAGGAGGTGGGGGTCACAGCGCAGCTGGTCCAGGGAGTGCAAGGAGAGACTTACACTGAACAAAATGCATCCCTGACTTTGGCATTTCCCTTATGCATCTGGTCAATATGCAGTGCTGCATCTTGCTAAAAAGGCAGAAGTAGGACTTGAAAAGCTGCTGCTGCTGCCTGTCCCCATTTCTATATTCAGTGTCAGGGTGTCTCACTGCTAGGGAAGACCCTTTGCCAAGGAAGCTGCTGCTAGCTCCGTACAAGCAACAGCAGTGGGAATGCAAATTCTCTCCCAGTCTATCCCTCTCCCACAGGAGATGATACAATTTGGGGGCAGCTGAAACTTTAGATCTGCCATCTGCTTCCACAGAGCTGTAAGAAAGAGACTACTGCTGGTCAAAACCACAGATGACAGATCAGTACAAGATAGGAATATGCTGAGCAATCCAAAAGAAGACAAACTTCTCTCCTAAAACCAGAATGCGATAATGATTCTGGAGAAAGCAAGGCTGTGTAGTAAGCTGTTCAAAAATGATATTCTGAATGATACTGAAGTATGGGATAATTATGAGTTGAAGAGCTTGAAGTTCATTCCCCACTTTTCTGAGCTCGACCATTGCAGTAGTTTCATCTTGGCTACCTTCTCCAAGGGGACTAGAGATCCTCCATGGTTGCCTACCTCCCCCACAACATGTCACCCAGAGAGCAGAGTTATCGTGCCTCATAACCTAGAATCCAAAAGCATCTTCAATGTACTACTGATTTGTTGCAGAGCAATCTATCATGAATGCAAGCCAGGAGGAGGTAGGAAAAAGCAGGAGTGGAGGGGAGAGAAAGGATTGATGCTTATTGTCATGGAAACATTTCCCCACTGTATTGTTGGCCAGCACTTACGGATGTGGCTTACCAAACAGTGGAGCAGACATACAGAATCCATCAGCAGTGGCACATGTGACCTGGTGTGTGGTGGACAGGTCGTTTGCAGTTTTGCTGCCATTGCATAGCTACTTGTACATTGCAATCAATAAACTACTTGAGCCCAGTACTCCAAGACACTTGCAGTAACCTAGATACTCTGCTACTGATGAAGACAAATGTAGGATATCTGCAGACAGCAAAATCTGCTATGGGTCTGTTCTGCATTCTAATGGTTGATTCTAAGTAATGTGTTTTCTGACCTTGAGCTCTGCATTTAGTTTTGAAGAAGCTTGAGAATCAGTTTCAAATTATTGGAGGGATAGTTGTAATCTCCATTTTCTTCCAAGTGCATTGCTTTCAATTCCCATTTGTCCTTTCAGACACCTCCTATATTAAATGGTCACAGAAGATGAATAACAGTGGTGTGAATTCTTCAAAATCGCATTACATGTTATTCTGCTCCTTACTAATGTTCTGTGTTGTTTTATTTACGATAACCTTGTGAACAGTAAGATGAGATGGCATCCACATGGTCTCTACATCCATCTGAAAAACAATACAAGTGTATTATTAACATCCAAGGATAGGAAAAACAATAAAAAGCAGGACAAAGAACAGAATGAATATTTTCAAAATTAGGTCAGAAATTAAAGGAAGACTGTTACTGCTGTGTGTTTGGATGAGCTCTCTCTTAGTTGCCAAGGTTTTAAAGATCTATTTGTGTAATTCATTTAATTGTCAGAAGTTCACACGCTTCTCTTGTAACACCTACTGTATGCTAATGTGTCTTTTTCTAACGGATTTTATTCAGGGTTATTTAATACACACAAAAATGAACACTGCAAATTTTGCATTGCCTTTACTGGCTCCAAATACAGTGTATCACAGAGAGCTCTGAGATCAAGGGAGGAAAGGTTTTCCTTCTACTATATATTTGCTTCATAGATTGTACTACTCTAGCATTTTCACTATTAGCATGACATGGTCCATGTTGCTTATTTGAAGTATTTTAACAGTATGGTAAACATTCCCTAGATAAGGAGCATATAGTAGTTGATTACACCATTTTCTGGATCATTACATCTGTAATAAAATATTTTTAAGCCTATTACATGTGAAACTGTGTTTTGTACCACTTTCCTGGCTGCTTGAGAAGACTTTCAGGTTATGAAATCTGCTTTACTTCACAGTTCCGGGTGGCAATGATATAGGACATTTGCAATTTTAATACAAGAATTGTGATTCTGCAGATCTGTTCTGTGCATGGGTTCCCCTTTCCTTTTCCACAGCACACACAGTTGTCTCTCCCTCCATTTAACATGGGATTGCCACCAAGTTCAGTGCTCAAAAACTGCAGCTCTGACTCTAAAAGTCTTGACATTGCTTACACAGGGATTTTTAAAAAAATTCATTTCAGGTATCTTCTCATTTACTTTTTTGCTTCAGAGTGTTTAGGTGCATCCGAGTCATATTTTCAAGTTTTTATCTATGAACATGAGTAACGAATGCTTTTCTTTTTTATTTTTTTTTCTTCAGTGAAAGCCGATAGTCTCATGCAATTGCTTGCTGCTAGCTGTGGCCTTCAGAAAAACAGCAAACATCCCAAGAGTCAAAGTGAAATATGAGTGCTGCTGAGATAGCCATCAAAACTTCTCTGCTTTTTAGGCTTTTTATGGGGGAACTGCATAATCATGAAGGGCAAGAAAAGGTGTTAGCAAGTCGTGCGGGGCTTTATGGTGGGAATAAGAGGTACAGGAACAGAAGCTTTCTGATGAACAGAAGGCACAGAGTAGAAAATATGTTTCTGTCAGAGCCATCTGTTGCGGATCTCCCCAGGCTCAGCTGTAGATACGGGTGGAGATCTCTGTAAGATGATGGAAGAATTATCTGTTGGTAGGAGTTTTTAACTTGTATATATAGATTGAAAAGTTTTGTTACCAGTAATTGTAAAGTCCTGGTGGTTTTGGACGAGACAATCTGCATGTTCTGCTATAGGGTTACTATATCAACCAGAGATGATCCTGCTTAAAACACAGATCCTTACAGAATTACAGAGGAACTGGCTGTCAAAAATCATCTTTGATCAGGTGATTATAAATCAGTTAAAACAGGTCTGTAACTAAGGTTTTGGATTCAGAATGGCAATTTTGTGTGTGTGAAATAAAGCTCAGTGGAGTGAGGAGCTCAAGAATTTTTATGTGAAGGAGGCTTGTAGTTAATTCAAGCTAGAAGTGTGTATTATTTAGGAATTTTCTTGTGTATTGAAGGCACAAGGGCAAAATGGTAGGAAAGGAAACTTGACCTGCCTGGCAAAAATAAGCACCCACAGAAAGTGTTTAAAAGTGAGCAGAAACCTGTCTCTAATAGAAAAGGATCTGACACTTAAGAGACCTGTCAAAGGTCAGAAAATGAAGAGATAAACTGAAAATGTACAAAAGCCTCACTGAGCTGCACCTAATGAAGAAAATTAAAATAAAAAGCAGGAGATACTGTATCCTCTGAAACAGAAAGAGACCAGAAAGTAAGAAGTATGGGAACTGCTGACTGACAGATAGAAATTAAAGGCTAATCCAGGTATGGCCCAACAGTGAATGAATCCCAGTCCCAGAATCTGGGAAGGGGATAGTGCTGGGATGTGAATGAGGATAGCGGGGTGATGGAAGTCATCCTTTCCCAAGGCAAAAGCAAACTGGAAGGCATATCTGCACAGTGTGTTGTGGTCAGGTGTGAAGCAGCTCCGCCGCTGCTGTGGCCTGGCTGGGTGGAAGCCAGCTCTGGAGCAGGCACTGCTGAGCTGCATCAGGGCAAAGCTGGCAGCAAGCTAACACGCTCTGCTGCCAAGGCTTATGACTGTGGAAAGCAAACATAGTTCTCATGCAGCCCTTCCACCCAGCACTAATTGGTGGCTTGAAAGGCCTCATCCAGTTTTGAGCCGTCTTTAGTAAAAACCTGAAGTAAGGCAGGCTTCATCGCCCACTCAGAAATGTGGGAAACTCGGTTCCAGTCTGGGCAAGCAGCAAGTGACACTTCCCCAATCCCAAACTGCGAGTTAGGCAGATGGCCTTAACCAAACAGAAATTTTATTGTAGGGTTTAAACATATTGAGAGGGGAAACCTGAGCAATCTGCCATGAGCAGGGCAAACACTTCAAATAATTTACTGGCAATAATCCTGACCACACCTTCTCCTTCACTGCTGTGATGAGTGAGGTGAGAAGTGTTTGCTGGCTGCTAGGCTGATACATAAAATGGGGTAGTGAGCGGCCTGGAGACCTGATGCTTCCCTGCTCTATAGAAACTGAGGCAGCTGCATGTATGTTAAAAACTCCACAAATCCTGAGCTGTCAGAGCCCTGCACATGTACATACATGTACATGAAAGGCAACCCAGTTGAATCCCTCTTCCAGCTGAGAAGCTGATGGATGTGGGATCTAGTCCTTTTGAGCTGCTCCTGCTCATTTTTTGGTGGATGAGCATATCTGTTGTCATTGCTCAGCAGTCTTGCCCTCTCTGCTCTCTAAGTCCATCCTCCAGCTGCAGTTTTACCCTGCTTCTGGCATGGCCTGGCCTTCAGCCCTCCCTTTCCCAAGAACCACCCCTCCATGCTCCAGCATTCCTTTGTTTTGGAAAAGCTGCAAGGACAGGCAGGATCTATATGAAGTCCTTGTGAGTACAGGGCGATTTTTCTCAACACTCTTTCCCTTCATTTAGAGTGTCTCAGGGTCTTTGAAAGAAATGCCTCCCCCAAATTTAGTGAAATAAACCACCACAAAACCAAAAGTAGGACTAGGTGATGTCCCAAACATTATTTCTCTCTATCCTGACACTTCACCTGCTTCCTAGGAGATGCTGGCAGAGTGCTTGTCTTCTGTGGGCATCTCTTCTTCTGCCACCTCCAGGGAGAAACATGCTGCTTCATGGCATGAGCAAAAGGAAAAAAAAAAGAAGTGGAGGAGGGAGATATAGATAATCACAGCTCAGTTGGATTTTGTCCTATATGAACCCCAGAAAAGATTTTAGGGAATAAGTAAGGATGAAAAAGCAAATAAGAAGTGGACTGAATCTATCTAGATTTAAGGAAAGCGTTGAGACAGGGTGTGCCTAACAGGAACTAGTATTTGAGTAAGAGATGACAGAGGATTAATTCTGACATTGTAAAACAGAGGACGTTGCTGGATTACATGAGTAGAGAGCAATAGTTACATTCCTTGTGAGGCAGCCTTGGGCCCAGTCTGGTTTGATGTTTTCCTTCGTGACCTTGGTGCAAGAACTAGACGTGTGCTTACAAAATCTGCAGATGACACAAAGCTGGTACGTACAGCTAATACAGACCAGAGGAAGACTTGATTATTATGCAGGAAAAATTAGATGACCTTGTGGAACAGCAGAATAGAAACAGCATGAAATTTAATAATCCAAAGTGCAAAATCATGCCCTTGAAGACTAATCACCAGAACTTTTGCTGTAGGAAAGGGGTTCGTGAACCGAAGAAAGGAGATGAACAAACTGATTGACCATAGGATGGCCATGAGCCCCTCTGTGCTATATGGCTGTGAAAACAGCTAATGATGCTCCAAAATGTACCTGGCGAGAATATGCAGCAGAATTGGAAAGGAATTAGTAGCAGGGTAAAATGTATTGGGCTCAGATGATCATATGCGTTTCTGCTCATCTGTGTTCAAAAGATACTTTAAACTGTAACAAATGCAGACAAAGGCAGGTATGTACAAGTAGGAAAGGTCAGATGGGGTAGCAGTGATTACCATTTCTGTGTCATGTGCCCTTTATTCTTCTCCCTCCCCCCAAGCTGTCATACAAGATTGCTGCTCTGTGTTTATGTTGTCTTTACTGAGTTATTCCCATTCCCTAAGGAATATTCCAGTCGCCTGAACAGTCCACTGATGTATAACTTCATTATGGATGAAGGGGAAATGTTTACCTTTCTTTCTTTCATCAGCAGTTGGCTATAGTAGGATATTAAGACAAGCATGTAGAGTCTTCTCGTAGTCCCAGGAAATCAGCCCACGTCTGTCAGCTGTATCCTCTTTACCTGCTTGAGGCTGAACTGACCCACAGGGCTGAGCAGGAGTGATGGAGATGCCAGCAGCGTCCACGCAATGACAGCTTGGTACCCAAGTGCTGCTCCATCCACATGCTTCTCTCTCCTGCAGCCCTATTGCTGAGGTGTCTCTTTACTGGACTTTGCTGAGCTAGGGCACATCTATCATGAAAGAATAGAGTTCTCTATTCTTAGAGAGGCCAAGAGAGGGGGCAGCAGAACTGACATCCTGGACTTCCAAAGGGCTGACTTTGACTTGTTTAGGCACCTGTTTGACAGAATCCCTTGGGAGATGGTCCTGAAGGTTATAGGGGTCCAGGAAGGCTGGGCACTCTCTAAGAAGAAAGTCTTAATGACTCAGGAGCCGGCTGTCCCCAGGTGCTGTAAGAGAAGCTGGCGACAGAGAAGGCCACCCTGGCTGAACAGGGAGCTTTGGCTGCAACTCAGGGAGAAAAGGAGAGTTTACGGCCTTTGGAAGAAGGGGCTAGCCACTCACAGTGATTACAAAGATGCTGTGAGGCTATGCAGGGCGGAAATCAGGAGGTCTAAAGCCCAGCTAGAAATTAATCTGGCTTCAGCAGACAAAGATAACAAGAAATGTTTCTATAATTACGTCAACAGCAAAAGAAAGACCAGGGAGAGCCTCCATCCCCTGCTAGATGCAGGAGGAAACATGGTTAACAAGCAACAAGGAAAAGGCTCAGGTGCTTAATGTCTTCTTTGCCTCAGTCTTTAATAACAAGACTAGTTGTACTGAAGGAATTCAGCCTCTTCAGCCAGAAGACAGAGACTGGGAGAACGACCCCCCCACAATCCAGGAGGAGATAGTCAGTGACCTACTGCATCACATCGACACACACAAGTCTATGGGACTGGATGGGATACACCTGAGGGTGCTGAAGGAGCTGGCTGGGGTGCTCACCAAGCCGCTTTCCATCATTTACCAGCAGTCCTGGCTGACCGGGGAGGTCCCGACAGATTGGAAATCGGCCAAGGTGACACCCATCTATAAGAAGGGTCGGAAGGACGATCCAGCAAATTACAGGCCTGTCAGCTTGACGTCGGTGCCAGGGAAGGTGATGGAGCAGATCATCCTGAGTACCATCATACAACACATGCGGGACAACCAGATAGAGGTCCAGTCAGCATGGGTTTATGAAAGGCAGGTCCTGCTTGATAAACCTGATCTCCTTCTACAACAGGGCGACCCGCTTAGTGGATGAAGGAAAAGCTGTGGATGTTGTCTACCTTGACTTCAGTAAGGCCTTTGACACCATTTCCCACAGCATTCTCCTGGCAAAACTGGCTGCTTGTGGCTTGGATGGGCACACGCTTTGCTGGGTAAAAAACTGGCTGGATGGCCGGGCCCAAAGAGTTGTGGTGAACGGAGTTAAATCCAGTTGGCAGCTGGTCACGAGTGGTGTCCCCCAGGGCTCGGTTTTGGGACCACTCTTGTTTAACACCTTTATTGATGATCTAGATGAGGGGATCGAGTGCACCCTCAGTAAGTTTGCAGATGACACCAAGCTGGGTGGGAGTGTTGATCTGCTCGAGGGTAGGGAGGCTCTGCAGAGAGACCTGGACAGGCTGGAGCGATGGGCTAAGGACAACTGGATGAGTTTCAGTAAGGCCAAATGCCGGGTGCTGCACTTGGGCCACGACAACCCCCAGCAGCGCTACAGGCTTGGGGAGGAGTGGCTGGAGAGCTGCCAGTCAGTGAGGGACCTGGGGGTGTTGATTGACAGCTGGCTGAATATGAGCCAACCGTGTGCCCAGGTGGCCAAGAAGGCCAATGGCATCCTGGCTTGTATCAGCAATAGCGTGGCCAGCAGGGACAGGGAAGTGATCTTACTTACCCCTGTACTCGGCATTGGTGAGGCCGCACCTCGATTACTGTGTTCAGTTTTGGGCCCCTCACTACAAAAAGGACATTGAATTACTCGAGTGTGTCCAAAGAAGGGCAACAAAGCTGGTGAAGGGTCTGGAGGACAGGTCTTATGATGAGCGGCTGAGGGAACTGGGGTTGTTTCGTCTGGAGACCTCATCGCCCCCTACAACTACCTGAAAGGAGGTTGCAGAGAGATGGGGATGAGTCTCTTTGACCAAGTAACAAGAGATAGGACAAGAGGGAATGGCCTCAAGTTGCACCAGGGAAGGTTTAGACTAGGTATTAGGAAGTATTTCTTTACACAATGGGTTGTTAGGTGTTGGAATGGGCAGTGGTGGTCTCCCCATCCCTGGAGGTGTTTAAGAGTTGTGTTGACATAGCGCTTAGGGATATGGTGTAGTTGGGAACTGGCAGTGCTAGGTTAATGGTTGGACTAGGTGATCTTCAAGGTCTTTTCCAACCTAGATGATTCTGTGATTCTGTGATTCTGAGCTACTCCACATTTACATCAGTGCAAGGAAAAAAAGAGGCTTGAGCCTAGTGTGAGGATTTCAGTGCACTCCTGTCATTTTCCTCCTCTTCCTCCTGCCTTTCATGTTTTCTGGACCCGTCTGGGGCCAGAAGGAGGAAAGGAGATGCTTTGGTGGATTGCCCAATGGGAGCTTTCAGCAAACCCCCTCCCATCAGCACTGTAATCTGTGAAAAATATCTTGCAATAAGGACAGGCTGTTCATTTTCCTCTGTGCACAGTTTGGCTCACCCCTTGTAAGCAGAGGCTATCTTTAGCATGTCGTCGGTCTTTTTTATGAAGAGATATAAAAGCTCCCGCAGCAGGAGTTCTCTGGCTCTGAGACTGGGTGAAGGAATGAGGCTGTGACAGACTGCTTAGCTGACCCCACCGTTCAGAGCCATCTGCTTGCCAAGATTTCTCAGCTATGAAGAGAGAGGCAGACACTGCCCTTCTCAGTGGTGGTGTGTCACCGTATGTATTGAGCACTACTCAGAGATTAAGAAGGGTTCAAATAAAATGAAACCCAAACAGTTTAAATAGATGAACAGAAAGTACTTTGTACTATCTGCTATTTTAAAATAATCCCTCTAGTTGTAAAAAAGAAACAAAATGTAGTAGTTCTCCTCTCCCAAATGCAAATCAGCAAGGCTCTCCCATAATTCATTCAGACCCCATTAATGAGTATAAGCAGTTTAAGCCATTTGTTTTATGGCCATATCTCTGCAGTTTCTTATGCTGAACATCATTTCCTTTCCTGTTGCTAGCTTTGCAACAAGTCCCAAGAGTTATTTACAGACACCTTAGTTTTACCTGATTTAACAGCTTTGTGTTGTCAGCAGTTTTGCCATCTCACTGTATTCGCTCTCTTCCTGGTCATTAATAAATAGATGGGGCTGGAGAAAGAGTGGAATTAATCCTAGCAGTGATCCTCTAGTACAGTCCCTATGGCATCACACTCTTACCACCTTTTCATCCCAATCATCTGCCATTCATCTCCATCCTTTTCTCTCTCTTTAACCTGTAACAAAGACCTTATCTCCCACCCCAGGGTTACTGAGTTTCCTTAAAAGCCTCATGTGAATGATATTATCAAATGTCTTTGTAATGCATATCCCGTGATTCTCTTTTAGTCAATATTTTGCTAACTCTTTATAACATTTGAACAGGTCAGGAAAGCACAATTTATCCTCACTGATAAGTATATCAATTTATCTCTGTTGATCTGTGCTGACTTGCAATTTATCCATCCTGATTTTTTCTCCCTCTCCTCCATATCACCTGTAGGTGTTTTATAACAATTTTAAATGATTTTCTCAACCATTTTCCCTGTTAATGAATGAAGATTCTCTAGATTTCAGTTCTGAGGGTCAGTCGTAAGAGCTATTTTAAAGATTGCTATAATGTTGGCCATTTTCCAGTTAGGCAGCAGAGTGGCCGTTTTAATGATGAATTACATATCTTTAATGATAAGTTATGGTAGCCTGAAATTGTGCTTCATTCTTAGGATTTCCTCAGAATCTCTGATGAATTTCATTTGGTACCATGAATTATTGGAAGATATATTTCTGGAGTTGTTACACCACTGATATTTTTAATATCTTTTATCCAACAGAGCTTTCACATCATTACATGTAACTTCAGAGTAAAGATTCACCCCCAGCCCTTCTTTTCTGACACACAAATAAATCATTTACCTTCACTGCAATCTTTTTTCACCCTGTGCCTTCTTCCTTTACACTTAGCAGTCTAGTAAACCTATGTATAATAGTCAGCTTTCCATATGTGATTTACTTACATCACTTGTCATCATGCATTTTACTGTTTTTGTGTACTTTCTGAGCTTCGTCTTACTGTATGAGTTGTATGTCGCCTGCCAAATCTTCCATTTTATTTGCATTGCTTTAACTGGGTATCTATTCCTGAAAGGTGCTCTGGGGATCAAAATTAATCCTTGAATTTTACCATTTAATTATCCTGTGCCTTCCCTTGTTTCTTGTTCTGAACTGTGGAGATCTCCTAAAGCACAGGTTATAAACAGCTTCCACTCTAAAGTTATGAATCACATTTTTCAAAAATAATTATTTATCTGGAAGAAAAAGCCCTGTTTTAAATGCTGATATTTTATTTTTAAAATGAAAATATTTTCCTTACATTATTTAGCCTGAACATGATTCCATTCAGTCATACTTGTAATTCTATCACCTTCAAGGGAAATACTCATCTAAATAGGGATATTAAAATTATTCGCACTGTGATTATTGTACTTGGGACCTTACTTTCTGAACCAAACCCTATTGTTACTAAGCTAATGAGCTCCCTTACACATAGTATTTCTTCATGCTTAATAACTTTGATCCACAGGTATATGGTGTGTTTACAGCACTGGATTTGTTTTTCTAGGATCTAGAATTTTTGTGCTGTCAGTTTCTCCTACACACTCTGAGTTCCCCTCAATGCTTTAGGTGGCACACTTTTAACTTCTACCTGTATTCTCCTCTAAAAAACCTGATCATCATTGAACATCTTTTGCTATTCCCTTCTAATAAAAGTTACTTTTTCACAGTTGCTTCATTTCTTCCCAACTTAGTACTGGTTTCTCAACCACTAGTAACCCTCCCCTCCTTTACCTCTGTACCTTTCTGTAACTTACACACCTGTGATTAACATGCCTGGCTCCTGAATCCTCCTCCTCATCCAAGAAAAATATTGGAAGAAGATGTTATTTTAGGTGTTTAATTTATTTCTCAAGGTTACACCATTGTTAGAATTCAAAACTGAGAATGCAAGGAATTCCCAGCTTCTAAAATTGTTTTTCCATCAGTGGTTAAGTACTGAAGCTATTGACTGCCATCTGTCCCCACTAACAGTCTAATTCCCATAGCCAAGCAGGGATGTTAAAATAGAGGATCTCTATCTTTACATGTGCTTGAACAAGTAAGGAGTAAAACTGCAAGTGGTGTTCGTGAGAAATGTCTAGTGCTCAGACTTTTGAAAAACAGACCACTTAGATTAGGACTAATCAAGCATTTTATAGAGAAATAATTTTCTGCTAGAAATAACTCAAGAGTTGGGTACTTGCTAGAAATAGAGATAAGCCAGGATGAAGCATATGTTGTAATCAGAAGAAGCAGGTACTTGAACCTGGTCCTCCTAGACCTACGTGCATTTTTGCTACTAAGGGGCCAAGGAGTGGGATCTAAAATATATGTTAGAATTTGTCTATAGATGCTAATTTTTAAGAAAATACGGCCCCAAATATTTATCTTCCTTTTGTTTGTTCAAAAAAGGGAATAATGGAATTTATTTAGTATCATGTCCTATGATGATTTAGCTATATTAACAGAGAATTTCAATTTTTTGGCTTAAAAAGCAATGCTAAAGCCATACAAATTTTAAAATGCATCATGAACATTTACACTCCTGAATTGCTGGTCAAATTTATTACCAAACTGTTGGTTCTAGCTTTTTGGAATTTTTAAGTTTATTTATTACACCTGTAGGACTAACCCAGTGAAGCATGACCAAGGTGCAGCGTGCATTTCTTCTTTCTGATGATGCAAGTCTGGTCTCCCTTCAGCTGCAGGAAGATTTGGTGAGACTGGCACTGGGCATGTTTAGTCTCTGCAGTGGAGCAGGCTTCAGAAATCCCCAGACTTTGTCATGCCAGAGTGCAGTACTGTTCAAACCTGCTTCCCTGGGTTCAAAAGCAATCCACCCTGTCCCAGTACTGCAGCATTGGAGCTAACAAACCTTTTCAGCTCTCCCAGCAGAAGAGGCTGATACGGCTTAGGTGTCTGCACCAGTGTAGACAGGCTCCTCACCACCCAGGTTGTTGCCTTTCTTCTACATTTTTCTCTCTAAGGCAGTAGAAATCCAAGGTCCTTTAAGAACTGGAGTTTGATGATGTGTTAATGCTACTACACAATGCTACGCTACTTAAAGGCCTTCTTAATTATGTGATAGACTGATAGAATCATTGAAGCTATTCCAGTTTGCCCCAAAAATACACCTTTGGGTATGAAAACTGTACAGACCAAGTTTGAAGAGACTATTATTTGCCAGGCAGTGTAAGAGATCCTGTGATACTTTCTCTTCAGATATTGCAGAAGTAATTAGACTGTACTAGGAACTGTTAAATTTGTACCTTTGAGGTCACAAGCATGTTTTAAACTACTTTTTTTTCCTCTCTCTAAAATGCAAGAGCCAAAATCTGGCTTTGCTCAGCTGAAAACTAAATGGATGTATGACAGGTATTAATATTCTGTTCCACTGCAGTCCCACTCATGACACACAAAACAGACTGGAGTTCTTTGAAATTATCTGTGCTGGATTTGGGGAATTTGTTGATATGGCAGCTTGTGCCCATGAGAAGAAAAGCAGAGCCCAGTCCTACAAGTGTTTGCTGTTCTTTCCGAGTGAGCGGGGTCTGGGGACGGGGTCTGGATTTGGTCCTGATCCAAAGTTGCCTGGAATCTCTCCACTGACTCTGACCACCACAGCAAGCTGTAAATGTCATCCCCTAACATCTGTGTCAAACCTGTAAAACCCGCATGTTCTCTAAAATGGCATCTGCTTTTAATGAAAATAAAGGCTGGAGAGTTCATTTAGCTTCTTGTAGTCATTAACAAATTCTGCTGGCGAGTATGGATTTGTTCTGATTCCATTCTCAGCCACTGGAATTTGTTTTCCCTTGGTTTTCTACAGTAGGGAGTCTTCTACTATGAGAAATCCTCTCTCCATTTTCGTAACTGCAGATGGAATTACCATATTACATTAGACGGTGGAAGAAGAAAAAAACTGCACCCACCTTCTTTCAGGGGCTCATACTCCAGCCAGCATCTGTTTCCAGTGAGGGCTGTGTAGATTTTTTTTTTTTTATTACAAGAGTAAAACATACCAGATTAAAGTTTTTCCATGCCAGCTTTGTTATCATAAATATTTGTGATGGATATGCTGATCCGTTTTTTAACTGGGGATAATACTTTGGATGGCAAAATGATCAAAACACAAAGCACACTTAGGTCAAGGCAATTTAACTCCAGTCTTGTCTAATTGTTATTGCAGTCTGGACTGACAGAACTGAGACAATTAAATCCTGATCATGAACTATCCTCTTCTTACTTCATATGGTTCTATGCGCCAAATACGCCAGCACTCCTAGTTGACATTTTCTGTGAAAAGACATTTTTAGGCATCATAATGTGTGAAGGCTGCCAGCAGGGCAGTCTATCACTTCTACCTTACATCAAAGGGATGTGCACCCTCTTGGAAGAAGAAAATAACGCTAGTATAAAAAACAAGGCTCTAGCAAGGAAGGTTAATGTGGGCACCTCGCAACTCTGAAGATACTGAGTTCAAATTTGGGAAAATGAGAGCACAGCCTACACTTCCAGATTTCTTCCTTGCCCTTGAATCAAACAAGAATATTTGGGAAAACCTCTGAAAAATACCTTCATCTCTACCTCTCATTAATGTAATTGCCTCCATTTATTTATCTTTCTGTGCTCAGAAGAACGTGGCTGTAACAACAACCTTGAAATTTCCAACGCTCTTGGTGCTGCTTCTCCATTGCCAACTGCACCAGCTGTGGAGCTGCAACCTCAGGTGTAAGATATGAAATACCCTCAAGGGAAGATGGCATAAAAACCCAGGAAGACATGAAACTTTGAGACGTAAAGTGTGTTCCTTAAATAGCTATAGCCTTTGTTTCACAGCTCTATTTTCCGATGGTAAGCAATTTTTGCAATTACAAGTGGGGCAATATCAAATCTGTATGAAACATTCATAACTGTAACTAAAATGGGTGACGTCTCTTCAGCTGATGAGTGCTTGAGAGGAACGCCTTTGATGCCAAACCTTTTTAACGGGGCTGGTACTGTCATGGTCGGGTGTGTAGCTTAGTCAGTTTGACAGGCTCTGCTGGGTCTTTGCCAAGTGCTGTATTTAAATCCCAAGTTCTTTGAGGCTTTCCTGGTCAGAAAGGCAGAGTGCATTTCTGAGAGAGGAAACCTGCAGCGTGCAGGGTGCTAGTACACATACTAGCTCTCACCTAGGGGAAGCTGCAAGACTGATAAATTGTAAAGAAAAGATGAGCAAAAGAGTGGATGTGCATGCATGTTTGTGTGTGAGAAAGGGGGAAAGAGAGAATCTGTGAAAGAGAAAGCTGCTAAAGGGCAGAAAGCATGTGGAGAATCAGAAGACTATGCAAGGGGGTAACTGTGAGGAGGCTAATGAAGAAGCAAAAGTAAATCCTCCTGCTTTACAGGAAAAAATAGAGGTGTGTATGTGTTGGAGGCAGAGGGTGCCACAGGATAAGTTCCCAGATCTGGTCAGGAAGCTGGCAAGAAAAAACTATCTAATAAACACCTGAGGTTTATTCAAGATCAGCACCTGAGCTTTGTTCCTTGCTCTTGAAGCCATCATTTAGAAAACAAGTGAAAATTAGTTTGGTGTTCTCACCTTAGTCCCACATGGCATTTTACACATCACACCACAACTGTATGGTTTTTACACACGACTGTTTTCAGAGACAGAAAATCTGGATCATAATGATATGGTGCAGACAGAAGTCCACATTGAAGGGTATTAACAGAAACTGCAGCAGCATAATTTGCTGCATTTTCCCTGACTGTAACTAATAAAAGCCCTCATCCCCAGGAGTATCAAATTTACTCAAATTAAAAAGCTGCTTCTCTATGACAACAGACTATTCTTCTTGTTTCACTTCGAAAAGTATTATGGAACATCATGTTTTACAAATATTTTTCTGTATAAATGATGCGTTAAAGCACTATAATGTTGAGTAAACAACTATGTGCTTTGCAATATACGAAGACTTTTCTATACTCTCAGAAGAAAAGTTGCATCACTGTTTTGTAAGTAGGTCAGTGACAATTCCTTATGTATTTCTTAAATTCGCATGGACTCTCCAGGTTCCGAGACAGGAATACATGGGTAAAACTACTGTGAATAAAATATTAATGTTTTTCTTTAAAAATAAATAGACCCAGATAAGCTGCAGTAAGAGCTTTCCCAGTGCAGGATTGTCATCTGCCATATGCATGCTTTAAGAGCTTTACGTGGTTCAGTTTATTAGCATATAATTAATACAAGATTAATTAATATGAGATTCCCTTTGCAGTGAAATCATTCATGAATTTGGGGCTTGTAACACATCCCTTAACTCTTCATTTGGCATGAAAATTCTTGTGAATATTAGTCATTATTCAGAAGACCTAATTATTTTTTAGGGTCTAGTAGGGGTTTTGATGAGGTGGGAATGTCAATATCATGATACCTATTTAATCCAAAAATCTCACTGAAACACTGATGACCAGAAAACTGTTTGTAAGTCAGTTGTATTACAGAGCATTAAAGCTGTCTTACACAGTGTGCTCCTGCTAGTGTGACCAGAGCATGGCAGGCTCACCTGCCTGTCAGGCAGGGACATCACCGCCAGGTCCACTCCCCCTTCCAGGAGATTTGGTGGCCGAGTCCAAGGTCAGCTTCTCAGAAAGCCTTTTCATTTACACTTCGTCAAACTGTATGTGTTGTACTGGTGACATGTCCATTGCTGTGGAATTACAGGATGACATTTCATCCTAGATGTTTCGTAAAGAGAAGGTTGTTTCTCTGTAGATGTGGTATGACCAGGTGGTATTCTAAAGAAAGTCACAGGAGAACTCCCATAGCCAGTGCAAATGATTACTCTTCTACAGATGTTTCCTTAAGTAATCCCACCTCTAGCATTTGTAGGGGTCAGAACTATCTTAGCTCGCAAAAAAAAAAAAAAAAAAAAGATACCTCCGAGGCATCTAGACTCTGGAGAGCCTTGAAAATAATTGCTGGGAGATGTAAAAGTTGATATCTGAAATGGGCTTCTTTAGACAGAGACCTTGCTTAATATAGAAAGCACTGGAATATTGTGCTTTCACAATGCATGATTATTATAGATATGTATATGTGGTACCATTTTCTTAGGTCTGTCACCCTTTGCCATGTGTGGAGTAGGTTATGGTAAGCCTCAGTATGAAGTGTACATAGATTTCTTGGCTAAAAACCATGGTTTCCATCAAAGGGAAGAGCATTCCAGCCAGCTGAAGGCATAAAAAAAAATTTCTTTTAGGTATTTTCATAATATCCAGATTTAAGAAAGACTGTGAAACTGTATGTTTCTAGAATGATCAGAAAGTGATTCCATGAGTAGAAATATACATTAGGTTTAGCCAACTATCTGAAAGATCTGATCATCAATATCATATTCCTTCTATCAGTAGAAATTCTCATTTTGCTGTTCACTTACTTCTCAGTTAGCTGAATTATGTCAGTATTGACATCTCCCATAGCAGAAACACAGCTCTGTGTAACATGTATAATGTCAGCCCTGGGCTCCACATAGATAAGAGGGAATAGATAAAGCAGGTGGGATGGCATTTTGAGTGATTTTTCATGTATGTGACACGAAGATGAGTGGCCACTCCCCGGAGATCTATTGAGAGAGAAGTGGATTATCAAAGGCGTGGACTCCACCTGATTTACACGCTTACTCCACTCTGGCAGCCCCAGCTAATGGAAAATGTCAGCAGCTGCTGGCAGATGCAAAGAATTCAAGGCAGATGTTTGCCTCTTTTGGAAGGCAGGTGTTTGCCTTTTTTGGTTTGTTCACTTGTGTGCCTGACTCAACTGGTGGTGGGGCTCACCATGCACCATTATTGCTCTAGATTTTTAACCTCTTTCTTCTCAAATTAATTGATTCTGTTTCACTTATCTGTAACCAATGTGATTGAAATAGCCTGAAAACAATAACCGATGTGTGGCTGTTGTCCAGTAACTCCCCCAAGGAAACACATCATTCGTTAGATGGTGTTAGACACTCTGGCGGCCAGTGGATTTCATTAATTCAGAGCACAGTTCCATGTCACCAACAGGCTGGAGACAAAGCTTTGGGGCACAAGAGGTGCTAGGCTGATTGGGAAGGGAGTGGGATGTTACTATCTCCTATGCCTATGCAAGACATAAGATCGGGGACAGTACGTTACACAGCCGGTTCCAGGAGCAGGATTCTTGGTTTCCAGACCAGTTGCAATGGGAAGCGGCTGTAGAAGCACCTCTCACGGGGCTGTACTGGCTCCATTGCTGGGAGAAGTGGTCTGCAGCTCTTCCGAGGGTGACACAGGTGGTGGGGCACGCTGGAACTGTGTGTTAACACCTGCGCCGTGGATTTGGCTTGAGGGATGGATTGCATTTTCCCACTTTAATCTTTAAACACTCCTCTCTCCTTTTTTTTCTTATAGGAAAGAAGGTGTTTGCTTTGTATGTTGCTTAGGATCTCAGTTGGTTAATCTGGCCTGGAAAGGAGATTTACCATGGTAGTCTTTAAAAAAAAAAAAAGGACACCCCCCCCCCCCCCACTTCCTTTTAGCCTTTGGAATTCTTATTGGGAACAATTTGTAAAGATTACTTGTAAAGATTTTATTATTTGTAAAGATTGTGGAGGACGAATTTGGGGGAGGTCAACAAACAATACTGTAATCACCAGTTGACATTAAGGTTTTACTGACATACATGTGAAACTAGAAAAAAAAGTTAAAAACTCAATCCTTTATTCTGTGGAATTTGACAAACTGGCAACAAGACGTTCTGGCTGGCACACTGGGAGTCTATGAAAGGGAAGGGAAGAATAAGGCTATTCTTAGCCCCCTTTATAGTACACAAAGTAAGGCACGGAAATGTCACTTGCTGGGGGGGAGGAGGGTTTGTTAAGGAGCCGAGGACAGGACCGCTGGGTAAAATCGTCCTTCATGACAGGGCAAACGGGAGCCTGCGGCTGACAGCCCAGCGCTGGCTCCGCACGCTCCCACCTCAGTCAACTACTGGGAAGGTCCCGGTTTCTTGCCCCCGCCCTGAATTATCTTTATTCGTGCTCAAAGGTCAGGCTGAGGTTTCGCCACAGCCCGGACAGCGTTACCTGGGCCCGGGGATTGAAGCGGTGACTTCAACCCGGGCGGATGGCAGCCCAGAGCAGAGGCCGCGCCGCCGGCAGCCGGGGGAGCGCCCCGAGGGCTCGCCGCAAGCGCCGCCCGGCCCCCCCCCCCCGCCGGCCTCGGGCAAGCTCCCCTCAAACTTCCCAGAGGCGGCCTGGGCCCGCCCGGAGCCCCCCCCCCCCCCGACGGCGGGTGCCTCCCCGCGCCCGGCAATCCCCCGGCGGACGGGGCGGCGCCTCCCCCCGGCCCGGCCCTGCCCGGCCCGGCCCGGCCCGGCGGAGGCGGTGGGCGGCTCCTGCGGCCGCGGCATAAACCGGCGGCCCCTCCCGGCGGCTCCGCTGTCCGCTCTGGACGGCGGGGAGGAGAGCGGCGGTCCCGCGGGGGCCGGGCGGCGGCTGCGGCGGTTCTCCAGCCGAGGGGCCGCGCTGGTGGCGGCGGGGCGGGGAGCTGCGGGGCACGGGCGCTGCCGCCTCCGGCTGCCGCGGCCTCGCTCCCTCGCACGGCGGCGGCAGGCTCCGGCGGGCTCCCCCCATTGTCTGCCGCGGGCGGAGGGCTGCGCTGCCCGCCCGCCCCCCGCCCTCGCCTTTGTGTGCTCCGGCCGGCGGCGGGGCGGTGCGGCGCCCGCCGTGATGCGCGCTGCGGGGCGGCGGGGGGTCCGCTCCTCCCGGTGAGAGGCGGGGAGGGACCCAGCCTCTGCCCCGGAGGCTTTTCACCCGCAGCAGCCGGAGGAGGGGGACTATGGACTGAGCGCATCGGTGTACCATGGAGTCCGGCATCCGCTTGAGCTCGCTCTGCCTTCTCCTCTGCCTGGGGCCAGGTAGGCGGCTGCCGGACCCGCCGGGAGGGCGCCCGGGAGCGGGGCCGGGGAGCGCGGCGGCGGCGGTGCCCTGGTCCCCGGGCGGCCGCAGGTGCGGAAGCGGGGGGAGGCTCGGAAAGTTGCGGTGTCGGCGGGTGGGGTAACGGTACTTTCTGGGCCAGTTGCAGGCTTTGGCGTGGACCCCTCGCTGCGGATCGACGTGCTGTCCGAGCTGCAGCTGGGAGGCTCGGCGGAGGGCGTGCGCCAGGTGCCGGGGCTGCACAACGGGAGCAAAGCCTTCCTCTTCCCAGGTACGGCCCTCCCAGCCCGCCCGGCCCCGCTCAACTCTCGCCGTCGGGCCCCCGCGCCGCGCCCGGGGGGTTCGCCCGCCCCGCCACAGCGAGCGGCTGCCCGCTCCTGAGGCACCCGGGGTCCCTTCCCTGCCCTTGTTGCCCGCTTTTCTTCCACTCTCCTTCTCCCACCCCCGCTTTTTTTTTTTTCCTCTCCCCCCCCCCCCCCCCTTTTTTTTTTTTCCTTTGCCTGGTAGACGCTTAATTAAAGTACAGCGAGAACGGGGATGGCAGATGGCTTATTTTGTGAGTCGTGGGGTGCAGTGATGAATAATAGCACCACCCACTCTTCTGCTTTACTTGGGAAACGCTAAACATACCCCAGTTCCAGCTAAGGAAATGCTCACTGAAAGTTTCATGTGAATCGAGCAAAACACTGAAATGAAGTGCCCCGGAGGAGTGAGGCATGAGATGCTGAAAATAAGAATAACCTTTTTTACCATGGGAAAGTGGCCCTTGTGAGATTCTATGTCATACCGCTCGTTAGAAACAAAGAATGAGTTTTAGTCTCTTTTAGTGCTTGTGATTTTTTTTTTTGTTGTTGTTCATATTGGGACTAGAAATAAACTAGTAGTCTTGTTAGATCTTTCAAACATACATTTAGGAGGCTTATTAAAAAATAATTAACCTTCCTTATATCGTAACTTATAAAGGACTGTAACTCTCAATGGCTAGTTGAATTTATTGGCATAGGTTGCATTACCTACACTTGTTTATTATCAGTGTATTTTTGAATTGAACTTTAATAATGTACTGATACATTAAATGAAGCTGGAGTCAAGAACGTTTTCAGGAGAAAACTCTAATTAAAAAAAAAGCCTAAAAATGGCCTTTAGAATCAAGTCTCTTATCTGAAGGATGATAAAATGCTCCTTAGAAATGTGACTAAACCAGAGCAAGGAATATGGCTCAACATCTGGTGAAGCAAGAGCAAATCTCTGCATTAGTCTGTAGTTCTGAAATAGGGTGACTTCTTTGCTGGCTGCTTGTGTTGTACCAGGAGTTTCAGCTCGGATGTGAAAACATTTCTACTGCAACAGGCAAGAGGCTGTGTTTCCCGTACAGAAGAGTTATAATTCAAGGGAGATAAGATCTGGAAAGGGAATTTCTTTTTCATGTTTGCATTAATGAGATAATTTATCAGAAGCTAATAGTTGCCAAAGGCTTTGCTGCTTTTTTTTTTTAAGGTGATCTCTCTGGTGGTGTTCTTCCCCAGTACAGCCAGCGTGTGTCACTCTGGCCGCATGGGCATCTGCGTTCGAAACCCTGACACATGCTGGTTTGAAACATCCGTGATGGGCTTGTGGCTGCAGAGGGGTGTCTGCTTCGAATGGCAACACGTTTGTGTGGCTGTGGGGTTCGTGTACTAAAATAGCTGTCATTTTTAAGGTATGGCTCTGAGTTGAGGCCCTGTTGTGCTATAATGGGTTGGGGTGAGGGGGAAGTCAAAGCTCCCTTTGACTTCAGTGGTAACAGGATTAGAGGTTTGTAAGAATGAGACTACTTATTGTGTATTTTCCCAGTGTCAGGACAAAAAAATTTCTGGATTACTAAAGAATTTTTTTCAAGTAGTTTCCTCTTTCTTTGCAATTATGAGTGTACATAGTTCCTAAATGGGTTAGCAGTTTAGTCATAACAAAAGGAGATAGGAGCTTTAAATTTTCACATCAACCTTTTTATCTTGTTGAGAGGAGTCAGAGGGAATAACAAGGACAAAATCACTTGGGTCTAAATGGTGAAGTCACTCGGTATTCCTTGGGAAGTCTTCAGTGGCCTGCAGGGCTGGAGATATTTTTCCTGCTACTGCATAAGATGACTGCTGATTTTGCCTATGGTGAATGGGGTCCTTACTGAGCAGACAGATTTTCAAACTTGCATTTAGAAGTAGAGAAATTTCCTTCCTTGATCAGACCACTGGGTCCACTTACTCGTTTTTGTTCTGCTCTTAATGCTCATACCATGGGAGAATTGCTGCAATGTATGCATTTGCCGTGTGTGAATTTCAAATACATATGCGTGCTGACTTTAAATTTGTTTTTTGCCAGTGTGTTTTTTCCTTATCCCAGCTAAAGCCTTAGTCATAGACCCAAATGATTTTGTGAAAAGGACACAAATGACTAAACGATCTGTGAACTTACTCCAGAAGCTTTAACTTGGGATCCTCTGCCTTTTGGCTTCTTCAGATAGTGAATCTTCTCTTGACCCATATACTAAAATGTCATAAATATGTATGTTGCCTTTTTTTGATAGACCACAGTCTCAATGGGTGTAAAGCCTTACATATGCTTAAAACATACAGAAAGCGTAAATGCTGTTCTTTATTTTAGAAAGAAGTTATGAAAGTGGCAGGTTGAACTGCCAACAGTAACAGATAATTAAAGGTATATGATGGGAAAATTGTACATGCAGCTAAAGCAGAGTAGTATCTTTCCTTATGTTTCTAGGCAAAAAGTCAGTTTTGACTGCTTAATTAGATGTAGCTCCATTTTCAATACAAGGGTTTTAACATCTAATTGGCTGTTCTGACAAATTCTTCTTTGCGTAACTGATTTTTCAAAGGTACTTATATTTCTAGGCCATGTAACACAATAAGAAGTTACTCTATGGAGGTAGTTTTAGTCTGTTATAGTCCATTCAGGAACATTTAGATTCCTCCTTACACAGCTCCTGATTTAGAAATAACTATAGCCATTTGAAATTTGCAGTCACTTGGACTTTTTTTTGTGTACCAATCTGCTCTGTCACTCTACAAATCTTACAGAAAGTATAAGATTTGGGAAAGAGAACTCTTCTCACTGACTGCAGCAAGATTAGATGCTGTGGTCTTGAATTCTAAAGCTTTTTAGGTGCCTGATGCTTCTTGGCTATAGTGGATGGTAGCACCTGAATGCTGCTGTAATCTGGCTCTAGTTAGCTGCAGGGACTTCTCTTTCTGGAAATGTGATTTGCAAAGTAATTGTAAAATGTTCCAGTGTAGCTTGTGGGAAGATACGATTATGAATAAGAAACAGGAGGAAGTCTTCCAAAATGTTAGTGTTGCTATATATGAACATCTGCCAGCACTTCCTAGCCAACAGCAGATATTATGTCAAAATATGTTGAGAGGAAAATTATTCCTCTTCTGGTCAGAGCAGCAGAACAGAAGTCAGAATATCTACACCACAAACTTCTCTCTGTTGGTGACTGTTTACATAAGTCAGTGAAATTTTCAATACTTTCACTTTCCCTTGGCACAACAGGGATGACACTAAAGGTAAAGCCCAATCATGTGGGTGGATTGAAGAGTAATTAATGTAATTGAAGGCTTTTGGAGAAATACCAGTTGTCATAATGCTTTTTTTTGTAAATATACTGCATTTGAGGAGATTGGTGGAGATGAAAGTCAATGTAGCCATTTTCCTATGCAGTTATGAAAATGGTATTGCTGCAACAGTTGCATATGTAACTGCAGGGAAATTTGAAAACGCAAACAAAACCACAACCACAGAGGCTGGAGGATGCTGAGGGTTTTGGATGGATCAGACATATCTGACTTAACTCTGTGCTCAGGAGACTTAACATTAGGCACATGCAAGGTCCCAGTGAAGCCAGGTATTTCAACTTGCAATAGGAAATGGTGTTCTGAGATGTGAGAAACTAAATAAGGGCTGCAAGAGTAACTTGGTCTCCTCTGGCACTTCCCTAGGCAGTAACTTTTTGTCACCCTCACTACTCCCTTTAGACTCTGTATTATATATACATTTTTTATAGATATATTATTTTGAAAGTCTTTCTGGATCTTACTTGCTGTTGAGAGCAAATACTACGCATCAGATTATCTTTGTCCAAAGAGAGTATATGTAGTAATGGAGACACCTTCCAACTGCCTCCAGCAGCAGTGGAGAGTGGTGGAAGATACACTGTAAATTAAGAGATTTAGAGGCACCAAAAATGAAAGCCAAGTGATATGTAAGGAAAGTATATGCCCATCAAAAGGTGTATATACTCCTCAAAAAGGAGGCTAAAGGGTGAACGGAAGAGTGCTGTCAAATGGTTACAAGCACAGGAACATGTATTTAAGGAAAAGATAAAAAGGGCATGGCAGTCACAAAAATGTGGGAGCCTGTGTATCTGAATGCAGAACTTGGAACTCATTCAGAGGATAAGCTTTTTCTTTGCCAGTTAGGATATGTAACTCTTAATATGGTTATAAATAATATTTAGATACTTCTGATGAGGAGGGATAGTTCTAGAGGCAAGATATGGTATATTCTGATGGGGAACAAGATGTGCTATAAAACACCAGAGAAATGATTTAGTCTGTCAGTGGGATGCATAAAAAGACTCAGCACTACTGTTCTTTGAATTGGGGCTTGCTGGCACAAACTGCTGGCAGAAAAAACCCCCCTAAAATAGGCCTGTTGGTGTAAATGATTTGTTACCTGTTGCTGCATGACTGGATCACTAGCTCATTATTTTAAAATGCTAGCAAGACAGTATTACTGTATATATGTAATAGATATCTTACATCTCTTTGGAAAGATCACTTTTTTTGGTCCATGACATCATGTCTGGATGTTACTAAATAAAGGAGCTAAAAATAAAGCTTTAAAACTAGATGCGAGTAAACTTTCTCTCATGGAAGTAGGATTTACGTTGCCTATGCACTTCACACACGCTTTTTTCCTTGCCACCTGTCATTGAAACTATGGACAGATGCTTTCTCCAGGTTCCAGCTGAGCCTGCTGAAAATATTACTGTTCCCAGCTGCTTGTCGCTGCCTGGGAGCTAGAGGTTACCATCCCCACAACTTTTCCAAAGCAAGAGATCATATGAGTGTTCCCATGTCTGCTGATGGCAAAGTTGGCCAGCTTCGGAAGTGAACCTGGCTGACTGCAGTGACATAGATTAGAGAGACCCGTAAAATTCCCTTTCTCCAGCTGTACTCATCTCCCAGAGGAGTGGTTACAGACAGCTGGGGGAGAGGATGCTAATGTTGCCAACTGGCATGGCTGACTGCAGAGTAAATACCTATCTGCAGCTTTTTTTGTCCTCGAAGCAGGCTGGTTTCTCTCAGAATTACTGAGTCCTCAAAATGTGGGTCCTCTAGCATAGAGATTCCCAGAATTTTTCAAGGAGACAAAGAAAACACCTCACAATAATTGAGTTTAATTTCAGTAAGTGTTGGAGTATTTTTTTCAGTTAGAAATGCCCAGTATAAGCAATTACTGTATGACGACACAGTAGCCAGAGAGATCTAGATTTTGGTGCATCTTGGACAACAGCCTACACTTTCCCCTCGCTGTTCCCATCCCCTTCCACCTCTGGCATGTTCCAAAGTCACTTTTGCAGCTGTGCAAACAGTAGCCATCGTGGTATGGCATTGCCAGGGTTGCAACTGATGCTGCTGGGGAGCTGGGCTGGATGTTGGAGAGCCCCAAAGAGCTGGGCTGCTTCTGCTAGGGCCTGCAGAACAGGGACTGCTGCCCAAGAGGCATCCCCTTGCTCCAGAAAAGCTGAATATTCAGCATCTTCTTCCTCCTGTTAGCAGTGATGACAAGAGGAGGTGTTTGGGAAGCTTCTGCCGCTTGAAGAGCCTGCCCAAAAAAGGAGGAGGTAGTATGTGAGAATCCTGCATCCAGTTCCCATTCCAAACCATGCTGAGTTACCATGCATGGAGAACCATGCATGTGCTTACCCACTGCATAACCATACGCTTCTGAATAATCATGACTATACGTAGTAGTGGAGACTGTGTTGCTTACTAACTACTGCCATGCTGACTTATCTGAAAAATAGAAGGGGAAAAAGTTATGGGAAGAAAAAAACTTAAATATTGCAGACTTGTGATTGATGCTTGTAATGGTATAGCAGAGGGTAGAACTGAGAAATGGAAAGTGAATGGGGACCTAATATATGGCCAATATGAAGGAAACTCAAGTTTCTAGAGAAGAAAACCTTGTAATCCCTATATATAGTCATTAGGGCATAGCTGAAAACAAAATAATGTTAAGAAATGACAGAAAACTTGGCTTGTAGCATTTGTGGACTGTAACTGTCTTAATGCTGAAAGTTTCAAGTAAATAGTGTTGCTCAGAGCATATAAAGCATCACGAAGGTGTAAGTGTAGAGCAAGAAGGTTAAGTATGGCTCTAAAAAAATACGTTGTTCATTGCAGGAAAAGGTATTTTACACAAAAATTTCTTTTTTTTTCCTATAGCAGGCTTTTTGGGGGGAGGGAAAGGCAATAAGCAGAAATTAAATATTTCTTTCATAGCCTTTGGGTTTTTTGGTGTTTTTTTTTTTGTACTCACATCTCTTGCCATGTGTCTTGATACGGGCTTCTGTCACCTCTCAGTCTGTTAAATTCTTAGGAACATGGATTCTGGAAGAAGCTACAGTGTGCGGAGAGGAACGATACCTGCTTGCTGGTGTAGGCACCATACCTTACCTGCGCAGATCCCCTTGGGAGACAGTGCCAAGCAGTATGACTTCCATGGCTTTGCCTGGGCTTTGTGGGACAGCTGAAGTCTCTAGCCTCTGCTACTTCAACCTTCGGAGTGAATTAGTACCTGCATTTGTTAATCAGTGAGAGTGTGACTCCATTTAGAGGCATGTCATATTTTACTGTGTTCTCGTGGGCTTGACCTGGTGCTTTTCACAGCCAGGTTGCATCTAATATCTGTGATAAATTGAAGTCCCCGGGGGTCTGCTTTCTATTGGGACAAAACTTATTTTTTTTTTAATGAGCATTTGGATATTCAGGTTAATTCAAATAACCATGTTCTGTTTATACATCTGGTTTTGCCCAGAACAATTCATACTGATTAATAATAGACAGAAATGCATTTGCTTGTTCCTACCTTTACAATGAGGCCTCCTCTAAAATATTGCAAGTACAAAACCCTGGCTGAGTCTGGTACTACCTCAGGGTTTAACCTGGTGTATTTGTTGGAAGGCTGAAGATGAGTACGATGAGCAGCTCTGGGGCATGTATGGAAGGAAAATACATGAAGATGGTGTCAGTGTGGTGATGTGGGCCAGAGCTCTGGTCGGTGCTGTGAGAAGGGGCAGGATGGTTGGAGGAGTGGAGGCCAAGGAGGCCTCTTTCCACGTTGATGTCCCTGTCAGGAACAGTCAAGCACAGACAGCTGCTCACCGGGCAGCCTGTCCTGGCAGCGTAGCAGGGGGCAGTGGTCTCAGCTGAAGTTAAAGATGGGATGTTGACAGCAGGACGGCATCTCTCCTGCATGCCAGAGAGTACCCAGCACCTGCAGCATATGTGCTCTGAGAGGGGGATAGTGACTCTTTGGGGTAGCTGTCGAGCACGTCTTTCCATATTGCTGGGGGAGGATTTCATTAGCAAGGGGTGGTGACGTGGGAAAACGAGGTCTTGCTACCCATATGTAATTGCTTTTGCTGTGACATAGTTCTGTAGTCATGAAGCGTGGCA
The DNA here is from genome assembly GCF_031877795.1 of Strix aluco. Lineage (NCBI taxonomy): Eukaryota > Metazoa > Chordata > Aves > Strigiformes > Strigidae > Strix > Strix aluco. The sequence goes on from NC_133935.1 coordinate 54,672,635, forward strand.
GTGACTAGCTAGGTTAATGGTTTTTTATGGTTTCTCCCCCCACTGCAGCCTGGTTCATTCTCCAGTGAGGTTTCACGGAGGACAGCAGCATTTCCTATATATCCCTTCATCTAGATCAGTTGTAATGTGTGTTTTCCCCTACTGTTTGCTTATAAGATGTGGGAAATAGGTTTCCTACTCTGCCCCCCCTTGCTTATGCTCTTCCAGTCTGTATCCTCCAGGGCATATAGGTGCTGGCTTGGAAAAATGACTCCAAAAATGCTTAACTTCACTGCTTCCACTGAGTCTTAAGGGAGGTACAGAGCTGAGCTCGTAAGTTATTTAAAACAAGTGGATAAGAGCTGCAGATTATATATAGCTGTCATGGGAAACTGTACTTCCATGTAGTGACTCTTCAGTTCCCTATATTTTGTCCCATTTGGTCGCGTGCCAAGGTGTAGATCCACAGAGTGGCTGTATTCTCCTACTTGCACTGCTAAGGTACAGCTGAATACAGGCTGAAAAATGTTTTATTTTGTTTTTTCTTTTCTCTGTACATCTATTTTGGCTGAATTCCTCAATATTTTGTGTCTCCTTAAGAAATGCTAATTTTTCCATCTTGGCATTGTCCAAGAGATTTCTAGGAAAATCTGAGAAGAAATATGATAAGAAAGGGTACTTTAGTTTTTCATTTTTTTTTTTGTCCGGTCATGTTTTCCATGGTAAATACCCATTACAAATGTTCACTCAGATATTTCAGGTAGCTGTTACTGAACTTTTAAAACAAACTTGTAGCAAATATGTTATTTAAGTTATGGTCCTATTTAGGGAGTAATTTTTTCGTTTTTTTTCCTTTTCCTGGGTGGGAAAAAATGCTGTAGCCATTTTCAACATGGAAGAATTTTACAGCAAAAATTTCTCAATATTTGTTATGTTAAACAACATTTTGTTTGCTTTTTTGGTGCATACTTTCTTGGGAGTGTGTGAACCCGATGACTTCAGAGAGAAGTGAAAGCTTAGAAAACTGACTTTTGTGTTGAGCCATCGTGGGAGATGCCACTCACAACTCTCTGCTGTTGCAAGGTGCTAAAGCAATGGGCATGGTCTAAAAGGATGAGTAGACTAAAAGAGACTTCTGAAGACAGTGTTCAGAAGGCTTTTAGCAGATTAACATATTTGCAGCAGCAACAATATTGCTACGATAGACTGTAATGTTTCCAAAGGAGCCATTACAATCAATATTGCTAGCGATCCATAACCGAGAGCTCTCTTAGTGGAATTTGAGTGGCAATTTTCCTCTCTGAAAACATAGAGGGAGTACAATAAGAAAAAGACCTCCACTTGTAGAGTTGTTCTCTCTGTTAGACAGAGCAATGTTTATATGGTTTCCCCAGCATAAATGCTTATTTAAGTATAATTAGATGGTGGTAATAGCCATACTGTTTATCCTGTCAAGGGAAGAAGGCATGTGCCAGCCTTGACTCCATGGCTGAAAGTCTACCAGTCTCTAAATACAGCTGTGTAATGATCTAGAGGGTTCCGAAGGAGCTTTTGTGGTTTTGAGGTCAGTCTGTGTTTTTATAACTTGCTAAGCATGCATTTGCATATTGGGCCATGGCTGTTCCAAAGGCACTCTCAAGATCTCCTGTAACATTGGCTAATATCCCTTGAACTTGAAACAGTCCCCAGATTTGCTCAGCACCCATTCAAGGAGTGGGGTAAGCTTGAGGAAAACCTTGTGTACCCTATTCAGTTGTGCTCTTTTTGAGAATCTCTGCATAGATGGATAGCATCTGAGGCATAAGGAAAGCATATTGTAGTAAGAGATCTGGGAACTTGAATTTTTTTAAAATGAGATTGCATCTGTTTTACTGCATTCACTCTGGGTTTCTCCATTTCAGAAAAATATCAATGAATTGCAGGGCGTGAAGAGAACAGTAAACCTGATTATATAGTAAAAAGGACTGGCTTACTAAGAAAGCTTTTGAAAGAACTTGAGTATGTACAGCTTGTCCAAGCAATGACAAAAGCATTGTATGATAAGTGTCTAGCATTAGAAGATTCTTAGAGGTTTAAAATGAAGGAATTATTTAGTATTCAAAAAGCTAGAGGTAAGAGTAATGTAATGATATTATAAATGGAGAGGATTTAAGATAAAAGGAGGCTTTCACAGTGAACTAGTTGAGATTGTGGAATAGCTACTGAAAGGAAGTGGTGGAAATCTTCAGACTTTTGATACTGTAGAAGATAGCATGAAATAAAAAAATCAAGAAAATATTAGCTATCTTGTAGTAATTGTGTGACATTCAGTCACACAAGGAGGGGGTGGATGACCCTGCAAGTGTTTTCTGTACTCTGGAAATCTGGGGGGTTGGTGGAATTGTTCTAGTAGAAGGAGAGATTTTCAGAGACACAAAGGGATGTCAAACACCTAATACTAATTAAAATCAAACTGGTGCCGTAAATTCTCCCTGAAACTGTTCTTTGGTGCACTTAAGTATTATTTTAATGGTACTCAGTTAAAAGAAGCCTACAAGGGCAAGGAAATCAGGGTTTGGAAGCATTTCTAATTTTACCTCATCCAAGCTTATAAATTGTGCATGTGTTTAAAACCTGTAGCTGATTCACCAGGGCTAGCGGGCACATTCATAGAAGCATGGACTCCATTAATACCTGATTTAAAAGAAAATTTTTTTGCAGGAGTGTCTGAACTCATCCTGCTCAGTTTTCTTGACCTCTGGCACTGGTAGTTTGAGTCCCCCATGTACTTTGTCTGTCTGCCCCACTCATAGGTGAGCTGTGTGTATGGTATGCCTTGGTATCTCTACTCTTTGATGTTCCCAATTTAAAATCCTTCTAACCTTTCCTTTTCCTGGCATCAAAACAGATATCAGGTGAGTAGAGATTTTTTGGAAAATGCCAGTATGGCTGGTGGCTTGGGTGTCCCTCTTCTCCCCTCAGGTATGGTCCTTCTGCCACTTCCCCTTTATTCCTGCTGGTAGCTGAATTCTCTTCATGGTTCAGTTTCCTGCCTTCTCCTTCCATCTGCTGCTGTTTGCTCAGTCTGCACCCGGAGCCCTGTGGCTAGCAACAGAGTTGTCGGATGTACCTGGCATGCTTCAGGTGCAATTTTTTTCCAGTGGTGGCCTTCCTCGCCCTGCCTTGCTGAGCTGTTTTTGCTGTTGGAATGAAGGTTTGGGTTTTCTGGAGCTCTCTAAGTTGGTCACTGTTGACCATTCTCTTGAGTCAGAAGTTAATCTTTCATGCAGACCACATCATTGTGGTCATCTGGGAAATTAGGATGGATCTCAATGCTTTCTTAAGCTCACCATTGTGTTGTATGAAAATAAATCAGCTTTAACACTTAGTTTGGTAAGCTGAAAGCAATTAATTGTAATGTGGGTAAAAAAAATTATACCCCAGAAAGCCAGAGTTGAAGGAAAACTAGAGTGAGAGATCCAAACCACTGCAAAGAGGGAGAAGCAGATTCTTAATGGGGAAAAAAGCTAAACCTTCCAGGGCATCCACAAATGATTTGGGTTGGGTTAGGTGATAGGAGGTCCCTTCCATCCTAAATGATTCTGTGAAACACTGGCGGTGGGTGGTAGGTCCTCTGAAGCAGCATACTGGTCACAGGGAAAGGAGGTTTTGAGAGAAAATGACTGAGCAGAGACCGTGAGTAGGTCTTACTGACACTTCCACAGTGAGAACCAAGTGAGGGAGAGATGTGGTGTGTTGCTCAGAGGATGTAGGAGCTTCTACACTCAGCATGATTGTAACCCACAGGTGCACTGGTGGGTGCTGGTCTTCTACAGTCAGTCATCATATGACCCAATTACCCACTGGAATTTGATATATTTGAGAAGCCTGAATTGTGTCCTATCTTTAGGAGGCGGGTAGTTCAATTAATTCAATTTGATCTACACCTAGCATAATCTGCTTGTGCAGTTTATTATTGCCATTAAGCTTGTACTTCATTGTTTTTAATTGATTAGGCTTTGTTTACCTTTGGTAGCACGGATTTTCATTTGGAAAAGGCTGACAACACTGCTTCCTCCTCCTGTCCTCCCTCTTGGCGTGACTTGCTTAACTTTTAAAATCCTGACCATGCTGTACAACTAGGGACTGGAAATAAATTCAGTCTTTTAGCAGTTCTCATGTGTGTCATGCCCTTATTACAGTACCAGTAGGGCTGGAAGGTGATGCATTATTTTTCTTGTGCTCTTCATTCTGTATCCCAGTGTTAACAGTATTTCTTTGTGTGATATTTTTGTTTGTTGTTAGGTCAGTTTGACACAAAGTGCTTATATGACAGTATGCAGCCAAGCATAACTAGGTGCATATGCCACAGATGGCAGCAGCAAGGAAAACAAGACAGGCTTGATTTTCTCTATAGGTTTCAAGGTGTCTCAAAGCAGGTTCTAGAAAACTGCTTTGTGCCTAAAGGGGTGTGTGTATATAAATATACACACATATATATTTATAAAGCTATAGTAGCTGCAACCTTTTAAATGTAGCTGGAACCTGTCTTGAAATAAAGAAGCAGACAGAAATCCCACACAGTGGTACCTCTGTGTCCTTGTTCAAACATAATAGGTTTTATAGTGATATTTGCCATGAAAAACCTAAACAACATCATCATAAGTAGCAGTACTTGCTACTACCTACGAGGGAGCACATACAAAGTGTCTTCGGAATTTAAAGTGGAATTGAGAATTGTGTTGGAATATAGACTAGGGAAAACTGGTAATCCAAAAAGCTGTTGCATCGTATAATTGATAACCTGGAACGTATAAATCACCAGAAACTGTTACAGTAATAAATACCTGGGGCAAAGCATACTTCTTAATTTCCTAGGAGTGGAATTTCTGTAACAAGAACAGAAGTCATCTTTTATCTTTGTCACTTTTTTATTATGTAATAGGTCCCCACTGAGTAGCACCCTCTCTCCTGGTGATACTATCTAGCATGATGACATAGTTACAGTGAAAGGGGTAGTAGTTCTTGTGAGCAAGGAACAGTGGTTTTCTGTATCATGTATGCCTTTAAAAATTCTTGATAATTCTTTTTGTAAGGTGCTTCTCTCTGCGTTGATGTGCACGTTCCTTATATTCCTTTCAGAAATGTTCAGGAGGGCGCATTCACATTTTCTTCAGCAGTTTGATGGGAGTTGTTTTAGTAATGATCTAGTGTGGTAGGATCTGTATTGTTTGTTAAGCAAATCAGCTACTTCAGCCTCCTGTGCTAAGAATACAGACTTCTAATCTGGAGCCCTACACATTTAAAGTTCAGGCTTTCCTACAATTGGGTTTCTTATCCTTTCATTTGTAAAAGGTTTGAAAAATTGTCAGAATTATGCTAGTGTAGATACAGTGACTAGAACCTTTACTGCATTTATTTACCTCATGTTTACTTTTTGCTTAGTGAGTCTAAAAGTCATGAAACCCTTGTTCATGGACCCTAATATTTTTGGAAGAGCGTACCTGACTTGTTGCAGTGCAACCAGGCTGCTTTACCTTACAGTAAATGGTTCCCACTAGTAATCCTGGTGCAAATTCCTTCTTTGCTAAAGGGACCACAGCCAAAGGGAGGATGAGAGATGTCTCAGTGTTTTAGCATTGTGCTCTGGCAAATTAAGCCTGAGGTTGACAGCCATGATACCTAGTCCTGATGCTCAAATGGATGTTTATAGTGGTGTAAATCTGCTGCTTGTTCCTTCTGCATCTATTTCCCTGTGTTGTACAGATCTAACCAAGCAAAGGTGCTATCTGTGGCTGTTTGTATTGTGCTGCTGACAGAGGCACACCACCATTGAAAGGATGTTTCCATGATCTGCAATCCAGGTGAGGAATCATGCCGAGCAGCTGCACCATTCATTTGAGAGCTTCACTGAAGCAATTGGATTCTACTTGTGTAGTAGGTGGCTGGGCTGGAAGGAAAGATCAGCTTTCCCCATTCCACACAGGTCTAGTTATTAACTTGGTCTAGTTAAGTACGTGTGCTCCACAAAGAATGACTTCATAGCCCCAATCTCAAGATTATCTCAGGGGCTTGGCCATCTTTTGAAAGAGCTTGATTGTATTTTAGTGGCTAGCACCTGAACAATTGTTTTGTAGGCTCATAGGGTGCAAAGGAGACTGTTTCAGCAAGGGAAGTCAGTAGTTGGGCTGTGGGAAGGTAAGCTGAGCATTAGAGAGATTCAGCTTGCTGTGACTTTCCTTGGTTTCTAGAAGCAGCCAGTACATAAGCTCAGAAGCTTAACCCAGCCACTAGTATAATCACTCTCAAAATAGCATTGTATCATCTCTTTTGCAGAATGCTTCTGGACAGATTTCAGTGGTATTATTGTCAATTTACAGTGTATGAATAATGTATTACAGCTGTAGTTTGCCCCAGACAGTCTTGGATTTGCAAACTCTTTTCTAAAGAGTCATCTAAGTCAGTGGCAGGAGCTGGCAGAAATGGTTAAGGGCTTGCTGCTGCTCAACTATCTCATTCTATCATATTGGGTAGAAGGGTTTTCTGCTATTAAATATGGTCTATTTTAACTTTATTTCCATAGTTGACAATCTTTAATGTTCCTTTAGCTTAAAAAAAATTAAAAAAGCAAACAAGCTTAACAAACCAAGCAAAAATCCCCTGGGGACTTTGACCATGGAGAAGAAAACATTACAAAGCACTTTGAATGAAATCATGGTTACTTATGCAAATACATAAACTACTGATTACGCAAGCAAGCTAGGTCCTTAATAATGGTTTGGTTATTTCAGATCAGAAACGTTGCAGCTGTATTCAAGTGTATGTATCCAGGCTCTCAGTACCTTTTTCCCCTATTTTCCCACTGTGGATTTGTGTTCTCAGCTGTGCCAGAATGACTTTAAACACACAAGTATGTAGCTTGTAAGTGAGCCAGAGTTTTGGCCAGAAGTGATATGATTAACACTTCTTGAGGATGTAAGTGTGAACAGTCAATATAATCAGGGGAAAAATGTGTGTGTTTGGAGACAGGTCCTTCTTCTAGTCTCCTGTGTCAGTCAGTTGTGACTTGTAGGATTTTGCAATGGTTTGAGCTGGAGAAAAGCTCTTGCTGGATGACACACCAAAGGTGTACTTGACATTCAGAATGGGGAAAGCTACAAAGCAAAGGCAATTGGAACCTCCCCAAATGCTGCAAGAACGAACTGACATTTTCCCCCTTCTTTTTATTTGATTTAATGATTTGGCTTCAAGTCAGTTTTTGTTTTGATTGTTTAGTTTCAGCTGAAGTGTGTTTTGCCCTCCTCCTCTTCTCCTTCACATCCATTGCAGTTCTTTCTGCATGCATCCTTGTTGAGCTGTTTCTTTAATGGGAAAAAAGAAGAGAAGCATACAGAATTAGAATCATAGAATCATCTAGGTTGGAAAAGACCTTGAAGATCACCTAGTCCAACCATTAACCTAACACTGACTGTTCCCCACTACACCATATCCCTAAGCGCTGTGTCAACCCAACTCTTAAACACCTCCAGGGATGGGGAGACCACCACTGCCCTGGGCAGCACATTCTAATGCCTGACAACCCGTTGTGTAAAGAAATGCTTCCTAATATCTAGTCTAAACCTTCCCTGGCGCAACTTGAGGCCATTCCCTCTTGTCCTATCGCTTGTTACTTGGTTAAAGAGACTCATCCCCAGCTCTCTGCAACCTCCTTTCAGGTAGCTGTAGAGGGCGATGAGGTCTCCCCTCAGCTTCTCTTCTCCAGACTAAACAATCCCAGTTCCATCAGCTACTCCTCATAAGACCTGTGCTCCAGACCCTTCACCAGCTTCGTTGCCCTTCTTTGGACACACTCGAGTAATTCAATGTCCTTTTTGTAGTGAGGGGCCCAAAACCGAACACAGTAATCGAGGTGCGGCCTCACCAGTGCCGAGTACAGGGGTAAGATCACTTCCCTGTCCCTGCTGGCCATGCTATTGCTGATACAAGCCAGGATGCCATTGGCCTTCTTGGCCACCTGGGCACACTGCTGGCTCATGTTCAGCTGGCTGTCAATCAACACCCCCAGGTCCCTCTCTGGCTGGCAGCTCTCCAGCCACTCCTCCCCAAGCCTGTAGCGCTGCTGGGGGTTGTTGTGGCCCAGGTGCAGCACCCGGCATTTGGCCTTATTGAAGCTCATCCAGTTGGCCTGAGCCCATCGCTCCAGCCTGTCCCGATCTCTCTGCAGAGCCTCCCTACCCTTGAGCAGATCAACACTCCCACCCAACTTGGTGTCATCTGCAAACTTACTGAGGGTGCACTCGATCCCCTCGTCTAGATCATCAATAAAGATGTTAAACAGGAGTGGCCCCAAAACCGAGCCCTGGGGGACACCACTCGTGACCAGCTGCCAACTGGATTTAACTCTGTTCACCACAACTCTTTGGGTCTGGCCATCCAGCCAGTTTTTTACCCAGCAAAGCGTGTGCCCATCCAAGCCACAAGCAGCCAGTTTTGCCAGGAGAATGCTGTGGGAAATGGTGTCAAAGGCCTTACTGAAGTCAAGGTAGACAACATCCACAGCCTTTCCCTCATCCAATAAGCAGGTTACCCTGTCGTAGAAGGAGATCAGGTTTGTCAGGCAGGACCTGCCTTTCATAAACCCATGCTGACTGGGCCTGATCATCTGGTCCTGCATGTGTTGTATGATGGTACTCAGGATGATCTGCTCCATCACCTTCCCTGGCACCGACGTCAAGCTGACAGGCCTGTAATTTGCTGGATCGTCCTTCTGACCCTTCTTATAGATGGGTGTCACCTTGGCCGATTTCCAATCTGTCGGGACCTCCCCGGTCAGCCAGGACTGCTGGTAAATGATGGAAAGCGGCTTGGCGAGCACCCCAGCCAGCTCCTTCAGCACCCTCAGGTGTATCCCATCCAGTCCCATAGACTTGTGTGTGTTGATGTGATGCAGTAGGTCACTGACTATCTCCTCCTGGATTGTGGGGGGGTCGTTCTCCCAGTTTCTGTCTTCTGGCTGAAGAGGCTGAATTCCTTCAGTACAACTAGTCTTGTTATTAAAGACTGAGGCAAAGAAGACATTAAGCACCTGAGCCTTTTCCTTGTTGCTTGTTAACCATGTTTCCTCCTGCATCTAGCAGGGGATGGAGGCTCTCCCTGGTCTTTCTTTTGCTGTTGACGTAATTATAGAAACATTTCTTGTTATCTTTGTCTGCTGAAGCCAGATTAATTTCTAGCTGGGCTTTAGACCTCCTGATTTCTGCCCCGCATAGCCTCACAGCATCTTTGTAATCACTGTGAGTGGCTAGCCCCTTCTTCCAAAGGCCGTAAACTCTCCTTTTCTCCCTGAGTTGCAGCCAAAGCTCCCTGTTCAGCCAGGGTGGCCTTCTCTGTCGCCGGCTTCTCTTACAGCATCTGGGGACAGCCGGCTCCTGAGTCATTAGGACTTTCTTCTTAAAGAGTGCCCAGCCTTCCTGGACCCCTATAACCTTCAGGACCATCTCCCAAGGGATCCTGTCAAGCAGGTGCCTAAACAAGTCAAAGTCAGCCCTTTGGAAGTCCAGGATGTCAGTTCTGCTGCCCCCTCTCTTGGCCTCTCTAAGAATAGAGAACTCTATTATTTCATGATCACTGTGCCCTAGTTGGCCTCCGACCACCACATCATCCACCAGTCCTCCTCTCTTCACAAAGAAGAGGTCCAGCAGGGCACCTTCTCTGGTTGGTTCACTCACCAGCTGCATCAGGAAGTTATCTCCCACACATTCCAGGAATGTCTGGGACCGGTCCCGCTCTGCTGTGTTGTATTTCCAGCAGATGTCTGGGAAGTTAAAGTCTTCCACAAGAACAAGGGCAAGCAATTGTGAGATTTCTCTTAAAGTGCCTATGGAATATTTCATCCACCTTTCTGTCCTGGTTGGCTGGCCACCAGTGACTCCCAGTATGACATCTGCCCTGTTGGCCTTCCACCTGATTCTAATGCAAAGACACTCCACCCTGTCTTCACTACACTTGTACTCAAAGCAATCATAACAGTCCCTAACATACAGTACCACCCCACCACCTCTCCTTCCTTGTCTATCCCTTCTAAAGAGCTTGTAGCCATCACTTGGCACACCCCAGTCATGGGAGACATCCCACCATGTTTCTGTGATAGTCACTACATCATAATTTTCCTGTTTCATCATGGTTTCAAGCTCCTCCTGTTTGTTACCCATGCTGTGTGCATTGGTATAGATGCACTTCAGCTGGGCTGATGTCCCCAGCACCTTTTTGAATTTAGAGGTCCTAAATCTGGCCTGAGCTTTCACAGGTGTTACCACGGTTACTGATCCATCAATAGCCCTTGCATCTTTGTTGTGCTTCATGAATTGGTGGCCACTGTGTGGTGCTGTCTAAACTACAAGGGCAGTTCATGGGGGTATCCCCCCTAAACAGTCTGTAGGGTATCCCATGGTCCTGATCATTCAACTTGGGAGATTTACTGGTGTCCTTGCTCTCAACATTCATGAGTGTTTGTTTTTTTTTTTCTTCTGGTGAGACCACTTTGTACCCAGTTTATGAGGAGCACTTGGGTACATAAAGGTCTAGATGTACCCTCTTGGATCTTGATAGATAATTAGATTGTAGTCCTGGTGTTCATCCAGACTTGGGAACTGGGCAATGCTCCTGCATCCTGCAGGTCACACATACCATTTGGAAATGGCCCTGGTGGGAGTCTTACAGGGTCAGTGTTTACCCTATATCTTGTAGTCTTTTAAACTTTAGGTGGAACTGCAGCACCTTCCCCCAGACTCCTGCAGACATCCTTCCTACAGCCTTCGAGAAACCAAGTCAGGCTCATGTGGGTTTGGAAGACTGTAGCTGCTCCTGTTTTGCTATTCTCTCTGAAACAATTGGGAATCTATGAGGAGGAAATGAACAAATGTATACCAAAAGCAGCTCAAAACATTTTATCAACCAGTATCTTATGTGTCAGTTCAAATAAAGAGTCAGGTGTATGCAAAAAAGCAGCAAACCAATCAACCTTCCCAATGAAGTATCTAAAGCATAACACATCTAGCAGGGTTTTGGTCTAATAAAGATTGTTTTACTTCTATCTTCAGGTTTCACTACAGGAATGCAACTCCTGAATTTGAATGCACTGTGCTCTGCTTAAAAACCTGCTGCACCCTTTCAAGCTTGCAAAGATTCTGCTTTTGGATTGGCTTTGAATGCTGTCATGTTTGCTGGAAGCAGCTTAGCCCACATTGGTTACTTAAACAAAAGAACAATATAAAGTAAACAGTTTCAGTTATTGTTGCCCTTTATAGGCTCTGTGAAATCCCTAGTTAAGAAAAAGATCAGCCAAAAATTTTAATATGGGGAAGTGACACCATGTGCCTATATGCTTGTGACACTGATGCCAACTACTGTAGAAAAACGAAACAAAATTGAACTAGCCCTTTTATATTTTCCAGACTCTTCAGCCTGCAGCCCTTCTCCTTTTTCTCACAAACCACTATAATTTAATTTGGAAAGTTCAGCAAACCTACAGTCAGATGCAGAATTGATTTATAGATGCTGCTATTAAAAGCTGATTATGTGCGCATGAAACAAACTGTGGAGCTCAATTAATTACAATGCCTCCTTCAAAGACTCTTCTGCAAGAGTTTGTTTTATAATTCATTTCATACTGTCTGTTTAACTTTAGATGCACTTCAGAAACTCAAGAGCACATCCTTTCTTAAGACAAGTTATCCAATAACTGCTTGTTTTTATTATGGACTGGAAAACATCTGTAATGAATGGCTTGTCCTAAACTGTATTTGCATGTAGTCTTTCCACTGTATGATTTAGTATGCTGCTGGTGCTCTGTATGGAAAATTTCTTTATTACCTCCAGTAATTTGTTCATGGTTGCTTCCACCACCTTTTTTGGGGGGGGTGGGGTGGGTTAGTTAAAGCTGGATTGGTTATCTGATATGGTTCCTGTCACGTCCTGCTCAGCTGAGGGAGACAAGTGACTCAGATTCACAAATCGCCGGTGGAGCAGACAACTGTGAGACAAGTCTCAAAGTCCAAACATTTAATAACTACCCACAATGTACTAATTGAACACACGATAATTGGCTAAGTATATAGCAAGCTGTGGCAAGCAATACAATATGCCTTGCATTTCTTAATGGAAAAAGGAAAAGAGGGAGATAGAGGGAATAGGGGAATACAGATCACCGGTCTGGGTTTCTGCATCGATCCCGCCAGCGAGGGTTCCAGGGGGCATCCGTCTTCTTCGCTTCACTGCCCTCTCCAGGGCCCCCCCCTTTCTTTCCCCCCCCTTGATTTATACAAACTTTCCTTGGGTCCATCCACTAGGTCAACCCACATACCTACGTATCCCATGTATGGGGAGGGGTAAGGTGTTTCATGGGATGATGTAATTAGCATGATCATGTTAGTCTTCGTTAACATATTGAGGGGTGTTAACTTTAATATGCATTTCGATGATAATGAAGCAAAGGTCATTCACTGGACAGATGGCCCTTGAAATTTGGCCAGGTGCACCAGAGCAGAGCCGTCCTGTCTCCACAGGGCTCCCTCCTCCAGCTGCATACTGTGTTATTCCGGCAGCCTGATCAGCTTCGACCTCCACACTATCCACCCTGTGACTCATAGTTTCGTCTTGCGAGTGTTTGAGGCATTCCTTAGATCAGCCTCAACTTTCGCTTTTTTAGGCTGTTTTTCTTAGTTTCTTGCAAGCATGGTTTTTTGTCTCTCACAGTTCCTCATGTCTGCATGAATGCAGTTGTCACTGTAGAGATGAGAAGAAATTAAAAGCTGGTGGCAGAGCAAAAGGTAGAACTGCCTTTCTGCAGTATCTGTTTAGGCTGGTGGAAGTGCCTTTGGACCCGTTGAGTGAGTCCTGTTGAAAGTTAGACTTACTGTCTTGGTTATAGTGCAGTAATTACCATCTCATGAGCATGACTGAAATGACAATGTCTGCACTTGACACCTCCAGGAAACACATTATGTGGCTTTGGTGTTTGCTGCAAAGCTGTGACTGCAGATTGTCTCTGAGAGGGGAAAATGTGTCCTAGTTGTGAGGGCTGTTGCAAGCACAGGGTAGAGGCAGTGACTAAGTTTGTCCTCTGAAGAGCTGAGTTCCTACAGGTCTTATGGTTATTGGTTTTCTTCACTAGGTTTTCAGATTGCTTTTCAATGCTAGATCTTGAGAGACTTGGTTTTCTGCACCTGTGGCCAGCTGATCCCCTCATAACTAGATGTTGCAGCTGAAGGTTCTCCACCACCTACTGTTTATCTGTGTCCTTGTAAATTGTTATCATTGCAACCATGGTACAAGTTAATTCTGACTTCCTCCAGCCTCCTTCACCCAGTCTGTTCTGTTGTTTTCAGTACTTTTGCTAACTTGCATGTCTCAAACCAGCCACATGTGTTACCACATGAGCATTATTATTTCTTCACAACACCAAGTTGTGTGGGAGTGTTGATCTGCTTGAGAGTAGGAAGGCTCTACAGGGGCATCTGGACAGGCTGGATCATTGGGCCTTGTTGAATCTCATACAATTGACCTCAGCCCAGTGCCAGGTCCTGCATTTGGGTCACAACAGCCCCATGCAATGCTACAGACTTGGGGAAGAGTGGCTGAAAGCTGCTCGGAGGAAAAGGACCTGGGGGTGTTTGTCGAGAGCCAGCTGAATATTAGCCAGCAGTGTGCCCAAGAAGGCCAACAGCATCCTGACTTGTATCAGAAATAGTGTGGCCAGCAGGACTAGGGAAGTGATTGTCCCCCTGTACTTGGCACTGGTGAGGCTGCAGCTTGAATACTGTGTTCAGTTTTGGGCCCCTCACTACAAGAAAGACATTGAGGTGCTGGACTGTGTCCAAAGGGCGACAAAGCTGGTGAAGGATCTAGAGAACAAGTCTTATGAGGAGCAGCTGAGGGAATGGGTGTTGTTTAGCCTGGAGAAAAGGAGGCTCAGGGGAGACCTTGTTGCTCTCTACAACTACCTGAAAGGAGGTTGTAGCAAGGTGGGTGTTGGCCTCTTCTCCTGCATAACAAGCAATAGAATGAGAGGAGATGGCCTCAAGTTGTGTCAAGGGGAGGTCTAGATTGGGTATGAGGAAAAATTTCTTCCCTGAAAGGGTTATCAAGCATTGGAACAGGCTGCCCAGGGAAGTGGTTGAGTCACCATCCCTGGAGGTATTTAAAAGATGTGTAGATGTGGTGCTTAGGGACATGGTTTAGTGGTGGACTTGGCAGTGTTAGGTTAATGGTTGGACTCAATGATAAAGGTCTTTTCCAACCTAAATGATTCTATGATTCTGTGATTCTAAGGGCATTTCTGTGCTATAACCTTTGACTTGAACAAGGAGTGCAACATGCTTTGAGTTTGGATTTTTGTTTCTTTCATTGTCACTTTGAACTTCATTCTTCTATAATTTAAAGACAGAGTGTTGACAGTATGGGTTTGTGAGGTGTCATGGTGTGATTAAACCAAACATATGCAGTATTCTAGGAAAGTAAACCCAATGTATAGGTATCATGGCTAGAGACAAGTTTCTCATTCAAACTAATAGTTCTCCTTATTTTTACACTCTAATATCAAAAGATTTATGCCTTTGGTTTTGTGTATTAGAAATGTTCACAGTATGGGATTTTTATGTAACTGTTGAGAAACCACAAATTATTATCTGAGATATACCAGTTTGATTTTCTAAGTTATTATGGAAGAAGTCCAGTTCCAGTAAAGTATTTTCCTTGGGTCTTAAAATGATTACTAGAAGCCAAATGTCAAGAACAAGCCTGAATCAGTATTTATTGAGCACAGCTGGTGATCTGTCAAGCAACTACTGCTAGTGTTCAAAGGCAATTGGAATGAGGGATTTGCACTGTTGTGTTAGTGTAAAAAGAATGGATCTAATGGATCAAGGACCTTTCAGAGGTCTTAAAGAAATCCACCTGGTGCCTGCCCTGAGCAAAGGGTGCTGTCCTTCATCAGAGTAGTAATAATTTGAAAGTCTCTGTAGCTGTTTGGTACAGCAAGTATGAACCAACCGGTTTGCAATACCGAAACTGAATGGCCATATGTTTTGGCAGTTTTATATTCTAGCAATTAATGTGACGATAATATATAGGCTTCCAGCATGATCTAATCTGGTCTTGATACTTTTGTCTGTATTCGAGAGGATAGTCCAAGGCCATGATGAATGATTATGAGGTTTTATAGATAAAAGTATGGAAAACTCTCGTCCAGCCTAGTGATCCGGTAATGATTCACACGGGTGACATGACTAGACCTCAAAAAGGATTGCTCTCTTTCAGGCGTGGAGGCAGTTCTGTGTTTCCCCCACCTGTCAGCACAGCAATGAGAATGGGGAGGGGGGGAGCTCTGGAGAGCTCTGTGCAACATTGAGGGTTTGTTTCCTTGCTAAAGCACAGGCCATCTGAAGCACAGTGTTTGCATCCCAATAGCTCCAGTTAGAATAAAAGTGCATGTAGGAGGGGGAGATAATTATCTATATGTGATTGGAACTGACCTTGTATAATGGTAGGGATGTTTTGCATATACTTTCTTTCATTGGTTGCTAATGAGATTATCATAGGAATTTGATAGAAGTTAATATTTCTTTCTAATTGAAAAGCTGTGGACTTTATTTTTGTTAAGCGTAGTCTCCGTGGTCTGTTTTCCACTTTCAGCATAGAGCCGTTATGATTTCCACTCGGAGGGTGTGATAGCAGTTAAAACAAGGAACGATGTAGAGGGATAAACTGGAGGGTAATGGGGAGAGAGAGGCACCCCAGCATCTTCCAGGGTTTGGAGCTGTGCAGGGAAAATCTGGATTCTTGGAAGAAGGTAGTTGTTCTGCATTTCTCATCTTCCTTCTTACTACCATTTCATTGTCTTGAGGGAAACCTGAAAGAAGTGCATTGGAGTTAATGGGAGCAGAACAAGAACAGCCAGGAAATTTTCTGCAATTCTGCTATTTCCCACAATTCTGACATGATTTTCTCTTTTTTGTCTTGCTTGACTTCTTTCCCCTCCAACCCTCTTCCATTCTCCTATCTTCCCATTGAATTCACATTGATATGTATACCTCCTACCTTTTCCTGCTGCCCTATTAAACCATAAATATTGTGTGTCCAACTCCATGGAAATTGATGGTGTCTGTTCAGTACCTTAATGCCTCTATAGATTTCTGTGCACTCACTCTCTAAATCAGAGTGAGACTGGAGTGACCAGACACAGAAGCTGTTGGATGAAGGACCTATGCAGCTTCTTCACTATCATGTTCACATGGGTGTGTACTTTATCAGCCCTGTACAGGGCTGGGAGCTGAGAGATGATGATGTGGAAATCATCCTCATAGCCCTTTTTCTCCACCCTTCCCTTTCCGCTTAGCAACTCCTGCAATATTTCAGGTGAGAGGGAATCTCCGTGAATTAATGTGGCTGAAAAAGCATGGGGTGTTCATGGTGTATACCCTATAGGCTTGGTTTCTATAATCTCATAATCTACTGAAATCAAAGTGAAATATCTCTTCCAAGAAAGTTTTAAAGAAGTATAAAAGGTTGTTGGAGGGACAAGAGTATTGTTACAAAGTAGTAAAAATTATTAATATGCAAGCAACATGACTTCCTCCATTCTGGTGGTCTCCACTTGCTCTGGGTTTTGTTGTCCTACTTGTATTCAGTTTAAGTTGCACTGCTCTTCCTGACTGAGGCTTCTGAGGCTGCAAGCCCTTCAGGCAGGGAAGTTTTCCCCCCCAGGGCAGGCACTCTTTTGACTACGCAAGTATAGTTTGATGATACCTCCTTAGATCTGCTGTCATTAATCAAAATGAGATTTCAGTGTAAACACTTTTCAGTGCAAACTTGTAATGTGTTTGTGGGCTCAAAACCACACTCTGTAAATGCTCTGATGATAATGAACCTGCAGTAGAAAAGGATGTTGGCTGGGCTTTCTAAGCTGAGAAACCTGGCTCCCCCCACTGCAAACAGTGTTGGAGGACATGCTTTGCGTCTTGGAATTGGACTCTATAGGCTTCTGAGTGGGTTCCACATCTGTATTTTCCTGTGTTCTTCTGTATCTTGGTAGGAAAGTTGCTGCTGAGGACTGCAGTGCTTGAAGATGCTGTGATCGTGATTACAGAATATGTTCCTTGTGTGTCCTTCCTCTGCTCTGTCTCTTGGGAGTAGATTGTTTATATTGCTAGAAGTTGTTAATGCAGTTAAAACTATCTTCCAGCATGCAAACCTATGTCATTCCACTCTGTTAGTGTCCCTTGGCTAAAAATGAACACTTTGATGTAATTGTATTTGAGTTGCTTTATGATTTATTAACAATTCCATTAAAATACCATGAATGTCTGCTACAGTGAGGGAGTTATGCAATCCACAGTAGAAAAGACGTGATGTTTCACAAAAGAAAGCTTTGAATTATCTTTTCTTTCTATTTTTTCCCCCTAATTTTTTGTCTTTTGGATTCTCCTTTGTAAAAAATGAATCAAATTCAGCCTGGTGTGACACTCTGCAGGAGCTTGGTTAGGACTTCGGGGTTGTACAGGTTATTGTATTTCTTAAACACATATGAAAAAATATTGCTGGTCCATAAACCGCAATAAACTGTTTGCTGTTAATAAAGAGTAGCAACTTCATAGGTACAGCTTAAAGAATAAACCTGTTTTTAAGTACATCAGTGTAAGCTTACTTGAGAGCTCAGGTCCAGTGCTGTCAAAAGAAAGTCACAGTTTCTATTGCAGTTAGCTCTGGGCTGCTGCTGTTGCTGTCCCTGAATTAGTGTCCCTGAGCTAGAGCAGGATGGTCAAATTGCAATGACAAGAAGCTTGTGAATTGATTTAGTTCTTACACAGTGGATTATGCATGCTAATGAATTAATTTTGTGCATTAAAAATATATATTAATTATTTGCTAGTATAACTTATATGGAAAACCTTGGGAATTGTTTTTCTCACATTTGACATCTTATTTTGTAAATTATCTCTCTAGAGGGCTTAAGGTTGGGCCTTTTTATTTTCTACGCATGTTCCGTGCAAATTCAGCAGAAACATTGCTTCAGTCTTGGTTGTGTGGGGGTTTTTAAAAGCAAAATCTTTGTGTGTGTGTGCAGTTACTCCAACAAATGTTCATGGCATCCTGTGCAAGAAGCAGCAGCAACATACTGCACAACTGGAGTATATAGTGATTAATTAGTTACAATATATTTTGAAAGATGGTGAGTTAAGTTAATTTTTTAACTATTACTTAAAGCTGAGTAAATTGTCCTTAAAGAGATGCTGCTCTTCAGGGTTTTTTTTTATTGTTTGTTTTGTTTTATTTTAAATTAATTGTGCATAGCTATCAAGCATAACATTTTTGTAGAAGTCATTAAAAAGTTGCTCAGGTTGTGCTTCACAGCTTAGGCTCACATCCCCTGTTGTCACTCTGAGCTTTACTGCTAGTGAGTCCATATTTTGGATGAGATATTGAAGGTACCATCTGGCCATCCATGGAGAAAGTAGAAGAGTTATGACCTTGCCTGAAAAGCAAACCAACCCCCCCCCATCCAAAATAGAATGGGTGTCCTAGAAAATGTGTTCTCTTTCATTGAAACGGCTCCTATTGCATGTAAAAGCTGATGTTTGAAATACTTTGGACCCTGCTTTTGCCTATCTGTTCAGTTGTGCTACTCAGGAGTAGCTTGTTATTCTGTAAGCTCTTTAAGTTGAGGATGTAAAGTAAAATAAGATTTTATACTGAGTGGTTTTTCTGTGAATTTTTTTTTTTTTTTTTTTTTAGATACTACAAGAAGTGTCAAGGCATCTCCAGAAACAGCTGAAATCTTTTTTCAGAAGTTAAGAAATAAATATGAATTCACAATCCTGGTGACCTTAAAACAAGCCCATTTGAATTCAGGGGTTATTCTCTCTATTCATCATTTAGATCACAGGTAAGTACTGCTACCTGCTAGTTAATGAAAGTGGATGTATTTATGCAGTCAAAAATTGAACATAAATTAGGGCAAAATTGTTGTGTAGCAGGTCATTTCACAGAATCATCTAGGTTGGAAAAGACCTTGAAGATCACCTAGTCCAACCATTAACCTCACACTGACAGTTCCCAACTACACCATATCCCTCAGCACTATGTCAACCCGACTCTTAAACACCTCCAGGGATGGGGACTCCACCACTGCTCTGGGCAGCCCATTCCAACGCCTAACAACCCCTTCTGTGAAGAAATGCTTCCTAATATCCAGTCTAAACCTTCCCTGGCACAACTTGACGCCATTCCCTCTTGTCCTATCACTTGTTACTTGGTTAAAGAGACTCATCTCCAGCTCTCTGCAACCTCCTTTCAGGTAGTTGTAGAGGGCGATGAGGTCTCCCCTCAGCCTCCTCTTCTCTAGACTAAACACCCCCAGTTCCCTCAGCTGCTCCTCATAAGACATGCAAATATTTATAGTGTTTGGGTATGTGTATTGTGCAGATTCATAAAAATTCACAAGTCCAAATCAGCCAAGGGAGAGTGGAACAGCTGTTACTCTTTAAATGTCCCTTGCCACCAAGGGCGTGAGAAGCCAGTTCTCTCTTGTTCATAACTGTAAGGACCAGATGCTCAGCTGGTGTAAAACTGTCACGTCAATATAGCTACACTGATTCACAAAGCCTGGCCCTGTACATCCACCTCTCCACCAGTTGGTTTTTAACACTGCAAACAGTTTAAAAAGAAGCAAAAAAATCCTACATTTATGGTCTTACACCTCCCATGAATGGCAGAGCACTTTATTCAAAATGTTGTCAGCCTTAAAAAAACTAAAGTGAATGACATGGAGCATTTAAGGATAAGATAATGACCTTTGATAGATAACGACTGCTAGAGAAATAAGATATTCTTTATATATCTGTCTGAGTAATAGATATTAAAGATAACCACCATATGATTCTGTGACAGAGTAAAAAGGAGTTTTAAAATGTGCACTTTCTAAGCTGTCATTAGCACAAGCAACAGATGATCTCTGCTTTAGGTTCATAGTCCTTTTTTTTTCCTGTGTACAATCCCAAAATTCTTTCTTGATGGTCTCCCTAGAAAATAGTAAAAAAAAAGGTAAAGCAGATGTTCAAGCAAAGCAAAATGTCTGTTTCTTTTACATGAGTGTGCACCTTTTCATTAGCAGGCATGGCAACAATTATTTTGTGCTGGAAGATGCTCCAATTCTACTTTCATTCTATTTCCCAGAGGCCCCATCTTCTGCACGTATTTAAGAGAAAAAAAAATAAACCAAAACACAAATCAAGCAAGTAGAGGAATTAAAAAAGGGAAAACATTCCCAAGGATCATTATGCCAAGTTTATAAAAGCATCTTTAAACGTTGCAAGAGGGTGGTTGAATGCCTCCTGGATGATGTTTACAGATGTTGTATCATAGAAAAGCCAAGGGGCTTCTCTATTAATTGTTACCTGCTTCTCATCTGCAGAAGTGAGCAATTTGCAAGGGACAGAACTGGGCAGCTGTGATTATTGAGTTTCGAACTCAGACGGTACCACCATATGTGCAAATAATCACAGATGGAAAAGTTTATTCTGTCTCAAACGAGAGAGTAGGTCTGCAGAGCCAGCTGTGCCCTGACAAAGCTTGTTTCTACATTTGTAGGAAGAACATGGATTGGTTGGGCTACTGATAGGGCTAATGCAACAATATTTGAAATTTCAAAATTGTAGATGAAACCTTCATGTGCCAAAATAGCTGCAGAGGTGGGCAGAGAGGTCATCAATGTAAAACTCTCCAGACTCTGGAAAAGAGACTAGCCATAGCCTTTCCGAAAGGAGGCAGTGTTTGCTAGAAAACCTTTCCTGGCCTCAGGAATGGCATGAAGAAAGAGACATGTCATAGAAGGTAGAAAAAATATGTAGTGTATAATTGAGGAAAACTCAGCAAACATTAACTTGGAGAGTGGCCAGCTGGGAGAAAACACTGCCACTTAGTGAACATAAAGAATGATAAATGTACAAAAAATAATGTGCAGTGAACTTTCATTGACGGGTTACAGAAGAATTTGAGATATTGTTTGGGAAAATAATTAATTCTTGAAGTGAGTAAAGCTGGGCAAGTAGACCTGCCATTGGTCTTATGTGAATAAGAATGCATTAAATTGATTCTATTCAGCCAGAGCAAAGACAAGGAAATGTTAGAGCAGTGCCTGATGTCCAGGTCACGTGGCCGTACAAACATAATGCTGCTTCTCATCTCATTTGAATCTGATTCATCCATGTCATCTCCTATGCCTATATAAAATAGGGTTGTAAAAGGGTGACAGACAGGACTCTGAAAATCCTGTTATTTTATATTATATTTTTAGGGATGGGTGATCAGATTTTTAACAATAGATTGATAACATTTATACTTTTTAAAGAAATTTGTCTCATACCTTAAATATTTGCAGGTTTTATTGTTACATTTTCACTGTCTTCTGTTTATTTGCATATCAGAATCTAAACTGTCTTAACTGCAATGGAAAGCATTTGTCAAGGTTTCTAGCTGAAATCAAGGCCTGCATTATGTGTATTTTAACTGTGGATGCATAATTTAGTGGCAATGCTGAGTGTTTTTGAGACCCTTTTTCTCTTAGCTGTGGAAATTTTTAGTACTCCTAATGTTATAATGTTAGAGGTGTGAAAAATGAAGATAATACCCAATTCACGCCTTGCTGAAAAAAAACCAGCACCGTTTTAGCCAATGTGACCTCTTTATTTTACTATGGTCTCTTAAATGATGCCTAATGTTTAGAATTTTTCTATAGGGATTTATGCTTTATGTTTGTTTTTGGGGTGTCCCTGTAAGCCTTCTAGGTTGTTTAGGCAAGTAGAGTCACTCATCGGATCAGCTTTGGATGAAACAGCTAAAGAACAATCTATTTATGAATATTTCATTGCTTTTGTTGGGAGAGTATTATGTAATCTATTTAAAAAGAAACTTGAAGAATTTGTTTTAAAACTGTTAGGCCTAATCTGATCCCCTTACAGTCAGGGAAAATCTTTGCTACCTTTAGCAGGTGTAAAATCAGTCTCAACAATAGTATGGCCAGGAAGAACTTGTGGCTATTAACTTAGATGTGCTCTTAAGCTTTTAATAAACACATTCTGGTCTGTTCTGTGCTAGGATGTACAGAAAGATGTCTGTGTGCCATGGTAGTGCTTGTTCAATTTAATTGTGCTAAAATGAGGGCTGACCTAGGTGTGGATAATTCTGGAATTTGGCTAGCATCTCCTGAGTGTCCTATAGTATCTCTTACGGTTTTCATTTTCTTTTATGATGAATGATAAAGACAAGAGAATGTAGAAGTTAAAAGGAAGCATTTGGATGGGTTACATTAAATCACTACTCCTTCAGTGCTGGATTTCTGTCTCTCTGACCTTGCCACTTCTGACGAGGGACTTGTCTGTAACAGTCCTTTAGTTCTTAAACAACTTCTTGTGAACTGTGTGTCACAGCATTCATCATAGTTGGTAAGAGAAGTAGCAATGCCAGACCTGACTCCACTCCTTTGCACCAGCTTTAGCCTTGTACAGCTCTGATGTCAGAAAAGTTGCACTAGTGTTGAACTGCTGCCTTGTGGGATAGAATCACACCTTGTTAATTTAGAAAAGTCAGTACTAGCTCTTACATTTCTGCAGTAAGGATTGGAATGGTAGTGAGGAAGGCTGGAGGTGGCAGTAACTGAAGAATATAATCAGTTATCACACAAGTTAACTTTTCATATGTTTGATTTTACAGAGTTTTCATAACAACTAATGGTTCTAGTGTAAAAGAATTTCTAGGGTACAAGAAAATCAAAAAGTTTGTTTAAAAAGTGGAAAAAGTTATGTTCATTTGCTCAGTGGCTTGGGAAGTATTTTATGCATTTTTAAAACAAATCAGAGTAAAAACTCATCCTTTCTTTGCATGGGTCTAGGGACTTTGGTGCAAATATGCTAATTTACAATTGAGGACGTTTTCTAAATACTGGTTACTTTATAATTTTCTTTAAGACTAGATACTTAAAATAGTTTACATGATTCAGAGTTTACTGATTCAGTCTGTGTTTAGTTTTATGAGGGGTTTTTTGTTCTTTTTTTGCTGGTTCCCTTTTGAGGAACATCAAAAATTAATACTTGCACTGAGATACAGTCATGTAACTACTTAAGGCTTTGAGTCTTTAAGAAGTTGACAGGACTGCTCTCCCAAAGTTTCCCCTCTAAAGTCATGTGGTGAATACTGTCCCCAGGCTATCAGATAGATGCAGAAGTTGTCCATGTAAATCTGAGGTTTGGGCATTTGGTGAGGCTGGGCTGTTGCTGTCACCACAGAAAGTAGCTCCTGAAAGGATTTTCTGCAGATATAGTAATCTTTTTCTACTCTTTTAATTGCTTTTACTTTTCTTTTCCTAGTTATCAAAGTTGCCTTTGCCTTTTATAATGATTATGCTTTTCTCTAGTTTTTAATACATTCAAATCTTTTAAAACTGATCTTAAAATGGAAGAATCTGAAGGATACCTGTAACTATCCTTTTCTAATTTGCACATACTCTTCCACAGAGAGTGCTTTTTTCCCCACTGACTAGAGCAGCCAGGGAGCGCAGGCAGTGGTAGTTTTGGTTACAGCTTGGAAGTGATACCTTCAAGAAAACTCTTGTGGTGTCAGCGGTTCGAAATTACAGATCAGTAATGGTTCAGATGAGTTTCACGCAGGTGAATGCATATTTCTGGGCATATTTATGTATGGCATATATCTGGAAAATATATGAGAACATCACCTTGACCACCTAGAGTGCCCTGCCTAAAATGCACTGTACTTTACAATAACAAGGTAAATATTTGGAATAGTGTTCAATGAAGTGACACCTGAAGTCTGAGTGGAAGCACTGTTAAACACTGATTGCTGTGTGCTTGCTCTCAGCCTTTAGTTTAAGCTGCATTTTCCTCCTCATTTCACTTCTGAATTTGTCTCACCTTCTTCTTGATGGAAGAATCAGCAGAGAGATGATTTTATTCTGCGATGGGGTTGTAATATATGTTTGGTCTCACTATTCCATCATATATTTTCATTTAATTGGCAACAGTGGAGAGATGTAATAAAGCTTTTTCCTTCCGTCATGGTTAGATGGTTTTATGCAACTAATGTTATATTTGTATCTCTTGAGATACTGTGTGTTAGGGCCCTTAAAGAATTGTAGTTTAACCATGCTTTCCTCCCAGTTAATGCTTTTTATGTCCTGAAACAGAGCAGCAAAATCAATAGAATATTATGGACAGACATTCCCTACACTTAATTGTGTATCTCTAATAATTTATTCAGTTTCTGCCTTACTTAGCATTTGTTTTCACAGCTGCTGGTGTCCTGTGATTATCTGCTGTCAAATGGGTTGTACTGTACACAGTTTCAGCCCTCTTTCAGTATCTAAGAGGAAATTATCTGTGACAATTTCTCTCTTACTGATTTAGGCTTACAAGGAGGTAAGTTGCCAGAGGTGAACTCCTGGTGAATGAATTTTGTTCTATCATTTGACCATTGTATTAAAATAGAGGTGGAACTGCATGTTCCCTGCTTTTGATGTATGAGTGTCAGTATTTTTGGACTGCAGCATGGTCTCCTCTCCGATACCACAAAATCTGCTGGAAACACATTATGCAGTGAAAAACTTTCAATATTTACCACTTAAGCCAATACTGTAGAGTTATGTTGGTTTTGTTTGAGGGGTGCTCTCCCCCTCCCCATCAATAACTTTCAGAGCAGATGTTAGGTAAGAATAACATTGGATTAATTTTCAAACGTTAAAGATGTACGTGGTTGTTCCCTGTGCCAAAAGAAGTAGTAGCTTATTTTTAAACCACTCCGTGTTGTTTTTTGCTGGAGAAGTAGAGGTTTGTGATGTTCTGTATTTTGGTTTTTTGGTTGTAAATCTTTGTTGATGTTTCTTACTGGTCTGACAATAGTTATGAACCCTCTAAATTTGTTCATAACAATCAATTGCTTTTGGATTGGCTTCCTCTAGCAACTTAAAACTCCTCTGTTGTTAGCCTTCTTTTTTTTTTTTTTCATGCAGTTTGTATGTTTCATCAAAAGTGTCAAAAAAAGTATTTTCTTTCATTCATTCACCACTTTTCTAGTGTGTGAGAAGATTCTGTGGGACAAAGGATTCTCCATGTAGACACTGACAGCTTGGCTGGGCTCTTTCCTCTATCCCAAAAGAGAGAAAAGTTCCCTGTTTCTATTGGTTTGGAAGATTAACTACTATTCCCGAGTGTGTGGCTAGATGGAAATATTTGTAAAGCAGTAGTTTTGTGTTACACTCAGTTTAAAGTCTTCATAATGTTGGGAATGACCAGTTTCTTTAAGTGTTTGTTATAAGAGGTGCTATTAAATTGATTGATGCCTTGTCACTATTGCCTGGGTTTTTTTGCTTTGGTTTAGTTTATGCTTCATGACGAAAAAAAAAGAAAAAAGTTCCAATAGGATGTAAATTCTTGTAATGCACCCACCTTAAAAACACGTTTCTGTAACTTCTGTTAAATCAAGTGAGGCCAGCCTGTCTGCTGATGTAAACCATAGCAGTGCCAACTAATCCAGGGTGATTTGGTCAAGAACGTGTTACAAAATGCTCATATGAGCCCGGATCCTGTAATTTGAGTTGAGACTAGTGACAGACCTGCTTGAGTATGAGACAAAAGATTTGTCCCTGCCTATAACACTGTAAACCACCACTGAAACAGCTGAAGTGTGAGTTTTGACAGATACGGTTATTCTTCTACTGTTATTTGAAGGGGCTTCTATTAACAAATAAATAACAAAGAAAGCTGTATTCTGTCAGGGTAGGAAACAGGAGAAGTTAGGCTGAAACTGGCTTTTGCTTTTATGAATATATATATATTGGAAAGTTGTTTACTGTATTTGCAGTCCTTTTGCTCTCCGTGGAGAACCTTTGTCAAGAAAGGGAGTGAAAGGGATGGTTTATGCCATTTGTTTTTACAGTGTTTGATCTGAAAAAGTTCTTCACTCCTTGATTTTTAGTAGAGGAAGAAGCTTCAGGAAGGCAAGATTGATATTAATGGGGCTGTGTGATAGAACAAAATGGAAATAAGTATATTGATAAATAGGGTTATTGAGAGAGATGGGAGGAATGAGAACAATTGCTCAAAGGCAGTAATTGTGTTTCAAAAAGTATTTCCTAGTTTGGGAATTTGATTTCATATTCACAGCTTGAACAGGGATGGCATGGACAATGTGCAATAGTACCAGGTTTGAATTTTTCCAAGACCAAGCTACGACCTTTTGGGAGAATAGGTCTTCTTGGAGTGCTTCAAGGAGCTTGGTGGGAACTCAGCTCCTGCTTCATAGCTCCTGCTGAGCTCCAGCAAGCACTGCGGGAAGGCTGACTGGGAGCCTCGCCTTGCCATCAGCAGTAACATTAGAGGGTCCAGCATATCTTGCTCCTGTGATGACCAGGGGCTCTTGGATCATAGCGCTAAACTCAGCAGAAGTTATGCAGGCTCTGCAGGTGGGGAAGGCAAGATTTTGCCTTCCTGATTTAGGTGCATAGTTGAGCTCAAATTTTGGGAGGTGAGCGGAGAGATCTCTCAGGTGAGAGGCAAATTCTTGCCTTCAAAGCCAGCGGAGGGTTCCAGATCACTGAAATCAGATGAGGGGCTACAAGATGTTGATAGAAACAATATCTTATTGACGTACATTTTTGTCTCACATGCTTTGTTAGTTTGTATCGGGTACAGACATTGAAGGGGACAGAGATGAAAAGGATTTGAACAGCCTCACTTACGTTTGTTTCGTAGCCTCCTCCTCCTCCACATTAGGGCGTTGCAACCTTACTCTCCTAGCTGCTACCTTGTGCTGTGATTTCTTTCTGGCTGGAGAGAAGCTGCAATGCTGTGCAGTAGCTTGTAGTTTGTGCAGGTGAATATGTGTGAATGGTGTCTCTCTGCCTTTCCAGTCATCTGTCACCTGGCTGTTCTGTGAACATCCCAACGTGGGAGGTGTTCCTCAGTGCATGTCCCAGCATGGGCCTCCATCTCCTGTGCACATCAGGAATACACTTTCTTCCCCCCCATCTGTCCTCCATAGCTGTCCAGTACGATGAGCAATGTCATGCTGGAATAAAGCTGAAGTGGTTGACCTTTTTAGTGGTGGAGGAAAATAAACAGCAGAAAAGATGTAAATGCCAGAATGTTCAGTAGCTTGCTGGCTGGGGTGCTTCAGAGGCGTTTTCTTTGCCCCATTAATCTCTGCTCTGCCTGATTTGGAGCAGGGACTTGAACTTGGTTCTTTTCCATCTGAGAAAAGTGTCCTGAGGAGTGCCATTCTCTTCCCCCCCCCCGCCCCCCCGCCCTCAATGCAGTAAAACAGCTTTGTTGGCAGTGCCTGAACAGGGCTATGCTAGTAAATGAAAGAGTGCCCAGGCCCAGGCTGCAACACTGGCTTACTGTTGTCCATTCTGCATAATTGTTAGCATCTTTCTTGGCGTGCTTTTGTCTCCTGCAATTAGCACCCTTGCAGGTGATGTCAGGGCACTGTTTGTGGGGTAGCATTGGCCAGGACCTGTTCCCAACAGGTAGTGTGGAAAAACCCCACCCATTTCAGGGAAAAAGTGGGAGAGAGCACCCATATGGGTTTGAGTTGTAGTGGAACACCACTGTTAATATTTGTCTTCAGGGCCAGGGAATGGGCATTGCTGGCTTTATTGATTAGTATAGGTATAGGACTTGAGATCAACTTACTGAATTTAGGTTGTTCTTGTACCTGACTTACTCTTTTTGGTTGATGAATCCTATGTAATGGAAGAGCCTCATCAGGTCGACCTGAGAGACTGGTTTTACTGTCCCATTGTTTGTGCACTCTGTATTGATATGGGAAATACCCTCTTCTGATTTTGACCTCTCTTCACTTGGGATCTCTGCTTTCAACTAGGTAATAACTGCAACATTAAAGACTATTTGAGAAAGTCTATCTGAGAGTCTTAGATTTGCTCTCTCTTTCATTTTAAATAGCATTTAATCCTGGACCCCAAAAGCCTTTCTGTGAGAATGTGTGTTTCTGTCAAAAGATTTGATTTTAGTGAATGGATCAGCATTTTCGAACAAAAATAACCTACGTCAGAAAATTCTTGTCTGGCTCTAAAACTTTATTCAGCAGAAGAAAGGGACAGAAACTGAACTGGTGGCTTTCCTGCCCACTGTGCACTAAGTGCTACCAATTTACCCAGAAGAGTAAAGACCATTTTTTTTTAATTTATCACTCCCTTTATTTAGCATAAAACTGCCATTCATCTCTTGCCTAGGCAGAGCTCTAGATAGTCAGGGAAAAGCCAATAAGGCCAAGCAGTAGTGTAAGTGAGAGGTGGGGACTAGGTTTTTACAGGTAGAGTGCAGTTGCTACTTGGCATTTAGAATCCATCTGGGGATATTTTGATGCCATATTGTTCTAGAGGATGCACCAAGCAGTAAAAACTCCTAGTTAATGTTTCAGAACAATTCAAGTGTTACTTCCAAATAGAAGAATAAGACTCGCACTCCTGACTGCCCAGTCATCATACCGTGGAAAATAGCAAATAACGCATTGCTGAATGTGGTGGGTATGCAGCATGAATTGCTTTTACATCTTCATAATCTACACCCAGCAGAATTGCTTACTGCTATTGTAGTCATCGTTTGCAATGAATAGGGTCTACTGATTAGGATCTCTTTTTTTTGTATTTTATGTAATTATACCTAACAAAAAAGCAGAACTTTTGTATCAAAAATCTTCAGATAAAGATTTTTATATATAATGGAGATAAGGATTCTAATTTATTTAAGTACATATCCTCTTTAATTTTATTGCTTTTCCTTTTCTTCTTAGTGCAGATCAAAGTCATGCAAAACTGTTTTAACAGTATATCTGTAAATGTGCGTAGTAAAGTTTTAAAAAAACCCCAAACTACAATAAATTCATAAGCAGCAGACATGTTATCTTGCCTTTAACTTTGTCTACATGTTGTAAAATGACGTCGGTTTTTATTAGTTGCCTGGAGTAAGAGTGGGCAGCTACTGTATGCATTTGCTGTGTGAGCAGGGATGCCAAATGAGTGAGAGAGCCATGAAAGGCTTTGGCATTGCTAGCACTGGCCATTAGCTGGAAGGGCCATACCTTCCTCTTCTCAAAGACTGCTGTTGCATCCACCAGGACCACCTGGTGTTTCACCTCCTAAATCTCCAGCTTTTTGCTGTACATCCTGACTTCTACTTCCACAGTCTTCCCTGCGCTGGTCTGTTGTGGCCTGAAGAGCAGGTCCTACGCAGGTTCGTGCAGGCCACGTGCCCTTTGCTGGGACAGTTGGTAGCAGCTCCGCAGCTGAGCAGATCTGCTGACTCTCAACTCTTACCCAGCAGTTACAATAGATCAGAGCTGGGCAGCAGAGAAGACGTCAAAACCATCGCTGTTTTCTGTCTCAAATTCCTCTGGGGCATCTGAGACAGATTTCTTCCTCGTATGAAGATAGGCTCAGCCTTAGTACATAAGGAATCGCTGTCTGGCTGGTTTCCAAGCAGAGCAGCTGATCTTACAGTGGCCCTGGCTGTTGCCTTTGCAATGATTGTGCACGCACAAAGTGATCTACGGAAATGTAAAAACCTTTTTTTTCAGGTTAGCATTTTCTTTTCTGTATGTCAAATATAGTAAACCTAAGCACGTATCATCTCCCTGTGAAGTTAAATCCATTTGACCCAAAGCATGTGTGTTTTTTGGGGGGCTAAAATGAAGTAGGCTGGTATTGATTAAACAACCACAGAGATCATGGATGTTAGTAAAGGGGAAGTAGGTTCTGCTGTTGTACTGTATTTCTCATTGCAGTTTATTGTTCACTCCAAGAGCTGTTTGCCTTTTGCAGCACAGATGAGCACCTTGGAGCTGTTGGGAGAAGCAGCAGTGATGTTAGTAATAGGACATCTTTGACTGCTGCTCTCCTTGTGATGGGTGGGCTGGACTGGTGTGGACAAGAAACCAGTGATTCTGCTGATGAGGTCCCCGTGAAACTTTTCCGTAATGAGATTCTTGGTTGATGACTGCAGTATGATGCAGTTAGGGACTAAGTCCTAATTTAGGAACCAAGGTCACCATCTTTTCTCTCTCAAAAGATTAGTAATCCCGAGTGTACAGAGAAGTGTAGAGTATTTTTGTCGCTACAAATCAATTTTTAAAATCCAGGTGTGTTTGTTAATGCCTAGCTTACTTTCTCAAAGAGTCTTCCAAACCTTTGGAAACCTCTGGGACAGCCTCATAGACAGCTCAAGAAGCCTCACTGTGGTCAGACTTTGCATCTCCACCCTTACCAGTTTGTCAGTGCTGAGGCTTGTCCGATCTTCTGAAACTCCCGAGACTGAGCCAGAGCCATTTAAGTCCAGACAGTTAACCAAACCTAGAAAAGTGGAATAGCAAGCACAGTATATTGTAAAAAATGAAGTGAAAATTACTCACTTTCACTTCCCTGTGTTTGTGTCATGGTGTTAGTTCAAGCTGAAGGCAGTACTGTTCCAGCTGTCATTCCACTTGCTTTTCTAATTACATTTTGCTACTGCCTCTATAGATTATTAGTAAACCATAAATTATTCTCCTAATAATTCTCCTAATGGCTATTATTTTCTTTTTCATTTTGATACACGTTTTCTCTAACAATCATCAAACCTTTAGAAGGTAGATATATTTGTTAGTTTACCAAATGGAAGAACAAAAGAGATTGCCTGTGGATCTCAAAACTGTGTTAATCACAGTTAAAACAAAATCCCGTGTCCACAATTTTTGCACAGCTTTGTGTAGGAAGATTTCCTTGCTTATTGCAGCGTCATTGAATGTCTGCATCCTCTCTCAGCAGTTCTTAATTCCTGAAATTTTTACAGTGATGTCTTCTTTTTATTGGGAAATCCATGTTTTGTTCTCAGAGTTTTCATTATCTCACCTGCATAAGGGGCAACATGAGTGTTCATTTTATACCTTCTGTACTGACTGTATGTCTACTGGTGTAGTCTGTTCCCTGCCTGCCTGCATTTCTGTGTGCTGGCATCAGTTCTGCCCTTGGCTTGGAAGAGAATTAGGAGCTAACTGTTGGTTCTACCAGGAGATAATGTTTCAACATATCCATGCCTTTTTTTTTTTTTTTTTCCAGATTGTATCTGCAACTGTGTGTAGACACTTAGAAGTTGCTAGAGGAGTCCAGTTCCATAATGTTCCTGCTCTCTGTTAGGTTGAGAGTGACCTTATTTTTATCCTTGAAGCTTGAGTTATGGAGGAGGTTATTATGTTGACTGATGTCCTGCCACTATTGCCCAATTTTTTTCCAGCCAGGCCTTCAATTAGTTTACACTTCTTGCCAATGCAAAAATTATTTTTGGGCCATGAGGAGGTAAATTATCTCAGATTATAAAATTTATTGCTGACTCTAGTTAACTGCTTAATACAGAGGAGGAAGAAGAAATTGCCCTTTCCCAGTTTTGCAAAAGGATAGTTGTTTCGGTGCTGTTACTAGGCATTGTTCCACTGTGAACCACCCTAAAGGAAGGAGAGATGTTCAGTGAGCCCAACCTCCTCCTAGGGATATTGATTGTACAAGATGGTTTTGATTTGGTCTCATCTTCACTCTTGAAAACTGCAATCATTGTCTTGTCTGTTCTTTAATATAGATAGCCTGTTAAAGTAAACAACATCACGTTAAAACACATGTGCACTCAGATGACAAACCACTGTCATGCCTGATTGCAAAGGTAGCAGCAAAAGTAGACGAAAATGAATTGCCCATTCTCCCAGATGTTGTGCATCTCACCACATACTATGTTGTTTTCCTTGCTCTTTAGTTGTATGTTGCATATGATTACCAGAGAATCTGCGTTTCTGTTTTTCTTTCCTGTTTTGAAAGCGTTTTAGGGTGGGACTTTAAAATGCAAAACTTAGAAGACAAATGGTTTGCCAAACTTGTTCCCAGAAGAGGTCTGATATGCAAGAAATAGGCCTGTCTAAGTACCACGTTTGGTTATGGGTTGCTTTTTAAATTGATGTGCTGGAATTTCACCAGCAAAGCTTGTGTTTGCAGTCTGCAAATCTGGTGTATCGTGCAGATTTCTTCACACAGCTGCAATGCCGTTTTTTTAATCATGTATATACATATATGTGTATATAATACATATGTGTATATATGTGCACACACCGCAAATACTGATACCTATTTAACATTGCAAATATGTACATATATTCCAAAGAGTTAGCACTTCTTGATTTTGTATTTCTTTGGAGAAAATTGACTATGAAAAATGAAAGGAAACGTTAACAGTACATCTGAAAGCAAACGAAGCAGTCTTCAGTCTCACTGCTTGCTTACTTCCCTGTTTGGTAATGGCTAATGATGTGCCTATTGCAAAACTTGGTGTTGTCTTTTGTGCATTCACGCCTTCAGAGTATCCTTACTGTGCTTTCAGGATATGAGGTAATTATGCGTAATAGGGTAATTATATTTCCAATCAGATCATGTTATGGAAAATAGTGTTGCTAGAAGAAAAAAACATTTGGGATCTTGTGTACTTACATGAAAATTGGAAGCTACTATTACATGTTCTTGAGAAGAAGGATGCAGTGCAAATCTGAAAAGTGTCTGTTTTCATCTTTGTATCTCCTTGTTCATCTTTCCTTCTCTTTTAGATAGCTCCTGCATGATAATGAAAAGTTGTGTTATGTAAAATGTTGCTGCACTGATAAGAATAGTTCATGACATGATGATGCATTTATGGTACAGGTACCTGGAGCTGGAAAGCAGCGGTCATCGAAACGAAATCAGGTTGCATTATCGTTCAGGCAGTCATCGCTCCCACACAGAAGTATTCCCATACATTTTGGCAGACAATAAATGGCACAGGCTTTCCTTAGCAATCAGTGCCTCTCACTTGATTTTGCATGTGGACTGCAATAAGTAAGTAAAGAGTCTTGTTTTATAAGAAGTTGTCACATTTGGAACATTCCATCTCTGAATAAATGAAATTATAACAACTTGGGACTATATTTTTCCCTTCCTTTTCAGAATTTATGAAAGAGTTGTGGAGAAGCCCTTCATGGACTTACCTTTGGGTACAACCTTTTGGCTGGGACAGAGGAATAATGCACATGGTTATTTTAAGGTATGCATTCCCTGAAAGGAAAAGAGCAAACTTAAATAAAAACGATTAAGGGATTGGAGCATCTTTCATGTGAGGAGCTGGGATTTCTCAGCCTAGAGAAGAGAAGGCTCAGGGGGATCTCATCAATGTGTATAAATACCTGAAAGGGGGCGGGCAGGAGGAGGATGAAGTTGAAGAATCCAGACTCTTCTTAGTAGTGCCCACTGATAGGCCAAGAAGCAATGAGCAAAAACTGAAACACCTGAAATTCCATCTGAACATAAGAAAACAGTTCTGCTGTGAGGTTGGTCAGAGCAAGACTACTATGGAGATACTCAAAAGCCATTTGGACACAGTCCTGGGCACCCTGCTGTGGCTGATCCTGCTTAAGCAGGGGAGTTGGAGTAGATGGTCTCAGGAGGTGTCTCCCAACATCAACCAGTCTGTGCTTCTCTAATCATAACACAGTTCTTTGGGCTGTGGTGTGTTGTGTATCAGTATATCTGATGCGGTGAGCTGTGTTTCCATCAAACTGGACTTCACTAAATGAAGTTGCAGAGCCAGATGCATGGGGCTCAGTGTCACCAAATGACAGAGCCAACAGCACCCAAAGACAGGGGAAGGTAAATGAGTGCAACAGAATTCCGGGAAATAAGCGGTCAGATTATTGTCTGGTTCATAGCTAGATGCATTTTTTGTGTGTCAGAACACTGCAGCCTAGAGAACCCCAATTTCATTGCCTCTGTAGGATTTAGATTTCATCACAATATTTTCTTGGCTCAGAACTGAATGAGATGACTAGCATCAGTGAAGAGAAGGCTTTGGCCCTCAGATGAAGAGTATTTGTACATTCTCTTTGCTTATTGCATACATGCTTATTCCTTTAGCGTGTATGTATAGCAAGCACCTGGTGTACAGCAAGACTGAAGAAGTGAATGCCATGTTGAACTGGAGTGTAAATTTTGATTCCTCCGAGTCCAACAGGTAGCACTTATTGGTCACAGCTGCTATCTGTGGTTTGGCCTCAGTCTTCTCTGGAGCTGCTTTAACAAATGATGGCATCCCTGTGGATGCCTTCCACACTTCGCTCCCATTTTCCTCCCAGTAGGCATCTCTCTACTTGCACTGCAAAATAGAGTTGATGATGTTGATCACAGACCCAATCAGTTTTTAAAATATGGCCTGCTAAATCTTTTTTTTTTTTTCAGCATAAACCACTTTCACTATGGTTTTCACAGCAAGTTCTGTGCTTTTATGCTAAAATCAGTTTTTGGGTGTTGAAATACTGTTGGCTATACTTAGATGATAATTTATATCCTTGTAGTGTATGAAGTACAGAGGTCCAGTGGGGCACTCAGATTTGAAAACTGAAGCATGACTTTGTTTTTATATTTCAATTCAATATGTGTTCCCTTTTCCTGCAAAAGACTAAGAGGATGTCTGCTAAACAAGCTGCAAAATTATATTTCTGGGTTAAATAAACAGTTGACTCCAAGAATATCAGAAAATATTAATGCATTGCTTAAACTGATATCTGATACGCTTCATTTATTCTACATACTTATAATTAATACTTTTTTTAATATTCCTTTTCTTTTTTTTGTGCCTTCTCAGTTTTTGTCTTGATTATATTCTTTTTGCCAACTCATAGTCACTGCTCATTAGCTGTAGAATAAATACTCCAGTAGTGGACTGTATTTGGTTTTGTTTCTTTCTTTTCAAGAAAGATAAAATAAAACAAAATCCCTGGAGAATTTTGCCTCAGTTACAAATATAAACCAGCTTAACAGAAATACAGAAATGGATAGCTTTTAAAAGAACATCGATATAGCCAAAATATACTTTGCCAGTGTAATATAGTACCGATAGTCAAACTGCATCTGAAAATGTGCCACTGTTGTACAGGAGATTCATCAGTTTAGAAGATGAGGACTTTCAATGCTTAGTGTTTTGGAGAGCCTATATTTTTAGACACTCACTGTGGGACAACTACTGATCTGATCTTGAGAGGTCCAGGTGCTTAGATCCTCCTAAAAATCAGGCTGCTTTGAGTGGATTAAATCGATTGTCCAGAAGGGTCAAGATACTCAAAATCATTAGTAACTCCAAAAAGATTTTATTTGGCTGTATTTGATTTTGAACCTGATATTGCTGCACTAAACCAATGTGCATCCCAGTGTCATATTCACACTGGGATATATTTGTACCAGTTTCACTTTAAGATCTGAAGTCTGAGAGAGCAATTCTGGTTACCTGATTTCTGGTACCATGTAACTTCTCTCAGTACCTAGCACCCAGCATTGTGTTAATTTGAAACGCCATGTTCTTTAGGAGCCTGTGCATAGCCTCTCATGTACTGTCAGGAGGTCCTGATTTGGGAGTCCAGGTGGGCTAGGTGTCACAGCTCCCTGTTGTTACTCAGGGAGAATGAGAAGGAACCTGAATTCCTGGCGAGTGGCAGAGTCCAGCTCACATCATAGCTGATGTATGATGAATAAAGCTCCTTAAATAGTTGGAGGAGCTTTACTGTTGGTTAATAGCTAAATTATTTGGATACTTGCCTGTGTGTTCAGTGAAGAGTGTTTTAAACTTGAATGGGTTGGACACTGCCATTCCTCCTTTTCATGAAAATGCCATAGCTTGGGTTGACATAAGTTTCAACTTGATGATACTGAGGAAGGAAAGGAAGAGAAATTAATACAGTGAGCTTTTTGGTGTGCTCTTCAAAGAGGCCTTTGCTCCAGACTTCCTGAACATGTGCTGTGGGAAGTCCTGAAGTGGAGCTCTGTCTCAGGCACACCAGTTTTTTTCACTGTTAGCTAATCACCGCAGCTCCTTGTGCAGTGTGGGGGAGGGTCCAGTTGTCCTAGATTGTAGCTTTGTTGTTAAGGGAGGAAGGTAGGCATGGTACTTAAGTACCCTCTTAGTTGCTCTCCAGTGACACCTACTCTTCTCTGTAGGTCACTTAGGTTGCTAAGTCACCCTGAGTCATTCACTTGAGGTTAGAATTCTGGTTCTTTGACTTTGCAACGTCTTTATTGAATGTTCTGTGTATGTGGATGAAATGTGGACTTCAGCATTTAGTTTGCATCGTGTTCTTAGTGTTGTGAAACACACTCTTTATAAGCACACTGAAGCACATTGTAATTATTTTGCTTTTCCTCCAAAGAAGGGGTTTTGGAAATGCAGGGAGCGAGTTATGGATGAGACATCTGGAGTGAATATGATAGGATGGCTCAGTTCGAAATTGCTATTTGGCCTTTGCTTTTGGAGAGCAGCAAAGTGGCTACTAATTGTATCTTAATGACTAAGGATGCATGTAAATTCTGCCTGCAAGCATGGGATCTATTCTTCTGGGTGAAACCAGCCCTTTCCAGATGGCATAGTTGAATTTCATGCTAAACTTCCCCTAAGTTCTTGCCAACATGCAACTCTGCAGCTGTGTAACAGACGTGTAGCTTCTCGGCATTCTGCATGCTTTATAGAAAGATCCCTGTTGAAATCATGAAGGGTTTGCATGAATGTGTTTTTCCTTACTCAAGTTTCTTTAATCTTCACTTCTATTTGACAGTTACAGCTTAGTAAAAAATTTGCATTTTATTTAAAAGAATGTTTCAAAGTGACTGAAACTGCAGCTGTTCTTCAAAGTACTTTTAAAGGTCATTTTCAAGCTTTTCTGCAATGGCTAACTAAAAATAACAATTCAAAACAGCCAAACTCTTGCCACATAATTACATCTTGACATTTAATCTTATGTCTTTAAAAATGATTCAGTAGGTCTGTATTTGTACATCTATCTATTTTACTTTCTGTTTTTTCTTCTATCACTGCACTGGGTCTAGGCAAGAAGCTGTGTATTCATAACTATTGTTTTTATCAGGCAGTTTTTCTGCGTGGGCTTTAATGTTTTACATGGTGAATGGAAAACATAATTTTGACAGGTAAAAATA
This sequence comes from Strix aluco, assembly GCF_031877795.1. NCBI lineage: Eukaryota > Metazoa > Chordata > Aves > Strigiformes > Strigidae > Strix > Strix aluco. Next base: position 54,709,692 of record NC_133935.1, read on the forward strand.
ATGTATCCTTTTTTTTCTCTCCGCTTCCACATAGGGCATAATGCAAGATGTGCAATTACTTGTCATGCCTCAAGGATTTATTTCTCAATGCCCAGATCTTAATCGCAGTAAGTCTATTAATTCTTATATCGTAAAATGAAAGGTGTGCTTTATGCCTACTTTTCTCTCCTACAAACCTTCTTAAAACCTTGAGTTTCAGTGTATTGGTGGTCAACTCTGACGTGATTGAACCTGTTGTGAATACACTTTTTTAATTAATATGCATATTTTGTTATTCTAGCATGTCCAACTTGTAATGACTTCCATGGACTTGTGCAGAAAATTATGGAACTGCAAGACATTCTAGCCAAAACATCAGCTAAGGTAATGTTTACTAGGAGTCATGGCATGGGAGAAATGAGGACTCTAAGGCTTTAACTGCTGTCTTTTTGGATTATTTGTGCATATGTGGGAATGTGCATGTGCGTGTGTGCAGAACGTCCCTGCACGGCATGTTTATGATTGTATTTACATATCTGTGCCTAGTGTCTATACAAGTTCCCAGTTCAGAGAGCTTTATTGTGTTTTAATATTTTTATAGAATCCTATCTTTTAATAGTGATCAGAATCCAAATCCCTGAGCAAGGAAAGGGCTTATAAATATTCAAGCTCAATCTATTGGACTAACAAGTCAGTAAACCTAGAATGAAATAGGTTACTGTGCTTATAGTGCTTATTGCAGCAAGACTTATTGGTCCAAGACTTTTCTAGACCTGAACTTCCAAAGGTGTGTTCAGACAAAATTTATGCAGGACAAGGAATTAAGAATCCAAAGCAGCATTTTCTTCTTTTTTTTTTCCCTAGAATATCACACCAAAAGCATTAATGTCTGCTGGTCAACATAGACTAGTCTTCTGTTTTAAAATGTCAGTTCTTTAAATGTCTGCAGGAATGCTGTTACCTGGCTGATTTGATACATAAATGTTAAAAATGCCTTGGCTGAAGTGGAGAAACAATTGCTAACATGTTGCTTTTGAGCTTTACCTCCAATTTTGCCTCTCTACTCAGATTCAGGTCTTTCGCACATAACCTAATGTCTGCAAGTCGTTTATGTAGAGCAAGATTCTTAGTTCACACATACAAACACCAGGGGCCATACCCGTCTTGACCTACTCACTTTGTTTCATGATGTCCCTGATGCTAGAGAAGGATGAAATACATTGTATCTTGCTTCTTAATTTCCATCTCTGATGGTTTAATCATGTTGTATTTGACAATAATTGTTTTATTATCTCTGACTGCATTTTCCTACATGTATTCTCTCACCTACATGCTTGACGATAAGGGGGACAGTTTCAAATATGTTTATACTAATGTGGAAACCACTTACAAATTCAAAACTTTTTTTGTGAACTGTAAAAACAGTTGTCCCAAGCAGAGCAGAGGATGAACAAGTTGGATCAGTGCTACTGTGAAAGGACCTGCACAATAAAAGGCACGACTTACAGAGAGTTTGAATCTTGGACAGATGGCTGTAAGAACTGCACTTGCATGGTATGGCTACAGGTTGAGTGGAGACTCAGGAACTCTAGTGTTTCCTCTGATTACAGTTTTACTGAGGCAAATAATGAGAAGACTTCCAGGTGTATGCTAGGTAGTAACAACAAAGTGCTAGAAAACATGTTCTAAGTCTAAGGAATAGTATTCTTGAATACATTTTTCTATTGTTTCAGCAGGGCCAGCGTGTGTGGCTCTCCTGTATTTCATGTCACCATATGCAGATGTTATGCAATATACTTAGCTATCATGTTATTTCCATGCCCTGAGTTGCAAATGGTTTCTCTGGATAATTAATTCCCTGCTTTTTGTCGCTATAAACACAGCCTTTTTCTTAGCAAATGATTTAATAGATCCCCTGTGTCTGATTCCCTTTGGTTGCCTTTGGTTACATCTCAAGAAGTAAGAAAGAGTAAAATGTCAGGGTCATATGCATGCTCTGTTATATCACAAATGAAAAAGATTTGTTAGGTGGATAGAAGATTCCCAAAGGTATCACAACTCTAGAAGTGATTGCAAGTATCCTTTCAGGTACCAAACAATGGCATCTTTGTTATTGTCCATTCATGTAAAACTCATTAATTCCATTTGAACTCATTAAATGCCTAATCCGAAGGCCATTAGAAATTGGTGAAAGGACTGTTGTTGTCTGTACTACACCTTAGATTGATTTGCTGCTATCTATAATTTGCTAAATAGTTCTCCTTAAACTTGGTATGATTTTGATATTTATATTTCTGGAGGGATATTAATTTTGCTTTTAGTGTTTTGTGGTTGACGAGAAGAAGACTTAGTCCGTAGTATCAAATCCGACTGATAGCTATTTAAAATTATATGAATTTAGCGTTAAATGTGTTATGTAATTTTGTCTCAGATTTTTCTTGCAGCTATTATATTATTACCTTTTAGAAATGTATTGTCTCATATAAAAATCGAAAGGCAGAGTATTGTTCTGTGAGGTTGTTATTTCACACTAATCTGTCAATTTGCTGCTGATTGGCAGAATGTTTTACTTCCAAATAGATTTGCCTCTCAAAAAAAAAAAGCAATCATTATCATCTCAAAAGAACACATCATACATGTCTAAAAGATTGTATGCATGATATTCTAAAGGTATAGTTTATCTTCTTGTAGTTATTAAAAGAACCATGTTCAAATGTCTTTTTGGATGTTGTCAGAGAGTTTATTGCATTTAAAAATAGATTTTTAAGTTCCTGTGTTTGAGAACATCTCTGCTCTTGGTAAATATAACTACCAATTAAGGACTTTTTATTCTTCTAGAACGGTACTGTGCAGTGTGAGGCTTTGATTTGCCCCCTCTCTGACTGCCCGCTTAACTCTGCCCTGGCGTATGTGGATGGCAAGTGCTGCAAAGAGTGTCAATGTAAGTTTTACTGTGGTGCTTCCTTCTAATGAATATTTTGAAATCTGTAAAGAAAATGAACCTTTCTGTAAACACGTCAGTGAAAGTGGGCAGGGAATGAAATGTTTGGATTGAGGAATCGGGGTATTTAGACTCCTCTGAAATATTTTAGGGAATTGATAACCAGAAGGTTTTAATTTTTCAGGTGCAGGTATTTTCTTTTAATTACATTTATTTTACGCTTATTTGTTTTATTTTAGTTATGTTTATTTTGGTTATGTTTCTTATCAATGTTTAAAAAGAAAAAAAGTTATTTAAAAAACTTTCTGCAGACTTTCATAGTCTATCTTTTAGACCAAACTGCTAGAAATTCAAGAACGATTGCCTGGTGTTTGTTTTGACCAGTGTTTCTAACACCTCTATCGCAATAATGTACTTTCAACCTTATGTTGTAGTGCTTGAAATAGAGGTTCAGATTTATGATTCTTCTTCTGTAATTAAGGGAAGAGAAAACTCATACTAGACCCAAGAGACCAGCAAAACCCAGACACCTAGAAATGTTCTTTCACAAAAGGTCAGACAGAATTATACAGGAAACTGGATAGAGGTAATTTAATATTATGGTTTAAGATAGGTGAATGCCTTTTGGGTTTATAGCATATTGGTTTTGTTGCACATAGGGCCAGAGAAGGGGAATTTTAGGTTAATCACTATCTAGATGGACTATATATGTTGATTACAGATGTGTATCACATATGTGATGGTTACTTATTTTAGGCTACAGTGGAATCCATTCTTAAAATTGAGCATGAGATGCACACACTTATTTTGTAAATGCTGAGATTTTTCTGTGTGGTTTTATCGCTCTTCTACTGCTGTATAAAACTTATTACAGAGTATAGAGAAATATATAACTGGTTAAAAAGACATGTTGTAAGATAAAATTCAGAAAAACGTTTTGTACTCCATTGATCTTGCTCCCACAGGAGTTTATTAATATTTAATTGTGTTAGAAGTTACACAAACCATCCCATTTTATGAAACCTTATTAACTTACTCAAGTAGATTAATTCTAATTGAGAGGAAATGAGAATTCAAATGCTTTTTTTTTTTTTTAACCAGCTACACAGAATTTCCATGCATATTAGATGTCTCAGGGAACTGTTAATTCAAGGATGTGAGATGTGTGGACTTCAAGCATCTGTTTGAATCTTTGACCATGTTGGCAGAGTTTGAAAACCTGATCCTGTGAAGTATGTTTTTGTAATGTACCGCCTGTGAATTGAGTTGGAAATTCTCCATCCAGATGTTAATGGGGAAGCACCCATATCGTATGACCTCTTACGAAGTTGTTTTTATTGGGAGTCTTGACAAAGGTCAAGAAATGTGAGTTAGTATATGGACACTGACCTTGTCATACAACATTGCTACTTCTCCTTCCAATTAAGATACAGTTCTGGTACAGCACACTGTGAAGTTTACTCTGATACTGCCTTTTTGATATTCTTAACATTATCAAAAGCCTTTTAGCTTCCAGTGTTGTTACTTTGATGTTTATAACTTACATGCACACATATAACTTTCTTGACAAACTACTAGAAAAATTACTAGATCAAAAAATATAAATAAAAATTGCATTTGAAAAATTATTTCTAATTTCATCTAGGTTATTTAAAGTTCATTTAAAAAAAAATAAATCAAGCAACCTTTAAAGTGGCCAAATCCCTGGAATCAAAGGACGGAGACTGTAAATTGGAGTCCCATTGACAAGATATTTAAAGTCCAGTTGAAGAGTGTAAAGAGTGGAGGTTAAAGGCAATGGAGACTGCAGGACCCTCACTTATTCTCCAGGCCAGTTTGGTGGAAATACTGAGTTGTTACTGACTTCATATATATATATATGTGTCAGCTGTATCCTGTCTTCTTGGTGTCTTCAGCTCAAGGTCTATTGATTGAGGTCAGTGCGCTCAGTGACAAGTTCTTGCTTGATGGGTCAAAGCTGAGTTCCTTCATTTGGATAGGTTCTTAGAATAACTTATTTGTTTTCAGTTCTTAGAACAGTATCAGGGGATGTAGCATCTGACTAGATTATGTAGAACGAACACAGATGGCTTATAATTGGGAAAACAGCTAATTAGGGTGTGTTGTTCAAGGAATAACTATTCTTAGTACTGGACAGTCATAAATGCTGAAAAAAAGTAATGCCTAATACACTTTAGCTGTGTTTAGTATTTGTTTCAAGACAGAACATGTATGGATATAAATGCTGAGAAAAAGTGGTGCCTAATAAACTGTTCTTTAGTTATGTTTAGTATTTGTTTCAAGACAGAACATGTATGGATATCTGTTTCCTTCCTGGTATTTGTGGTACTTCGTGCCAGATGATGGGTTGTTTCTGCTAAACTGTCATGTGACTAGAACTGCCCAGGCAGTGGTAGCTGTGGCAGCCTTGTTCCTGTGTCTCACCCAGGGCTGAGTGCTTCCCGCCAGACTTCTCCCATTCTTCAGCAGATGTTTGAACAAAAACACCAGAAATGAGAAGAGTGAAGTCTGATTTAATGACAGCTGGCATAGAAGAGTAAAAGTGTACAGCACTTAAGGCTTTTACAGTGACCAGCAAGCAGGCTTCCCAGGTTTTTGGTTTTATTTTGTTTGTTTGCTTTCCCCCCTTGAGTGATTGAGGATGGATTCATTCTGTATTTAGGCACGTAGAATTTGGGAATATAAGCGGAAGTGGCCTCATTTACACTCATAAATAAAATAGGGCAGACATAGTCCTGTGGCCCTGGGGCTAGGTGGCACTTGTGGCTCACATCTACATGGCTAAACTGTCTTCCCCTTCCTCCCCAACAGAGTATCTGCATCCAGATGGCTGATGGACTGGGCTCTGATCAGTGCTGTCTCCCCAGTCATGCTTGGCATTGCTTCAGAGCATGTTGGCTGGTACAGGCCAAAATGGTGCCATGACATGTGCTAATGCTCAAACTGCATGGAGAATTACAGACTGTAATCAAGTATTTTCAAGCCTGTTGTCATTTACTGTTTCATTTACCTCTTGTGTTTCATTTACTAGTGATGGACATCACCAGTTAGGCTCTCTTAATAGCCAGTGAAAGAGACTGGCACCTCCAGAGGGCACTTGATGCTGAGAAGGGGCTGGAAGAGACGGGATGAATTGCCTTCTGGAGGCAGACTTTTTTTTCCATGGACTGTATAGGGAGCCCAGGTGATTAGATTAGATTAGATACTGAACTTTTAGACAGCTAAAGCTGTGAAGTTAATCTTTCCATCAGTTACTGTATTGAATATCAGGTGTGTCAGATAGGAATGGAAAGTGCTGCATTTTTAAGCCTGGTTCTGACATTAAGCAGTTATGCTAAGAGACTTGTGGGAGCCTACCACACTGCCAAGCCCTAGGAATTGAACTTCAGCCCAGTCCAGCATTTACATATTGGACAGTGCAGCTTTGTTGTATCTCATTTGATGTCATTTTCAACACTTCAGAAATTTCAGCAGAACTGACTCTTCATGTTTTTCTTAAATGTTTAGTTCTGGGAAGAACACTTAGTAAGGAATGTTGTAGGTTTTTTTTATTTTTAAACCAATATTGCTTTGACTTTGGTTCTTCTTGTGAGCCAAAAGAAAAAAAACCAACCACCCAAACCCTGACCTTCTACCCTAACTCTGTACCTTTGTTTGAGGACATTCAGATAACTTGTTCTGTTTTGTCGTGTGTGAAGGTCAATGCTGCTAGCGTAAGGAATGGCAGTGCATGCAAATTATAATTGTGTTTTCTATTAGCCGTAATGGGGGTAAAAGAAGCAGTGATCTTCCAAGGCATTGCAGACAAGCTATTCAATGCAAAATTCAGTCCAGCTACCAAAGCATACATCTTAAATCAGTGGGAGCTTCCTGTGGAGAATTGTTTGGATCTGGAAAGCAGGGACTGCTTGCTTTTCTATTACCAATGCAATTTTAAACCTATCTGAGAAGGTGTGTGCAAAAGATCATTAAATTCTTTTCTCCTCTGCAGAGACAAATGTATTGTGTGATGATAGGCACTGATAGGAATCGGAGAGAGATTAAGCTCCCCTACTAACCCTATGCTTTAGAGCATGGACTTAAGATGAACAAGGACGAGTTCATTTATCTTAAGTGAATTGTGGAAGGATTGCCAATGTCTTAGTAGCTGAGACAATTGGTACTTGGTCAGCAAATCTTTTTATGGTAACATTTTTATTAGTTGGTGTATTAACACTAAGGCATCACTTCCAAAAGCTATGTGATACATGTATTTTTTTTTTTTTAAATGGAGCCAGTGTATTTTTAACAAAGTAGCTGATTTTCAGTTTTTTTAAGGCCAGAAGTGGTATTTGTACCAGTATCTGGCACAGTAATAATTCCCATCGCCAAAGACTGATCTCCAGGAAGAAATTGCTGTCTTCTCATCACTGTACTCCTCCTCCTAGTGACACTGCAGATACTTATAGACCTAATCCCAAACTGTTTAAATCTATCCCAACAGATTTCAGTGGAGGTTAACATCTGAGCCATTATGTTCAAATCCACAGGCTGTGGGTTTTTTTCTGAAACAGGACATTTGATGGGTTTCTGGTGCATTGTAGTCAAATCCACATTCTAACACAAGTATTTTAAAGAATATATGAGAAGTGTGGGGCTGTACTGGATCAGCTCACACTTGTGTTGCTAGCAGTTGTGGAGAGAGAGTGTGTAAAGGGGTTATATAACTTGGAAAGGATTTTTGAAAAAAATAAAATGAAACGTAGCTCATAACATGCATGGGTTTCTGATGCAGTGATCTGTCTTGCTAGTTTACAGAAACTTTTCATTTTATAATAAAAATTAAGGGGATTTCCCCTCTTGCTCTTCATGATGTACTGATTTTTTCCCCAAAGCTACACACTGTTCTGAAAGCTCCAGCACTTGTAGCCTACTGACACAGTGTCCTGGTTTTGGCTGGGGTAGTTAATTTTTCTTCTTAGTAGCTAGAATAGTGCTGTGTTTTGGATTCAGTATGGGCTTTGGTATGAGAAGAATGCCATACTGAATGTATGCCATACAAAACACTGATGTTTTCAGTTTTTGTAGAGAGATCAAGGACTTTCCAGCTCCCCATGTCCTGCCCATGTGCAGGTGTACAAGAAGCTGGGAGGGAGCAGAGCCAGAGCACTGGTCCCAAACTGGCCAGTGAAGTATTTCATATCATGTAGCGTCACGCTCAGTATATAAAGTAGGGTCGGCCGAGAAGGAGGGGATTCTCTCTTGCTTCTGGGATTGCGGTTTCGGGATCTTGTGGGGTTTTTTTGGGATTGCTAGCTGGGCATCAGTTGGTGAGTGGTGAGCAGTTGCATTGTGCATTACCTGTTTGTACTTTCTGTTATTGTTTTGTTTTATTTCAGTTATTAAATTGTTTTTGTCTCAACCTACGAGTCTCCTTACCTGTACCCCTCCAATTCTCTCCTTCATTCCCCAGGAGGGGGAGCAAGCGGCTGCATGGTGTTTGGTTGCTGACCAGGTTTAAACCACGACACAGAGAGAAGGAGCTGTAAAAGCCCATCTGCTTCTCATTTGCACAGCAGTTGACCATCAGCAAGAGCGCAAAATTTTTATCTAGAAACTTAGGGAATGTTGATTAAGCTTCCTCTGAAATTCATCATTTATCCAGGTGGATTGAAGCATTATGGACTTAAGCCTGTGCTGCTCTCTAATTTAATCTTTTCACAGAATTGTCACCTTTTTTTCAGGCCCAAGGAGTGGCACTGTCTTGGCTTAGGTGAAGTCCATCAGTGGCCGGGTGGCACGCCGGCCCCTGCCTTGTTCGCCCAAGTGTTGGAGGAGCTCCTCCTGCGTTCAGTGTGGCACAGAGAAGAGGCTGCAACTCAGAGAAGTGATTGAATGACAGGATTAGTGAGCGCTGACTGAACAGGCCATCTTATCCCTGCAGTAAATCAGAAGAAGGGGCAGTCTGGAAACCAAACTGCAGCTCCAGCAGGGACATGGCATAGGTCTGAAGGCGGTGGGGCAGCCAGCAGGCTTAGGGTAGCAGAGCAGGCATTGGCACTGGAGGAAGAAGAGGCAGTTTTTAGCAGCAAGCAATGATTAGTCATTTATCATAGCTTTTAAAAAAAATGCACACTTCAGAATATAAAGAAGAAGCAACATTCTGGCTAACGCAAAAGATTAGTTGCTTTTTGATTATAAATATTTATATGTGGCTTTTTAAAGATACAAGTGCAAATAGAGCATAAATTCTGTTATTTTGAGATTTTTTTCAATACAAAAAATCAGATAAATTAGCCTACTTCAGAATAGTACTAAAAGATACCTGGAATATAGCCAGTACTGGATTATTTCCTAGAGCCGTGTTATTTCTTACAACCTCCTGTAGTCAGCATGCAAAACTTCTGAATGTTATTAAGCATTTAGCAGAGTAGTGTCTGTTCAGCCTCTGCTTTCTGGATTTTCTATGCTGAAATGATTCACATCAACCTTATTTCTCAGACTTTTGAATCACATACAATGATAGTATCACATTGTAATGACAGATAAAAAGCATTTTATACACACTTGTACTACTGAGATGAATTACGCTGTACTTTACTGCCTGTTTATACCATCTTATTACTTCAGCAACGCTGTGTCTTCAAAAGGAAGGCAGTATTTATATTCATTTAGAAATAGGACACAAATAATTTTTCTAAAGAAGTATTTTTGAAGGGAGAAAAATGTATCCTTGAACTCAAGTAGGTCAATAAAATCAGTGGAGCTATTCTAGATTTGCAGAGCTATAGCGGAAAAGTGTAACTGATGCATGTATCATTTATGACTCCAGCATAGCTCCTACAGTCGCGGTCTCAGTCTCACAGAAAGGTTGCAGGGCCACCTAGAGCAGGTTGCCCAGGACTTGAATATCTACACAGATGGAGACTCCACAACCTCTCTGGGAAACCTATGCCAATGCTTGGTCACCCTCACAATAAAAAAGTGCTTTATTGTGTCCAAATAGATTTTCATGTGTTTTAATTTGTGCCCATTGCCTCTTTCTCTGTCATAGGGCACCACTGAGAGCAGTCTGCCTCCCTCTTCTTCATTCCCTTCCATCAGGCATTTGCACACATTGGGAAGATCTCCTTAGAGACTTCTCCAAGAAGCATAACATCTCAGGAAGCTGAGCTCTGAGACACTCTAAGAATGTTTTGGGGCCTTTCCTGTGCTGAACTCAAAGCCAGCTGAAGGCAGTGGAAAGACTCCCCTTGGCTTTGGTAGGCAGGGCCAACCTCACCCTTGGCCCTAGCTGCTCAGTCTCTGCTATATTTTCCATGGTAAAGCTTTAGAAATTTTTCAAACTACTCTTACACCATAGCAATATATTTGGTTGACATCTGTCATATCCAATGGCAGAATTGTCAGGGGCTTTTCGGTGCAGAGCCTTGTAGTCTTGAGTGACCTTTGTTCTTTGTAAGCTGGGCAGTGTACCTCCATCAGAAGGGAAATGCTGAGTCTTTTCACTCGCAGTTCCCTTCTGAGCTGGAAACTCACCCCTCGTATGTCTGTTGTTTTGTGTAAATTAAAATACAGCTTACAGGAATTGGACTTCTCGGAATATTTTGCTCCTACATTTCCTTTCCTTCTTCCCTATGTCCTCTGAATTTCATTGTTGCATGTTAGCAGAGGAGGACTGGGGGAGTTGGTGTGCTGTGCTGCAGTCAGACTTTTCATGCATCAAAGTGCGGTTCCCTCCTAGGTGAGTGGCTTTTTAGCTATTCTGGACCGCCTGCATTGTGGAACGCCACTGGAAGACTCTAGATCTGGAGGCAATGTATCAGTGAGGAGAATTCCAGTTAATGGTAAAGTCATCTAGTTTTAGTCTTACTGTGTGCCTGAGGAATGAATTATAAAATAACATATGCTTAATAAGAAAATCCTGATTCATTAAACTACATTACGCTGCATGTATAGCAGTCTGCACTAAAGAAGAAATTGGAAACATAATATTGGTAATTTTATTGATACAGGATTAAAAACATTTTTTACATGGGAAATTTTGCTGTAGGCCGTGCTCTGCTCTCCCCTGCTCTTCTTATAACCTATTTTGTTGAGGCTGTCTGGGAAAAGAACCTGTACTTTTCCATTCCTTTTTCATTATGTTCTTACCAGGGACTTCACAAAATATAGAATACCTGCAACATTATTTTATTTTATTTCCAGTGCAAATAAAACATTAACATGTGTTAGGAATATTTTGGCTTTCAGACATCTGGGATTGGACAGATTGGCAGTGTTTCAGTCTCTAATAAGTTACCATCCTGACTTTAGTAATGCTGATTTCACCAGAATCTGCTTTGTCAGGTGGTAATGAAATAATAATAATAATTGTAATCTGTTCTATTTATAATTACAAAAATCACCTAGAATATGTGGGTGCTCACATGGCTATGCATTGATTTCAATATTTTGCTCATATCACTGATGTGCTAATATCACTCTGCATCTGCATCATTGGATTGTGAGGTTTTTTTTTCTTTTTGTTTAGGTTTTTTTTGGGGTTTGGTGTTTTGGTTTTGTTTTCTTTTTTTCAGTCCCATATCCAGGAGCATATTGCCAAATCATCAGCTTGTAGCTGATGTTCTAGTTTTTTCCTGGAGCTTTTTCTCTATAGATTTTGCAAATTTCTGATGTACCTGTAACAATGATCTTTAATGGGCATGTGTTCTGAAAAGAGCAGAATTTGGCTTTAGGTGAAAGCACCGAAACAGCAGGTTTTGGACAAGGTCACAGAGAAGTAACAAGCTGGAGGCAGAGAACACTTCATGAAGCTGAATAGAGATACCAAAACTTAACCAACCAAACAAGAGATTCATGACTTGTTGAGACCTGTACGGTTTTCCAAAGACCAGTTTGCAACTGACATATCTTATTCATAAGGATTGCCATATTGACAAGGGTCATCTGGGTGGAAAGTAGGCCTAGGGGAGACACTGCTAGGAATGCAAAAGAAGGCACACGTACAGTTTTCTGACAGTGCCTGTGTCATGTGAAATGAAAAAACTGGAAGGCTGTGAAGGCTTAAAACTCAATAAATAAAATACTGAAAAAACCCCATCACAAAACCGTCAATAATGTGATCTTACTTCTGATCCCCACCCCTAAGGAAGGGATGGTAAAATATGAGTGAAGTTGATTCAGTGAGATTAATAATGATATATACTATTATCCTTTATTTGTCTTTTTGTAAAGGTAATGATTTAAACTAGTGGCTTTCAGTCTTTTGGACTGCAGAAGTTTGAAATTTTTCAGTGTAAACATGTAGTGAATAAACCCTTCTACTGCTTGGTTTACTTCTCTTAGCCGTCACTTGCAGATACCTGAAGTGTGATTTATAGACCTCCAGGCTGTTATTGATCACTGTTTCTACATCTGTCAGCTCATAAAATATATTTGGCTTCAAATAACGGCCACTTTGTCCCATGTGAGACACAACTTTAAAATTGAAATCTCAACAGATGTGGTGTAACAGTCCTTTCTTACACTTTCCTCATCCGTTCCCTTCAAAACAATCGTTGCAGTCCTCTTTATTTGAAGAGTTCCTGCTATTTTTCTTCAGTGTACCAGACACAGGACTGTAGCTATGGTGATTCCTATGTTTTTGTATCATAGTTCTGCCTCTTTGCCAATATAGAGAGTGTTTTTACTGATTTTTGCCTTTTTTGGGGGTTTTACTTGGTACCAGTTTCCACTAAGAAGAAAGCTCTGTCCATTTGTTTGGGAGTGTAGTTGACTATCCTAAGCCTTTTTGTACAGAGTAGCTGACTAGTATTTTTTTCCTTCTACTTGTAATTATTTCTGTAACTTTCTGCTTGTAACTGAAAATTCTGGTATTCCCCTTCTTGGTCTTGGAAAAAGTTTATGGAAATTTTTTCAAGTATAATTTTGACTGGTTTCCCAGATTTCATATTTTTAATTGGTGTCACTTGGTGAAAATCCCTTAAAATTATTTGACATCTAGATTTTTTTTCCTAACATGAATAAAATTTGAAGATATTGTTAGGTTTGCTGTTTTGCATTGTCATAAGCTATTATGGTGAAGAACGTTTTTTTTTTTTTTACCTTGCTCATTTCTGGTGTCCAGTATATACTTATATATAGTAGTATTGGAATGGTATTACAGTGACATTATTGTTTCATGTAGTAAATTGAGACTGAAAACACCGGTTTCAATTATCAGAGTTTTTTTGTTGTTTTTTTTTTAATCTTAGTCCTGAAGGCAAAGCAAGAAAATATGTTTAAATCATCTGGAAAATAGGTACATACTTGTTTTTTCTAGTGAGCGAGTGCTTCAAGTACTTCGAAGGTAGGGAAGATGAACAGGTGTGATTCTCCCTATATCAAGGGAGATGTAAATTCAGGTATTATTTCCTTAAGATGTCTCTTTAGGTTATATTCATATTCACCAAAGTGCAGCATCCTAAGTAAATTTTACAAGCTTGTAAAGAGGCAGTTTGTTTCGTAGATGTTTTCATCATGCTGTATCCAGAAACTTTGTAGATCCTCAGGGCACCTAAATGAGAAATCAAATCTGAGTATAGTATAGAAGAGTTAACAATCTTGCATACAGTTGTTGTGAAGTTCTCAGACAGGCTTTCTTAGTAGTAGTAGCATAGAACTTTAGAATGCTTAAATCTTGTCCATGGTCTTCTGTGGCTCTGTATGTGTAGAGTTGGTAGTATGGTGTAAGCACCTAACCACAAATTTTTAATTTCACTAATTTTGCAGTATTTTATTACAGAGTTGCTATGAAGAAATGTGGGAATAAATGAACACATTTTAAAAATAGAAAATTAAAATAGATCTACAAACAAATAAAGGAATTGCATCCTCATTTTTATGCATCAGTTCAACCATCTTGATTCACACATTTATACATTTGCTCCTGTTTCCAGTATGACATCTTGAACCCCATGAAAACTCAATTGAAGTACCGGGTTGATTGTTACAGTGTGAGCAAGCAGATTAAAAATCCTCACCTTGGCTTTTGCTGTACTCTGAAAGCTAGTCTATGTGTACGTTGCAACAGTCTTTCATCATCTGGGAAGCTATTTACCAGTAGTGTTTAAAGCAAGTCCCAGTCATTCTTTCTTGCTGACAATTGATCATAGACAGCAAGAGCCTTGTCCTTTCTTTCCTATAAAATTCCATGCTTTGAAGTCTAACCTCTTCGAAATGTATGTGGACAGATGTCAACATCTGTTAAATAAAATCCTGAGATAGTTGTTGAAATGTTTTGTGGAACAGAAGAAACTCTCTCCCTTGGAGAATGATAGCCCTTGCATATTTTTCCTCAAATTGTGAAGGTCATATTGCAAAACAAATGGGATGCTGCCTTTTAGAGTGCAGTTCTTAGCAGACCATGGTTGGCTTGCAAGTAGGGAGATGCAGTGAGCAAATTTATTTAAAGAGCTGTGCTTGTTGTTGCTATTAATTACTTGTATTAAGGTGGGTTTAAAACCCTGCTGTTACGAAGACACATTGGTCTAGTTATTGCATACACAAAAGACAGTCCTCTGTTCTTGAGGATTTGACAATTTAGAGTGTAAAAGAAGAGATAAGACACTGCATATAGAGCCAGAGATGTGGGGAGAGTAAGGGAAGACTAAAATAAATGAGTCCTTGTCCTGTCAGTCTTCTCTCTCAGGTGTGACTGTGTGCTTCTGGCTACGTGTTCATGAGTGCTGACTTGGAGCTGTTGGCCCTGTGGGCTGTGTCTTGGTTTCATATTGAAGATTGTGTCCTGCAGGAAATGGATGTATTGAGTTACAGATATTTATTCAAGATTTAAGGGAAAAATTTTTCTTTAGTCTTTCTCCCAAGATATTTTACTCCCATTGTTTTAGCTCTTAGAACAGTAGAATTTAGAGGGAGGGGGAAGGATAAGCTAATTTAACTTTTTGATGTAATTCAATATTGTAATAAGGTTATCTTATGTCTTCAAAGCGCATTGCTAGCATTGTGGTTATTTGCTTCTCACATTTCTTGTGGAAATACTGAAGAATTCACCATGTATTGAGGTGATGTGATCAGAGGTAATGGGAGGTGAATTAATTTTCTCATTCCTGATAGAGTTTCCTCTAACAAAACCAGGTTATTCCAAAGGAAAGATAGTACTTGTTCTTGCCAGGAAGACACCCCAAATTTCTTATCTGTCAAATTTGATCATAAGTCCACTGTTCCTTTATAATTCTACTAAATATCCATGCTAGATCTCTGCAGCTAATGAAAACAAGGTCTTTGCTAATAATATACTGACAACAAATTGAAGAATTTATCAATGCAAACTGCTATTTTTGTCTTGTGTTTTCGAGAGTTTGAAAAAAGAAAAACACTGAGAATGGGTTTCATAAAATTCATTAAGTATTTTGTTTAATGCTATTTAACCCATTCCAGTAATTTCTGAGATTCTTGGTAATGAAATTAATTACAGTTAAATTAAATTACACTTTTTCTTTTCTGTGCCATTGAAATTGCAGAATTATACTTTGCCTTATGCAGGTTTGATGCTAATAGGCGATAATTAAAGATGAAGGGGTTTTTTAACTGTACTTTCTGATTCTTTTTCCGTATAAAGGTGGTGGTAGACAAAGAAAAAAGAAAAAAGTGAGTTGACTGACGTACCAGTAAGATGGAAGTATTGCAGCTCTCCTAGAGAGCAATGTGTGGTACAGCCCCATATAGGCAAACACACCTGGTTGCACAAGCATGCAAAGTCCGAGACTAATGCCTGGAAAGGTCCCCCTGAAGACAATAGGAGCTTTAACATAGATAGGTAGATAGGACTTTTTTTTTTTTTTTTTTTTTTAAATCAATAACTCTGAGGCTTTCTTTCATTGATGTAGTTCCCAAACAAAAAAGGAATAGTCACATTAACAGTTGCTATGAACTCCAGTTTACTGTTTTTCTGTGACTGGGTTGGAGCATCAGCGGATGCACTCTGGAGAAATTAGCTACGACAAAGCAGAATCTGTGAACATCTGCTCCAGCTACTTTTACATTTTTAATTATTTCAAATCCTGAACTGACTTTAGACATAGACATGAAGTATTGCGTTGTTTGGGAATGCACAATGGATAGTGGTACCTTCTAGCAGCCTTCAGAAATGGGCATGATGTTAGATGTACATAGATTTCTATTTAAAGTTGTCTTTTGAAAATTTCCAGCACTATTGGTAGCACCTGATTTTTTTTAGATTAGTTTTTGGTTAAATGCTATCTGATAATGAATGTTGAGAGTGAGTATATAACAAATTTGGAAAGCCAATTTGCATAACTGACTTTAATCAAAATTTCCAAAAATGTGTTTACATGCTGTCTGTGTTAAAAACCTTTTGCTGAGCTAATGCTAAGGACTAAGCTTAAGAACGTTAAGTAGAGTTCTCTGGAGTGTTTGTGATTATGCCAACTAATCCTGTCATTCTGGCTGAAGTGAGGGAGGAAGATGATGGGTCTCCAAAGAGGGATGGGAGGATGGGCAGTTCCCTTATGTGGGAGCAAAAATGGGTGGAGGAGGAGTTGGAAGCGTGAAACCCTGTTCAGTTCCTGTATAGACTTAGATGCAGTTGCTTTGAAAGAACTGAGGTCTGACGAGAGCAATAGATGTGGTGCTTCATCTGTGCACTAATCCACTCCCAGGAACGTCTAAACACATTAAAATGACCTGTGCCGTAATGAAAATAAGGCATATGTGATTGTTACTATAACATCCAAGTTAATGAGGGGTTGCCATTTGTAGGGGAAGTGAAAGTGCTTGGATTTGGGAGGAAAATAAATACAGTAAAATGGAGCTACATGATGCCGGGTCACAAGAAGTCGTTCCTTCACCATGGAGGCTTGTGCAGCAAAGTCACAGTGCAGAATTTCTAGCTAAAGTGTCTGTGGAAATTGTTCTGGGCTAAGGAAAGTCTGGTTGAGAATGGGAGCATCAGCAGGGTCCTTGATAGACACTCAGATATGCGTGTAGTCTGTGGGTGCTTAAGTAACATGGTAAATTTTTGGAGCAGAAGCTGTTTGGATCCTCTATGGCTTGGGAGCATGGAAATATTGTTTCCAAGTTATTTTCACCCAAATAAATGCCAACTTTACTATTTTTGCAGTGAATTGAGTAGTTTTGCTGTTTGAATCGAATGTTTTTTAATGCTGTCAAATGAAATACTGTCAAAATCTTGGAAGGCGCTGCCCTTCAGAGGTACTTGCCTTTCACTGAATATGCTCACACGATCTGTGTCCACAAGGCTGCAGAAAGCATCTATCTCACTAGTCATGTGGAATAATTATGCATAATTGGTGTACACTATTTTTTCATGGCAAATCTGGGCAAAAATACGGGTAGTATCCCAAAATGCTTTATTTCTCCTCCCTGTGCTGTTTGAAGTCTCTGTGGAGTGGTTACCCTGTGTAAGGGCTGTTGCAGGAGTAGGTGTCCTTGTCATGCCCACGGGTGGTCTTAGCTTATGACATAGCAATGGAGAACACAACCTGCTTTAATGGAGAACACAACCTGCTTTTTATATAGTAAATTAATGCTGATGAGTGATAACTGTTTACCTCTCATAGATCTAAAATAGTGACTCAAAAGTGTGCAGGTCTTTAGCAGTTCTTCATTACTTTCAGAAATTCCCAACACTCAGTCCTAATCAGTTAATCAGATTTCATCTTGCATATGGATCTCTGTGACTTGAGGCTTTCTGATGAATGTATGTGCAAGTTTAAGCATGTCAAAAAGTATAAGGTGTTTTAGGGAGGTGTCGTATTTTTCTACACTGCACCGTTTTTCTCTTAACAAAATTTTCAGAAAAGCGCCTTTTACAGTTAGCCCAGCAGTCCAGCTGAGAGAAGGTAGAACTGAAACAGAAATTTCCCTGTCATTAGTAGCTGTCAGCATTTGATAAAATATCTATTTGTACCTTTACTAAGATACAACTATGTCACTACTGTTCCGAATACCTTACATAAGGAGTCCATCAGATAATGTCTAATCCCACTTTCATGAAGATTAAGTGGTCATGTAATGTTTGCATTGGAGTTCTTTTGGTCTTGCAGACTGTTGTGCTATTTATAAACCTTTAATATAATTGTAATACAGTGGTCTGTAATTAATATTAACCTTAGTTGCTTTTCTTCTCTTGACACCCTCTAAGGTTTTTGTCTTGGCATTTGGTTTTATTGTTTGACATTTTGCTGTGAAAGTTTTGGATGGCCAACATAATTAATTCCAGATAAAATGGATGGGCATTTTGATCACATTAGTCATGCCCGTTTTCAAAATCCTGTGTTTAGAGTCCAGAATATTCCAGTTCTGTTTGACAAGCAGAACATGGTCCGTCGCTCTAAAGTCAAAGTTGTGCATGTCTTTCGGTAGAAATATTTTGGCTGCCATATTTAACCAAGCTAAAGTTGCAGTGTGGGTAGCAATAATGCCATTTTTTAAGAGAAGCTGACATCAAACACATTGTCCAGATGCATCTTTGCTTAACTGGAGACAGCCACATGCTCACTTTGTGCTATTTTATGTCCATTGGCTTTGATCGGTTGTGAACTATTTCCCAGACTCCTTGTCCTGCAGCCTACTTTAAAACTATTACTTAATCTGTCAGGTCTATTTGCCTCAACTGAACTGCTATCAACAGAGTTTTTAGACACATTTTGATGTGCTTTTTCAGTGTTCAGATTGCTTTTTTAGTCTTTAAGGATGCCTCAAGGAGCCCTCATTCTAGGGCTCAGATGAATTCCACAGAAGACTTCTCAGCAAGAACACATGGGATAGATGAATTATGTCATTTCCCCATAGTAGTTGATGGAAATATAGGACACATGAGAGGTAGGTGAAAGAATTTAGAATTTTAGATTGACTCCTTGCCAATGTGATTAAACAACCCGTTAGTGTTGTTGGAGGTGGCTTACACTGCAGATGCTGTTAAATGATTATAAAAGTACTGTAGAATGACAACTTCATGTTTTCAGTGTAATAGAGACATTTAGCATTTCTGGCTAACAAGAAATAAGATACAAACAGTAATTGATTCCTTATCATTAGGAATTTTCAAATCAGATTTTGTTTTTTCAGCTGAGAAAGCAGAAGCATATATATGCAGCTTTTCAACAGTGATTGACTGGAAAAATTAGCAATATATTTTCCAGCTTGGAGTCTGGAATAATTTTGAATTGTTGAGGGAGACGGCATGAAATGAAGCAAGTCTCCAGTCTCACTGGCTGCAGTAGCAGAGGAACTTGTGTTCTCCAGAAAATGAGCAAAGAAGAAATAATGCCCAAACCCCTGCAAAGATAAATGAGAAAGGGGTGAGAGCAATGCCTAATAATGGTGTGACAATCAAGGGGACTTCATGAAAGGTGACCATTATCTCTGTGTGTATTTCTAAGGATAAAGCCACACAGAGGTTTTGCACTATGTAAGCTTGCAAAGTAGGATTAATGGGATTTACACAATGCCTAAGCCTTCATCTCTGAACAGTGGAAAATATAATCAAGGAGATTCCAAGGAGGAGTTGGAAAATTAAATAAACGGGACTGGGTTTTTTTGTATGCCAGTTTTTGGTGGGTTTTTTTCCTCCCACAAACCAGCATATGTCAACAAAGAATGCAGTGACATAATTACTGGATTTAAATTGTTATATTTATAATTGCTGACAAATTTCAAAAATTTCAAGTCACATCTGCCACTCATAGGGCAATTATGAATACAAGAAAATGAAATGGTTTGAGGAATTCACCAAGATTCTAAACTTTCTGCTTTCTCTTGGTGATGTCTGAATAAAAATCAGCTTAGATACCACAGGGAAGTGTACATGCATTTCTCAGATGAAGGCATACACGATCAAGATAGCAAAGGTGACAAATACAGAAGTGAGAAAATGTACTAAATGACATCCTGTGAACTCAGTGAACAGAAGGCAGGAGTTAGCTGGGTCATGGATTTTGCATGGACATTTTAGGAATTGCAGAAGGAAAGTGCCATTTGGAGGGCAGTGGGAAGAAGAAAGGGTTGTGAAAGAGAAGTGATGGTTTGACAAACTGTTGATAATTCACTGAGCGAACACAACAGCCCGTGGGCTCCCAAAAGATTCCTTTTGCTGGGTGAATGTGGAGAAGATGCCATGTTTTCACAGTGTGTTAAATGGTGCTATAGGGAATAGTTTTATTATCACTACACCTGTGTAAATTAGTAGTGGATATGTAAGCTGACCTTATATTTTTTAGACTCTGTATTTTGCTAATAATAGACTCTGTAATATAATGGTAATAGTTGATCACCTTTTGTATACAAATATATCAAGAGTATTCAAATTGCCTAGTAGGTTTTGTAGACTTCCTGTTTCATCTTAGGAAACTGTGTTTTGAATAGTATACGTTGTTTTAGGTACTGGGGGGATGTGGAAGTTTGATGGCAAGAGGAAATGGTTGATGTAATCAGCTATAGATGAAATCCTACGTAGGCAATAACTATCAAGTTTTGGAACAACTAATCATCAGGTAATTTCTTGACTGTGACTCAGTCTGTTGAATGAAAGGATTTAGGAAGATGAAAGATGATATGTTTCCCCAGAGAGATACCAATCACAAACTAATCACAGTATCCTGGGAAGCATCTAGCCAAGCAGAAATTAAATCTTCGCCGGACTTTCCAATTACACAGTTCTAGTCCAGATGTTCATGTTGTTGAAATATCTTTATTTCTGAAGGAGAATAAAGACGTGGAAGACCACCATCATGGGATGTATACTAGCTGTGACAGTTGCTGTCAGGAGGAAGGAGAAACCTTCTGTTCCACACTGACTGGGACGTGGGTCCTGCTGTCATAGGAGGAAAGTGGGGCAGAAGAAAGTTAGTACTTTTGTCTTTCTAGAAATCTTTCCAACTGTGCTCAATGCTCACCTAACCAGACGAGAAGCCTTCAGGCAGCTTGATAAAAATCTGCCCTTTGCTGTCTAGCAAGATGCCTCCTCTGTGGGCAGTGGAAGAAGTCAGGCTGGCAGAGAACAGGAAAGAGACAGAAGCATTTATGGGAGTACTGGAGAAGGAAAGACAGTGTGCACTGGTAAACTTAGATCATCACTAAACCCACTGGTATCTGTTGTTAAATAAATGTGGAGCCAGTGGTACTGGTGTAGGTGAAGTGCCCATGTGCTTTTTGTAAGCTCGTTTGGCTAGATTAGCATAGGTGAGAAGATAAAAAACAAGTGATAGTGCTCTGAATTAGAGCTTCAGAGTGTACCTTAGTTCTTGCTGCTTTTTAATGGAAGGAACTGCCCAAATATGGTGGAATCCTTCATGTTTTAGAGAACACTAGTAGGAAAGAAATAATCCAGGTAGTGTTGATTTTGATGACTTTAAGAAGAAATCTTCATTTTGAACATGGTCAGTGAGAGCAGCAGTCCAGAAGAAGGTATGCTTGGACTTGTGTTCAGATTATTCAGGTTAACAGGTTTTTAATTTAGTTTCAATTTAGTTTTTCAGTTGGGCTTTTATTGTTGGGTTTTCTCTCTTTTCTTAAACATAGTTTGGTCACTCTGTATAGGCAGGTCCCTGATACTTGGGGGCTTTATAACCTTGCTGACAAAGCCAGAGCAAAATCCAGTAGTTGAAAATGTTTATTTAGGGGAATTCAATGAAAGAAATGTAATTTTCTTAGCCGCATGATGGCCAGGTTGTGGAGGTGGCGATGTGAGCACTGCTTGAAATTTCTGGGACCCACACAAGCAGGTGGCTTGAAACACGCACTCCGCTGCCGCTTTCTAGCCTTTGAGAAACAATCTTTGAGTGTATGAAGGTATATGGGAAAGGGGCAAGGGCTGTCTGGGCAGAGCCATCTCTCACAGCCCCAAAATTTATAAGTTCTTTTTCCCAAGGCTTGATGGAGAAGATTTCATTTTCTTGCTGAAAGCAAGTGTTTGCAATACTACATCACTGCATTACAATGATTTCATATGCCAAGACTTCTGAAGGCTGTTGGAATCAAGAAATAATTTAATGATTTCATGCTAGGCTGGATGTGTTCTTTTGATGGTTTTCTGTGTACATTATTTTCTAAGTTTCTCTGAAGAATCAGAGGTTTGTTGCCATTGATAAGGAGACTGGATTCAGTGGACTATGAGGTAGTATGGATACTTTTTTTTAAGATAGTTGGGTGGTCTTACTCATATGTTAAGAGTATTTTGGCTTCAGGAGAGTGCTTTCTTCCAAGACAGAATGACAGTGATTTTGATGTCTTTTGCCTTTCTTCTGAACAGGCAGTTGTCTGCCTGTTGGAGGCATGAGGGTGTGTCCATCGCCATTGTGTGGTCCTCAGGCACCGTTATAGTTTGTTTTTTTGTGTCACATGTAGTTGTTCTTAGACATTTGAAAAGTATGGGGCAAGGGAAACGGCTTAATATATGAATATTTCAGTTTAGTGTCATGGCCTGCAATACACAGGAGATGGTATATATGACTGGATGATTGCCTCGTCCTGTCTGAATTCACGATCTGCTAGTCCCTATTAAAGATTTATAAAGATTTTTTTCACATGCTTCCTTCTAAAAGAGCTTATTTTTTTGGGGGAAAGAGGAACTATATTGAGCTTTTCTGACTCTTTGTGACCTTCCTTTGTGAATGTTGTACAAACTTTCTCCTTCTGTTAGCCCTAGGACTCTCGCCTGGACTTTCTCCTGTGGCTCTTTTCTGTACTTTCTTTATTATGTCTGACTGCAAACTCTGCCATTCATGGGATTTGGAATGTTGCAGTGTGTTCTAATATTACTTCTTGAAAGTGCTGTGCAGGCTTGTATCACACAAGATACTTTATATTTTGTAAGATATTATAACTCATATTTTGGAATTTGAAAAAACCTTTTTTGTTGCTATGCCCACCACATCTTTTTCAACATCAGTTCCAAGAATTGACTTTTTACATGGTGACACAATAATAATAAGTTTGTAAAATCAAGGAGCTGCAAGTTTAAAAAAAAACAAGTAAAGGAGAATCGAAGTAACAGCAGTAATGGTGATTAATATAGGTCACGCAGCAAAAAGTCTTGTACTTTAAACAGAATAGATAAATCTGTCTGTGATTGATTTACATCTCCAAATCAATGATTATCAAATTAGACCTCTTAACATGTAATCTAGAACTTGAAAGTGGTAACCCACTCCTATTATTTCATGATTATGCTTACCTGATGAGCCTTGACTGTGTCCTAAGCAACAGAGACAGACATCTGATTTTCTATACCTAGCAGTTACATTACTTAACCTTTATACTTTGCATAACGTAATTGCAGTAATGGACCCATTTAAAAAAAAGACAGCATGCTGTGAAGATATTTTATGTAACCTTTAAATACTGGATAGGAACTTTAGTGAGCAATCCAGTATGAGCTGTGTCAGCAAGCTGCTGTAAACCCAGTACTGCCAGGGCATAAGATTGGCAACAGGCCAGGTCATGGTATAAGAAACACCGATCCTATGGGGGTCATTCTATCATTTGATCATTGGAGACTTGATCCTACTTCTGTTGGGGAAAAAAAACAAGACAAGACAGTCCTGTACAATAAAATCCATATGCTCTAATATACTTCAGCAGTAATGATAAATAACTGGAATAATCAAGATACAAATACTTAACGTTTAAATAATTGTGTGGGATGATGAAACGTCAAAAGGGCTGTGATAACAAATAAATATGTGGCTTCAGTGATCACGCTTCATCATGCAATCTCTTCAAGAAACTGTTTATCTATTAATGTCGCTCACACTACTCTCACAGCTCCATTTTCCTTTTCGCTCCTGAGCTGTGTTGCAGGCGGTCATACATTCCTTGGCGTGACCTGAGACACATCTCTTCTGCCCTCTCAGTAGCTATGTGTACTCCATATTGCTTCAACATCCTTCACCTTCTACTTAAGTGTGCTTTTCTGGTTCTTTTGTGGTTTTTTTTTCTTTCCTCTGATTTTTTTTCTTGTGATATCCAGAGTCTTATAGGTGGGTTTAGAATATTCTTGCAGCTGATTCAATCTTTTCACTTTGAAATGCAGTTATCTTTTAGAAAATGTGTCAGTTCTATAAGCAGAGCACTAACACTTTTTTTCAAAATCATCGGGTTTTTAAATTTTTTTTTATTTTCTCTTGAAGCGGTGTGCATATTTGAAGGCAGAACCTACTTTGAAGGACAAAGAGAAACTGTGTATTCAAGCTCAGGGGATTGTGTTCTGTTTGAGTGCAAGGTAAGAATTCTGTTGATGGAAGAAAATTCTTGCATGTTAGAAATATCAAAGTCCTGCTGAAAGAAACTGTTTAAATAAGAGACAGGACTACCTTAGGAAGCGGCAACAGAAAAGGCATCTAAGGCGTCCTGTGTTTGTCTTACTGAGTTTCACATCAAATTTTGCAAATAAATTTACTTTGCATAGCAGCAAGATTTGATTACACAGCTTGATAGTCAAGCTGCATTCTTTCCTCCTTAGGTATCGTCTCCATCATCAGTAATAAAAAAACAGCAGACTATGTTTCCATTGACACATGTGCAGTATTATTGTTCAAAATTATGTGCTCAGGTACAAGAGATGCATGAACATGATGGGTACATAATTCGGAATTCAGGATAATTCTTAGAGGAAATGCTAGATGAAAAAGAAGGAAAAGAGCTGGCACACCAGCTGTCTGGTATTTCTAGTGATGGAAATGGGATAGGGTCATTGTTTTATTTGTAAGCAGAACATGCCCGATGCTGAGTCAGTCTTGTCCTGCTGCATGAACAGAGTTGTTCTTCAGGGCACAAAGGCACTTTAAGGGAAAAATATACCCCAGGGATGGCTGCGGGTTCAGAATTACAAACTGCTGCAGTGGGTCCCATGTTGTCTCTCTGGGGGAGGGATGGGGAGGAATTCCCTCTGGTTAGAGCTGCATGCTGTGGGGTGGAGCTGAAAACCTGGGTGCGCATTTCTAGGGCAGAGAAAGAAAGGGGAGTAACTCCTCTGGCCACGCTGCAGCTATTTATTGGACCAGTTTCTGGAAATCTCAAAACATCTTCATACAGGGGTGAAAAAGTGTGTTTTACAAGGTAGAACTGGGACCATTATCTTACTGCTGTTGATTTCTAATCTTAATTCCTGGAGTAGGTGCTTTGAAACCCTTTTGAGAAAGGAAAGGAGAAGCTGACTAGAAATAATTTTGGATTCACTTGTACACTTTTCAGGACTGGGAGCTCGTGTTTTCAACATGACACCTGGAACGTGAATTCTGTGATTAGTCAATGGATATAATTAACAACCATCAAAAGTTATGTGATGTTGCCTCATGTATCTTGCAGCTGGCTAGTGCAATACTGTATGAACAAAATGCCTCTGTTGGCTGTGCTAGTCTGTATTTCAGTGATACTTGTGTGCTGGTGGGTTGCCTGACTGTCCTGGTAGAAATATTAAGCAGCAACTTTGGCTGATTCAAATGCTGCTTTTTCAAGGACCGAAGTACGTACAGTTTCTGCTGAACAGACTTGTGAATGATAATTCAGAGAAAAAAATCCACATACTCTGTTGGTCAGTTAGGAAGTCATAGGTGGGCACTATTTTATTACTACCACGCTTCTCATAAAAGGATGTAACTAATGACTCCAGCTCAAGAGAGACTTAATAGGAATGGCACAAGTAATGATTTCATGCTTAAAGGCTTGTAATAATGTTATCAAGCCAATGTAGGGAGTTCCTTCTTTTTGTCTGCATATAATTCTAAGTATATTTTTTGTTTCGTTTGGCTGCTGCAGTTGTGCTTGCTGTAGGGACTCATTTTTCTGTTTGAATATTGTAAAGCAAGTGAATGAAAAATTGTCTTCCAAATTACAATTCGTAAAAAGAATTAAAAGGAACCCAGACTACTCTAATTGATATTATTTCTATCAAAGGGTTTTTTTTCTTTATATTTTGGTGAGATTACTGGGTTTTGCTTGTTCTGGCATATAGCACATCTGTGGCTGGTTTGTTTGATTGTGTTATCAGGTTAGGGTTGGTTTCTGTCAGGATTGTTTAAGGTAAGGTTTAAGCAGCAATTTTGATATTGGCCATTGTGTTCATGTTTCATCTTTATATTTCATGTTTAAAGAGGATTTAAAATGAAATGCTAGACCCATAATAATAATAATACATGCAATGGCATATGCGTGATTTTAAGCACTTTTCCTGCATGCAGAATACAGGGACCTGAGTTCAGTGTGCTTACATTTTAACCAGATTGCTGATTTTAGGGCAGATGCCTCTGAGGAACATGTTGTTTGCTTTGTTTTCTGTCTGCCATATCATGACTAGAGCACTGCAAGACACATTAATTAGGGCCCAAGGGAGCCAAAAGGTGGTACATTTGCGGTAGCTGGATTGCTAAGGCAGGCATTTCGTGTGGTCGTACTGCAGTGATTGCGTGTGACCTGCACTAAGTGCCTGAAGATATTCAGATACCATCTTGGTATTGGACATTTCCAGACACCTGATCCAAACTTAGCTGAGAAACCTTCTCTTTCCTTATAAGGAATCAATGCCAGTTTCCTGCAGTGTTACTACCACAGCGTTGAGCTTAGAGATGTTCAGGTTTGATTTTACTGGCTGTATAAATGACAAGCTGCTTTAGAGTATTCATTATGAGTACCCTTGATTCTGGAATCTGCTGCCTCAGTTTTTGAGATATAATCGTTGCTCTTTCAGGCATAATTTTAAGAGAAACTCCTGAGGCAAGTTGCTTGACAGGCACTAAGATAAGAGAGGAATGAGAGCTGTTGCCACACTTCTGCTTGCTTGGAAAGGTTTGAGTATAGGGGAGTTCCTGATGCTTTTATTGTGCTAGTTGTCCTTTCAAATGATTTTTGAAGGTACCTGGAGTTTGGTGGTTTTTTGTTTTTACATCAGTTACATTGTTTTTACGTTAGAATGCTAAAACTCTGCTAAAGTTGCATTTATCTTTATTTCTCATCTCACAATATTAATCAATTGCCTCAATTTAACAGGACCACAAAATGCAGCGTATTCCAAAAGACAGTTGTACATCTTTGAACTGCCCAGAATCTCAACAGATCCCCTTATCTCACAGTTGCTGCAAAATCTGTAAAGGTAAGGTAATAGCAGGATGTGTATATGCTGGGTGTAATTATCCATTCTTATAGATAGTATAGACTTTTTTTCTGATCGTTTTGAATAGGACACTCCTACACATGGTAAACACTGTAGGTCTTGAGAAGCTGAATAGAACATCTGCATTGTGACATCTGAAAACTGTAAAATGTCTAATAGTGTACATTTTTGAAACATGTTTATGTGTTTCATTCTAGCCAAAAATGGGTGAAAAGTCAAAGAAATCATATACATACTTAGTGATATTCTACACTTCACCCACTCCAGTGTCGAAACAAAATG
Organism: Strix aluco; assembly: GCF_031877795.1. Taxonomy (NCBI): domain Eukaryota; kingdom Metazoa; phylum Chordata; class Aves; order Strigiformes; family Strigidae; genus Strix; species Strix aluco. The sequence goes on from NC_133935.1 coordinate 54,737,045, forward strand.
AGATTGGAGAAATGTCCATGTTCACCAGCATCTTTCTGAGATGCTTTGAGATGTCTCTTTCAGAGAACTTGGTGCTATATAGTTGTTCAAAGACTGGAGTGACTCGTTTACCTGTTGGGTTTATAGTCTGCATCTAGAAGCAGAAGCTTTGGGGAATATTTCTGTATGCTGCGTACCGTTGTGTGTTACACCCAGTCTGATCCTCACCAAAGGAGAGAGGTGCAGGAAGTGCTTTGTGTCTTGAGCCCATTCTTTTGATCTGGACTAATACTGTTATCTTCAAAGCTATGAGCAATTGCATCTTCAAGTGGCTACGTCTGTTTCTTCTATAGCTAAATAGGATACATTGATACCTGGCATGAAAGAAGATGTTAGACTCTTGGGCTGATTTTAGGTATACTTCTGTGTGCAAACACAAAGGATATGATTAATGACATCAAGCTGAGAGATAAGAAAGTATAAGAAAAGAACTTAAGAGAAGCTGATAGGTCTTGAAGTCTGTCACAGTAAAAAAGGATTTTTTAAATGATAATTTTCTATAGAATCTTCAGTGGCTTAGAGAAAAGAATTCTTTGTTTCTTGTACCTGGTATAGCTAGAAAATTGTAACGTATGTCAGATGAGTGCTTTCTGAGCATTTTCAATCCTTCCTGAACCAGGCTACCTTGGCCTCTCATGAGCTATGGAGCTTATTCTTTAAACAGGAGGTTGCTGTATGCCATTATTCAGCAGCATGTATTTTGTTTATTAATACAGCTGATACTAAGTGTTGAGAATCTTTAGAATAACGAAAAATCAGTAAAAAAACCCCACCCTTTCTGGATGACATGTACGTTCTTAGTTATTTAATGCCTGATAGAAACCAGTCCAGGCCAAGAAATCCAAAAATAAGACTTTTGCTTTGTCATTAACTCAGGCTTTAATGAGGAAGACAAAAAAGGCAGAGTAGATGTCACCATGGACAGAGGTTGCTCTTGACACATACATTTCTGCTGTCATCAATGAGCATTGAAGATCATCTCATGCTAGTAAAAGCGTAGAGCTTTTTGCTTCTTAATGTCCTATGTTAGATAACAGCACTGTGGTAGCTACGGTGAATTATAATATTTAAGTAACATTACCTAAGCGTATCTCTAGGTTACAGGGAGACAATGCACAGCAGGAAGGAAAGAGAGAAAGGAGAACATCAGCCTCTCGTATCACAGTAGGTCTGTGATGTTTGCATCATGACCATGTCACTGGGTCTCAGTACTAAAACATTCTGTTTCTCTTGTTTTGCTTGTTTGTGTTGCTTCACACTGTTCATGAGCTGCCCAAGTGCAAAACACCTCGTTGACCTTGACCTCCAAGCAGACTCTGCCGTTGTCTTTCTCGAAGTGCTCATTTAACTTGGCTTCTATGAAGTTAAGGGTAGAAGCTCTTTCATAGCAAAATATGAAGCAGAAACCAAGTGGAGTGATAAAAATAATAAACTTTACTGCCAACAAATAGTTATTATTTTGTAAGAGGCCTGTGTTGCAGCCTGATTCCAGCTTGCATTCTGGAGCTGTTGCTATTACATCAGTCCTGGTCCCCTGAGCCTGACCCACATTCCCCAGTTCTCCTGTGGGAGGTTTTGAGAGAAGAAAATAGTTGCTGGAAAACAACAGTGAAGTACTGCTGCTTGATCAATTCTAATGCTTCAGTTAAAGACGAAAACTTTAAACAAATGAAATTCTTGAGAAAACAATGAAGGAGACAAGCTCCACACCTTTATAGACAGACATGGAAATTGTGGAAGCTTCAAGTCAGTTACTACAACCAGCTTGAATTCAGCATAATAAAGGATGTTTTAATGGTGTTCAGCAACATAGCAGCATTAGATTACATGAGAGCAAACAGAAGGAATTTAAAAAAAACTACTGAGTTGAAAGGTTCAATCTAAATTTTCCAGCCTGGAAAAGAACTTGAGAATCTTAAAAATTTGTAATTAAGGTGCAATGAAAACAGTCACGCTCAGGAAAAAAGGAAGGGAAAAATAGGTAAATAGGAAATAGGGATGCCTAAAAGCTGAGATTTAAAAAAAAAAGTTCTCTGAAGTGGAAAGGATGATGCAATCGGGGAAGAGTATTCCGTCAGTGGAGCTTGAAGAGATAAGGGGGAAGAGAAAAGCAAAACAAGTCAATGTTAATCAAAGACTTTTGGTTAAATGTGAAAGGATTTTATAAATACACCTGGGAACGAAAAGTGCTAGGAAAAAAAGTAATACCAGTAGTAAATGAGCTACTGAGTGTATAAGCTATTGAGCTCTTTTATAAATGTCCAAGCAAAAAAAAAAAAAAAAGGAAATGAAGAAAAATATAAAATTGAGAAGTGTCCTGTAAAAGTACTTAACAATGGCAAGGAGACAGTAAGGGGATTTAAGCAAGCCTCCTATCTAGCCGCCTTAGATCAATGCCATAACCTGAAATTCAATCAAAGACCTAAAGACAGTCTGTTCTTGTGGCCTTTACTACTCCTTTCATCAATTTCATGCTTGGTACAATTTATTTTTCAATATCTCACGGACAATCGAAATGTATTCTTTGACCTAACTGAGGTATAGATAGGACTGTCTTTGACAGGGATGTTTTATAATCCCTGGATTCTTTTTAACCCTCAATCATATTTGCGTCTGTACAGGCCATGACTTTTGCACTGAAGGACATAATTGTATGGAGCATTCTGTCTGCCGAAACCTAGATGACAGAGCTGTCTGTAGCTGCCGAGATGGCTTCCGAGCCCTTCGAGAGGACAATGCCTACTGTGAAGGTAATACCTTGTATAGATGCTTAGCTCCACTGCTTAAATTACTGTGGGATGAATGTATTGATTCATGGGTTGTCGAAGGGATAGGCCTATTAAATGCAATGAATTAGATATGCAGCATATTAATCAACTAAAATAATTATCTCTCCAGTTAAGTCCTTTAAAAAAAATCAAAAATCTGGTCAGTGTTGAAGTGGCAAGTTAGTATGGCTGAGTTCTTCAATTAGAAACATGCTTCCATAGGAAAGTTTTCCTTTTTTTTTCATGGTATTCAGATATTCAGGCTACCTAAAAGTCAACCATTTGAATAGCATATTAGTAAAACTGCCTGTTCCCATTCTCTCTCCCCAGGAAATAAGTAAATGCTATAGACTAGATATTAGTATTGTTAATCATGCTGACTAATGATTTATTATTTGAGCTGCTCTTTTGGTATCAGGGAGCAACAAGTTACTTAATTGGAAGAGAAGCCTCTGTAATTTGTGCCTTCACAATCTAGCGTAATCCTGTGAAAAACCCCCATCTCGACTCTAGCAGTGAGAGCCAAAGTCCTCTGCACAATCTCTTAGATTTTGTTCTAAATGTTGCTCTTCCTCTTGAAAACAGTGATTCTGCAAACACATAATATTCGTGTACTATCAGGCCATTCTTACAATAAAGCTTAAGTGTTGGCAGCAGGATGGCCTTTGACTAATAAGCAGTTTAGTTCAGATTTAGCCAGCTAAATTGAAAGTCAAGCATCTGTGAGTAGAGTCTAAGGTACTCTACAGTCCCGCCTAATACCTGGATTGTTCTCTGGCGATGCACAACTAAATGGGATGAATCAAGGGCTTTTAAGACTGTTGCTTTGGCTGAACTCTGCAAAAGTTAATGCCTACCGCTTACTTGAGTTAGTAGCTGCATTAACATCAGTGAGGATACTCATCTATAGATGTAGATTTGAGAATTTGTGGCTGTTTTCAGGAAAGGAGCATATAATTAATTCGGCTTTGCATACCTCTGCTTAATGTTTATGGTAAGCCTTCTGATGGAAACCTGTTTTGAGAAGTAGAACTAAAAATCATGCAGAAACATGTCCCAGCTGGCATCTGACATCAGGACCTGCTATATAGCTTGTTCTGTGCTGCAGCATCAGCCGCTTTTTATCCCATAGTCCCTGGAGACTATGCCAAGGCATAGGCTGCAGATCTGCATTTCTGGGAACTCATCAGCCATTTCCTATTTGAGGGGGTCACTAGAGCAATGGAGAAATCAGGTGCTTTAAGAAGGTTTTTTTTCTGCGGCTCTGTTGTTACTCTGCTGAATGAAAGCAGAAAAACAAGTTACACTTTCTTAGTGATCTCCACATCACTCAAATTAAGAGTCCGTTGCTATGTGTGGAACTTGCCAGGCATGTCATAAGTGAAAAACAAAAGAAGCTTTTTGATCAGCATTGGCGATGAAATGTTTAGATGAGGACACAGTAGATTATCATATGTGAGACTGATGTATTCATATTATAAATGGATTTACCGGTTTATGCAGTACCTGAATTCAGTATGATGATTTTCTGAGCCCGATTACTTCTATCTGGGCAAATTACGTTGTTTCTGGGTGGTAATTATCAATCTGCTTAAGCGCTTTCAAAAAACTTGCGTAAGTGAATAAAAGGTTGGAACACATTATTTACATAACAATAATAATTTTACATGTTACTATGTTTGGATGCATTAAATTATCTCTTAAAAATGTGTATGATTTAGCGCCTGGTCCAGGAGCACTTGCTCACATTGAAGATAGCGGGAGTAAGTTCCATTAGGAAGATGTGCCCACATGAGCAAAGCTCTTGAGATTGGGTCCCTGCCAGATAAGGCTCTTCCAGCCACAGGCAATATTAACTCAGCAGGCAAAACAGCCTAGCTTTGCTGCTGGTTATGTACCATAGCTGCACTGTAGGCTCCACACTTGAACTATGCATACTTAGTACATGGGTCCAGACCTGGCCTTGGCTGGCTGTCCCTGACTGAGTGTGCAGGTCATATGCTAGAAGGAGGGGAAATAAGTTTACGCATGGAAACTTTAGGATTGTTTTTGTGGAAGAGGAGGGGCAGGGGACTGAAATACCCATGTTTCTTCAGAGTTGGACTTTTAGTAGTATATCCCTTTTTCTAGCCCAAATGCCTCATTGAGTGCTGAGTTTTTTATTTCTGGAAAGAGACTCTTGCCTTAATATTAAACAATGTAATAGCAGAGGGCACAATAGCAATAGTATAACACCAAGTCTTTTCAGAGTGCTGTTCTTCATCTTGAAAGGCTGAAATGGTCCCAACCTCCCTTTCTCAGCACATACCGTTTCTTCACTGTGCCATTATTATGGCTTTAATTACGAGCAATGTCAAGTGTAGAAATGTCTAGTTAACACAAAACCTTTCAGAGAATGCTTTTTGTATTGGCTGGAGCTCATGGGTATGATAGCTGTTTCTACGTTTGCACTTCACAAAGTTCAAATATACTGCAAAATTGGATGTCATTGATTCTGTGTTAGAGCCAAACCACTAAATACAATCCTGATTTGTGCCTTAGCACTGTCAAAATTCAAAGAATAAGCAGAAGTAATGATGCCCCCCTTGGCAGAACTTCTCCTTAAGGTAGAAGAAAAATAAAAATATTCAAAACTGGTTTCAGTGTAGGTCTAGAAAAGTTGCATAAATTTCGTCTGAATAATGGAAGAGTTTGGCTTCTGTCCTAGAAAGAACTGATGCTTTTCCAAAGCTGTGTGATGTCTCTAGATGCTGTTATGGTGGATACCTTTCTGTTTTATAATAATAATATTTGTTAATATTTATGTCACATTTACCTTTCCCTTGGAGGACTGTTTAAAGCAATGCTTAGAGTTGGGATTTCTTCATTTACACGCTGTAAGCTTTATTCCAAGTACTCTGAAATCTATTTTCTGCTTCAGGTTATTATGCAGTTTGAGATACCTTATGGGCAGGTTGGGTATGGATTATGCTGTGCTGCCCAGGTGAAGGTGCTTTTGATTATAGTATCCTTGGTGTTTAGCCCACCTAACATCAACATTTTACAAAACCAGATGTTCTCATGAAGTGTAATTAGTTTTTCCCAAAGCAACACCTTCAGTGCTCTCAGACTGATGATAGCCCTCCGGGATATATTTAAAATAGTGTTCAATGCCCACTACATTTGTGGAGGTGGAGTTGTGCTGATAAAGTTTTTAAGGATAAAATTTGTGACTCTTGGCTATCAAGATACTCTGATGCCTATAGAGGAGTGAAATATACCCATATTTCAAATAAGATGGGTTTGCAAATAGTCTGCTGGTGGCAGCTTTAGGTGTTCTTCTCGGATCCTTGAACGTAAGCCATTTTCATGCACCATATCTGCACTTTTGGCGGTCCTCAAAAGATGTGTTTGGGGAGGAGGTGTTAGTTCCACCCTTTGGAGACTGCAGTTGGAAGGATTGCCTGAATCTGATTTTCTGATTTAATAATACCGCCTAACTATCTCTGTGCAAAATCTGATTTCACTTCAGAAGTCTTGCCAAGGATTGCTGATTAGAGAGGAGAGTCAAGAAAGAAGACAGGAGAATGCACTAATCTTTTGTAAGCACCAGGACTGAACAAGATCAGAAAAAAACAGGTTATTTGCTTCTTTATCAAGAGGATTTTGCTTGATGCAGAGGCTGTTTTACATCATGTACTGATTTTGGCTGTGATGGAGTTAATTTTCTTTGTAGCAGCCTGTATGGTGCTGTGTTTTAGATTTGTGACTAGAACAGTGTTGATAACACAGGGATGTTTTAGCTATTGCTGAACAGTGCTGGCACAGTGTGAAGGCCATCTCTGTTTCTCACCTATCCTGCAGTGAGTAGGCTGGGGACGGGCAAGTGATTGGGAGGGGACACAGCTGGGACAGCTGAGCCCAACTCACCAAAGGGATATTTCAGACCGTACAATGTTTTCCTTATCAGTAAAAATGGGGGTACTCTTTCTAAGGTGGCTGTTGCTTGAAGACTGGTTGGGCATCAGTCTGCTGGTAAGAGTGGAGAGTGATTGCCTTTGAATCACTTTTCCCCCCCCTTTTCTCCCTTCACTTATCAAACAGTCATTATCTCACCCCATGAGTTTTTTTCTTACTTTCTCTCTTTTGATTCTCTCCCCTATCCTACTGGAGAGGGGAGCAAGCAAGCAGCTGGTAGGTGCTGAATTGCTGACCAGGGTCAACCCTCCACACATCACAAATTTACCTTATGGGTATGTGGACCATAATGTTTTATTTTCTGATATTTGGGAATTTAGTTGTACTAGCTGCACAGTACACAACCTAGCTGACTTAACAGTTTTGGATCATTTAATATTATTTAACAAATTTTTGTGAAACCGTTTTCCATTTTTATTCTAATTTATCCTTCTTCCTCAGTAACTCTCCTAGTTTCTCTGCTGTTGCCATGTTTGTCCCAGTTTCAAGTGTAGCAGCTGAAATGAGACCAAAGACTGAGTGATTTTATCTACATTTGAGAATTGAATCAGCTTTACTGATGATTGTCCTTTGATGGGAGAAGGTCTTCAGTTTAGAAATCTGCTTTTGAATAAGCTGTCTTGATTTGTGTCATTGTCAGTGGAGGGATGTAAGCAGTCTTATAAGATGAATTGTCTCTTTCCAGACTACATGTCTGAAGCACGTTGGAAGCACCACTTGGTTGGACCTCATCAGGTTTACCTTAGCTCAAAGTTGTATGTTCTCATTCTGCTGTGAAAGATTTACTAATTTATCCCTGTGTTTGGGTGAAATTACTAATGCATTATTCAACCTTCTTCCCCAACAACAAAAACATTACATTTCTTCACTTACCTAATAGTACAATCTGTTGTTAATCTTACTGTTAATCTTGTTGTTTTTAACTACCGGATTACAAAAATCAAGTATATATTCAGAAGGAGCCTGATTTCTACAGATTGCAGTGAAGACTTATCTTACAAAAGATAAAAATTAATAATAAAATTTCAGTAGAATACATGTTGCATCATATTAGCCAAGTACAGTAATCAAGAACATATTTTTTCTTTAAGTGTAATATTGGGAACAGTGAAAGTAAGATAGAGATCTCTGTAATGGAGATAAACCCCAGAGTTTTAAAATACATTAAGTCCTCTAGGTCATTACTAACCAGTACTGTTTGCTAGCTTTGCTGTCTTCATGGTATGCATCATACATTTTGGGTGAGAGTCCTACTCAGGAGCTCTGCAGTACTGTCAGTTCTGTGAAATTGTGAAGGTTACCCAAGCTTCGCTCTTCATACATAAACTGTTTTCTGTAAGTGAAATGAAGCAATAGTGTCACTTATACCTAAGAAACAAAGATTTCCGTCTCCATCAGCTGGCAGCGTTTGAGTCATTACCTTGTCATTTTGAGTTGGGTTGGAAAACTAATCAAGCAGAAGGGTAAACTTTTGCTCTAGGAGGGCAGAATGTTATTTGGAAATCTCTATTAAAAAGTAATTAAACATTATTAATATTAAAATTAAACATTAATATTCAACAGTATTAATAAATTATCAATTATTTATTCTCAGCAAAGGCAGTAAGAGTCATCTTATTTCCATCATTATGTTACTGAGAAACCTAAATATGAAGAATTATCAGGCCAGTTCTAATGTATCAATGTGTCAGAGTGAGCCAAATCCTTCTTGTCTGCCATGACTCTTATTCAGGAAGATAATAAAGCATATTCCTAACTTAAAGTGTACAAGTAGCATCCCTGACACCAGTTCATAAAGTGTGGTGCATACTGGGGTACAGATAGTCCCACCACCTGTAGCAGTGGTATAGTTTGTACATGTACAAATTGCAGGATGTGATTCAGTGTTATTTGATTTTAATTACTTTTACAGGAAGTATGTTCAGACTGATTCTATCATCCACCCATGGCCGGGACTGAGTGATGTTACTACGATAAAAAACCAGCTGAAACTATTCATAAAAGGGAGTCTCTTGGAAACTCTTTCAAACTCCTCTGTGCTACCAGTGCCTGTTAAGGAGATGCTTTATTGTACTGAGAGCAGCCCTTTCCACCACCAATAAAAGCATATGTAGCATTTTGGTTTTAAATGAGAAATTAAGGTGAAACTTTTCATACAAATTGGTTAAATCTGCAACCTCAAAGCAAAAGAGAAAAGAAACTAAAGCCTTAATTTCATTCTTGTTTTCTTTTCTCTCCAATTTTCACTAGTAGCTGGGAAGTGACTACTGAAAGAATTAAATGCTGTCACTGTGCTGAAAAGTAACCACAGCCAGTTGGTTGGTTTTATTTCGTAACTTTCAAAACCTCAGGCGGAAGGTGTGACAGGTCTTAACGATATGTGGAGGCTGTATCCCCAAGAGCTGTAACAAAGACACAGAAATGCTCAGCATTAGAGTGCAGAGCAATAGCAGCCACAGTGATTATATCTGTTGTGGTACTTTAACTAGTGTGGCATCATTTGAGGGACAGCTGATATTGTCACATATTTCTGTAGAACAGGCAGTAATCTACTGGATAGCTTGTGGGAATATGCTACATCCTTTAGACCTTACGCAAACTCCAAATACAGTCTAACCCAACCACAGGGACCTTACTACAGCTTACAGGTACTGTCCTGTTACGTGTGTATCTGTCTTCTGACAAGGAATTTTAAAATACGCACATGCAGTACAATCTGTGCCGGCTCTTCCTGGGAAGAATCTGATATATTTTTGTAGTTTCTGTATAAAAATATTAATGCTCCTTATTCCCCTTTTAAAATAGGGGAAAACAAAAACACTAACAGTGGCAAGTATTTCTAAATTCTTGACATTCACTGTTCAAAATGACGAGAAGGTGCCATACTTTAAAAAAAGAAAGAAAAAGATGATTTTGCAATTCAAATTTAAAGACCTATTTCTAACCGAATGCAGTGCTGAAGGAGGATGGATCATGAACTGGACTCTCAGTGTAAGCTGTTCTGATTTTTGGAATTCACTAATTAATCATATACAACATCCTTTTTATTCTCAGTATGCAGCTACATCAGACTAGTTGTTTGGTGCCTAAGGAAAGGCCCCGTGGGATGCTTTCATGTCTGACAGATAACCATATATAATTACTTGTTTTATCATGTATACACTACCATATGAATTAATTATAAGATATTAAATAGTAAGAAGATGCAGTTTGCCAAGTAAAACATTATGTGATGGCAGGCAATATTTGTTTTCAAAAATTTCCTGTGCGATATATATATATATATATTTAAAACTACATAATATATGTGGAGTCCAGTGATGTTTTCATGAGACTGAGATGAAGATTTCATTTTCTTCTAAGAGTCTCACTTGCACAGGTAGCTGTTGAACAGTATCTCCTACTGCATGTTTAACAAGGACAGTTTTATCTCAACAGTCTGTCTCCCAAAAACTGGGGAAAGTTGAAATAGAAACAACTCTTTGTACTGTTAAAAATGATATTTTTGAAATGCTTAATGTTGTATAGTGTCTTTTGAAAGCTATATAGAGCTTCTGTCAAGGAATGTAGACCTTGAGTGACTTTCCTTTTATTTTAAGAGTATTTTCTGTCCTAATAGCCCCCTCTTAGGTTGCAGGAGATGGACAGAGAAATCATGAACTTAAGCAAAGATCAGAGATTTAAAATAATGTGAAGGGAAAAGCACCAAGATGTGTACAATGTGTGTATATGTAACTGATGCAGTTTAGTTATGGGCCAGGAAAGAACATACCTTATGTGAAGATCCAATAATTAGAATTTATTTTTAGTCTAATTGATGCTTTAGCAGTCTAGTCAAGATATAACAACTGCTTATTAGTTCAATTACAACAGTGCTAACATTTATAATCCAACTCACCCAGTTTCTCTTAAGGTCCATTAATAATTCAATAAAAATCAATAGACATAAGTAGCTGCCCATTTCTTCTTTACCCTCCCTATGCATTGCTACAGGGAGTTGTTAGTGGCCCAGGTTCTTTGCTGGGAGCAGCATGGTAGGGATGGTGGAAGGTTATTTTGTTTTTTCTCCTTGGTCTTTGTGTATGCTTGAGGTTATTTTTGTCTTTTAACTCAATACATGGGGTATGTTGTTGTAGCTGGTTCACGAGGTTAGTTATATTTTGATTCCTTAGGTTTTAGTGCTTTTCTCTTTTGGGGGAGGAGAGACACATAACTGCAGAAAGGTAGACAAAAATAAAAATAACAAAAAAACCCAAGAACAAAAATCCCTGTTTCAGAGGTAGATCATATACACGTGACCACTTGGTAATTTTGCTGTTGGGGCTAGGCCTTTTAGTGGCTGTTGGTAACACGGAAGGCATAGGGCTATATATATCTAAGGAGAAGAAAATTCAGAGATTGTAGAGGGTATGAGTGATGACAACTATGATGGTGCAGTCAGCTGGAATAAGTAACATGGGAGATTGTGATAAAATACACAATTTTGATTGAAGTTGATGTTAACATCCTTTGTGGAATATGTCAGTTGGAAAAACTGCTGCACTGGATTTGGTAGAGGAAAGCAAAACAAAATTGCAGTGATTGGTTTGTGACTGACTGGAGAAACTGTAATAGTTAAACCATAGGCTTCTCTGGTGATGGAGAACCTGGAAGTAGTAGTGGGAGGAGAAGGAGCAAGGGCTGTGCCAGAGCCCCAAGACACTTCATCCTCAGCGAGTGAGGAAGGGTATATGCAAGAAGGTTGTGGAAACCTAAGTACATGAGATACTGAAACCAGGTTGTAGCTGAAAGTGAAGGGAGCTTGGAGATAATATGAGCTCAGAAATATGGTCAGGAAAGCGGAAGAGACCCTATTTAAGAGCATTTTTATTGGAGCAATGGGCTGGGAAGTTTTAATGTACTGAACACTTGAGCAGTTGGGAAGGAAGAATTTGACGATGAGTTAGTGTGTTTGGTGGTGAAAGGAAAAAAGCCAATACTTTCACAGATGTGTAAACTGGTGTAAGCTTGCTTCAAAGTTATGGTCTGTCCTTTATGAAGGAGGAGGAGCTGGTGAGGGGATGGGTTGAAGACAGGAGGAGAGACAAGGTGAGCAAGATCTGGAGACAGGACCAAACTTATGTAGAAGGTGGGTGAGGGAGGAAAACAGCAGAGAAGCTTGATGTCAGAGGTAGAAGGTGCAAAAAGAAGAGCTATTGTTGGTGGGGGGAATTCAAAGAGAAAGAAGAAAGGACAGAACCTTTTTTCCTTTGTGACCTTGTCCAAGATGCAGGACAGGTTGTGTTGGTTTTAAATCCACATTTACCTTTTTCAGTGGTATTTGTTCCTGTGATCGATCACTGTTCATTCTCCTCTTTCATAGTCCCTTAATTGGTGAGTAACATCTGCTGATCTTGTGATGCCCTTTTTCTAGGTCAGGCACCAGATGAGAAAGTCTCAACCTTTCCCAGCTTGTCTCTTTCTGTATGAGTCAGTTCAGTAGTGATAAAAATAAGGGCCTGAAGGCCCTTTATGGTGACTGTCATTACTGGCATTCATCCTTGGGATTCTCGGCGGAGAGGCCCAAGATTCACAGGAATGGTGGGTAAATGATGCCCTTGCTCTTAGCAGTGGAGCCCTCGGTTCAGGATGGAGGTTTGCTGATGAAGTTGTGTGGGAGAGGTGAAAAAGCATTACCCTCTTCAGCAGGTAAATGTGGGGCTTCATATTTATGGGCTGTGAAGACAGAACCTTTCATTAACACAAAAAAATGTGTTTTTTTGTTTGTTTTGTTTTTAATTTGTAGGTCTAATCTAATCTGGTTTTGTGTTCAGGGTAGTTTTTGATGCACTTCTGAAATAAATGTTTATAAATCTTTTTATGTTCCTGTTTGCTCTCTTTCTAGGTACTTAATATTATTTGTTGCAAAAAACCTGCAAAAGCATCTCCCTGCCCACTATATGCCTCTGTAAGTGTGTCCAGGGGATCACTGTTGCCATTGAGTTTTAAAGGAAATGGCTGGAGGCAGGACACTATCCATAAAGGATCCTCAGTTCTGGAAATAGCCTCTTCTCTTTACATCCTGGATTTACTGACTTAGTACCAGACTCATTTGTTCTGGCAGGCTTTTGTGGTGGATAAAGGCAATGATGAATAGTGAGGCCTAAGGAGAGACTTTGTTTGTTAGCGCGAGTCTTTGGTCAACAATGATTTATAGATTGCAGGTCAAATTCTCTTCTTATTAATGGAATTGTAAAACACAACTGGGAGTTTCACTCTGGGGAAGCAAACTCATTAGGGTGTAGGAGGAAGGGATACAGGGAAACTTTTCCTGGGTTATATATTTTGCATAAATTTTGTTTGAGTGCTTGGGGAGATAAAGAAAAGCGGGGTTTTTTTTTGGTTTTGATGTTTTTGCAAGTATAAATAAATCATTGAAGTGCAGATTCCAAACACTTTTGCACTAACCAATTTTCCCAGAGATGCTTCTTTTATCTGTTCCATTGGGAATAGAGCAGGTTGATGATCTCCATGACTACATTGTTGTCAGTACATCACAGCTGGTGTCTCAGTATCACATCACAGGCTTAAAGCACACAAGTCTTTATTGTTGTGTGTGTAGAGCCATTGGAGTGGTGCATTCATCCTATTGAACTGACTTCAGCATCTTACTGGCTAAACAGTAAGACATTAATGTGCATTAATATGCTAACTAGGCTTTTTGGCAAAGGGAAATTAAGATAAATGTTGTAGGCTTTCTTATATATTGAAATGCATCAGGTTTTCTGTTGTACTTAGTGCATTTGTATCTGAAGGTGAATAAAATGCTACACCCATGTTTCGACCAGCAAGCAAGATGAAAAGGCTTTTATTTTGGTAGCTTTGAAAAAGAACAGATGTTGGGCTCTTTCCCTGCCCCAGTTTAGTCTTCCTTGGTCCGTAATACCTTAATCTAATGTATACGAAGCTTGCATATGGAGTGCTATAAAGGGGGAATGGAATCGCATGTTTTTAGTGTGGTCAGTCTCTGTGTGACTAGTTGTCATTTTACCCTTTTTGTATTAATTATCTTTTACATCCAGTGGTGATGTAATTTAGTGCTGAAGTTGCAAACTGTTTCTAAAAGCAGCTTATTACCAGGCTGTGCACCCATGGTGTAGAGCAACAGAGTTTTGACACTTGATTAGGGTCTTTAGGTGCCAGCGTAATACAATAATGTGATAGTAGCAGTAATAATAACTTTTATTTCCTTTGCATTCTGTATAGGTTTTCTAGAGAGCTGGGTGGGAAAGAGTTTTGTTTTTCAGTGAGCGTTTAAAAAATGTGGATAATATCTTTGCAAATCAGTTTGAAAAAAAATAATCAGATTTGTTCAAATGAAACATTTCAAAGTTAACCTGAGCAGTTGTGGGTTGGGGTGTTTTTTTTTTTTTTTGTTTTGTCACAATTGAATAAGCAAGGTTTTGAAAAAAAGGCAATTATAAATAAAACACTTTGCAAAGCCTCAATATGTGGCATGTTGGCAAAATGAAAGCTTTTCTTTAGAACACTTCTAAATTAGAAGGTTTGAATCAAAGTAGCTCTGGCTTTAAGTTTTTCACTGCAAAATGAAAACCATTAGTATGTTGGGTCTCCTGTGGCTATTTACCTGCCAAAGCAATCATTAATATAGTTTTCAGAAAGTTCTATTTAATGCTTTTGAGGCTTTGGATCTTTAAGTAGAATTTTCTGAGGGTGCCAAAGCTGGCTCCTAGGCAGTCTGTTGACGCCAAGAACATTACTCAAAGATTGATGTTGTTACTTAAATACAAATCAACACTATTAATTTAATACGGAGTTGTGAACTGGAATTATGAAAGACACAAGTTGCATCATTTGTGGTAGTAGCTGGGGCATATGTTGTAACTGTTAGCTGGTTTTGTGAACTGCACATTTAAGTTTCTGCAGAACATCTGTACATCAGATCTGTGCCATTTTCCGCTTTCTGTGCTAAACCAGCTGCCTCTGTGGTAGTCTTGTGATAGCTTCGCTTCTTTTTTTGCTTTCTCAGATGACTTTCACAAAATGTGTTTTGAGCCTTAGTATGCTTACTGTGCTCACTGTAAATACACATTTATTTGTGTATGTGTGTATGTGCATGAAAATTACAAAATTAGCTTTTCTAAACCAACACCCTAATAGAGCTTACAGGGAAAGGCAGGGAAGGAAACCAGCTGAAGTATATTGGCTGTGAAACTCTTAGGAACTGAATTTGTGCAAAACAGGCTGGGCTCACCACCCTGAGCATTTGCAGTGGACAGCTTCATGGTTTGTAGCCAACCGCCCCCAGCTTCTCCAGCAGAATCCAGAACAGTTGCACTGAACAGAGAAACTGGGGAAAACAGAAGTTTTTTTCAAAACTGAATGAAATTAGGAAATGACTACAGAATTGCTAATATTCAGTGTCGCATTGTTTTGTTCTGGAAGGCAAGTTTTCTTCTGGGAATGTAAAGGGGAAAAAAAAAAAAAAAGACAGGCAATGAGTGCAGTTGGTAAGTAGCTATTGATTTAAAGACACTGGGAAGAGAGGAAGTCTTGGGAGGTAAGTATACAACCTAAACAGGAGTACAGAAGTTAACGCTAGTGATATTTAGCATCACAGCATTAAGAAGTCAACCCTGATTTGAGTTTATATATCCAGTCTATTGTTTTGAACTATCATCAGACTCTGGAACACAACACTGATTTCCATCCAGATTTTATTTTCATACTCCGAAAGGTGTAAACATCATTAAAAGCAGAGAGGAAATCAAAAGTGATGAGCAGGGAAAAAACCAAGCCAACGATCCACCTTTTTGTTTTTTAACATACTTTTGTAGCAAGGTTCAGTGGCACATTGGATGACAATATAACTAGATGTACAGAGCATCTCAGTAATGCTGTCTTTATCATTAGTATTACAGGAACAGTGTGCTACTAAGCACTTCCAAATTAATATAGCTTTTCTTCTCTGTGGCATAATAATAGTGTGCAGAGGTTTTTTTGTTACTTGTGGTGCTTTTTCTGTCTTACCATTGAAGTATAACCTGCTACAAGATGTATGTCTAATTTTGCAGCCCAAGGGAGTACCAAAACCAATCAGGTTTTGAAGTCCATGCTTACACTGATTTATGTCTGGAATTTGCTCTAAGACTTTATACTGCAGGAGGTATTGCACCCCAACAAGTATTTTATCAAGTTGCAATTTTTTCTGTCAGAGCAGGTCTTTATATAAATCAGATTTTCAGGTTCCTTTCAGATATGATGTGTGTATATGTATCTATATACATATATATGTAGATATGCATAGATATAGATATATGTGTTTATATATATTAAAATTACTGATTGGCTACTTTATATTTATAAGAGAAACTTACAATAAGTTTGGTGTCTTTTCAGATCTTACCATGTTCCTTACAGTTTCTTCCCAAACAACAATGCCTGTTAGATCAAAGGCATATAGTATGCATATAGTAATGTGTTTGTATACTGATGACTGCAGTGACTGCATACATACAATGATGGATGAAATTGCAGTGCTGAGGCAGTTGATCTGCTGTTTGGGACACCAGTTATTTTTTTTGTTATTATTTAAGTCATAGGAATAACATCATAGGCACTTCAAAAGGAAAGATGTAAGCCAATGTAATCTTCTTTGTAACTCCACTAACAGCTGTTCACAGAAAGCTCATGCTGCTTCTCTTGTTTGAACACTTAAAGCAGCTTTTTTAAAGGAGAAAGCCAAAAAAATTTTCCAAAATGCATTGTTGTTCAAGTAACTTTTTAGTCTAACTACTGATGAGAGTGAATAGTGGTGTATCGAGAGACTGCAAAGAACCAGCTGAATTTGACTTGTGTTCCTTTTTGCTTTATTCACAGATATTGATGAGTGTGCTGAAGGACGGCATTACTGTCGTGAGAATACCATGTGTGTAAATACACCAGGATCCTTTATGTGCATCTGCAAAACAGGATATATACGCATTGATGATTATTCATGTACAGGTAAGAGCTGTATATTTGTGAAAGGGGATAACAGGATGATGGTATTTAGGAGCACCTGGTATGATTCTTCTAAAGTTAATCTTCGTTAGAGTCACAGAATGTTTATGTGAAATGTTAAACAGAATAAACACCAAAATAGTTGCAAGAATACAGTGCAGAAAAGCCAATGCATTTTACAGATTATGGGTATGTTGTATCGATTGCCTGAAATTGTAAGGCAGTCTGGGTTGTCTCATAGGTCTGCTTGGTTTTGGGAGCTGATCAAAAAGGTGAAGGGAGGAGGCGGGAGGAAAAAATAAGAGAGCAAAAATAGTGCTATGGGTTATTTTTGGTTTCCATATGGCAAACCAGTACAACTTCACTTGGAGTATAATGACTCTTTTGCAGACTTTTGATGGAGTTAAATTTGCTGCATATTAGAAGTGACTGTTTCCTCACTTTGAATTCTCCTGCATCAGGGAGGTTCCTCAACTGAATCCTGAGTTCAGAGGGCAGGAGCTCTGCCTGCCTTGAGCCACTGACAACAACGGTTTTATCTCTATATCTTCCATTTTGCTCTACTGCCAGTGGATGCTCTAGAGGAGGAGTTGGGTTCATACTGACTTTCTGTCTTCTAGTCATCTTTTATTGTAAGGTACTTCAGGGTTATGGAATGAAAACTGAACATTTAAAACAGCTTTCCGTGTCAGAGCCAGACTGACTGTAAGTGTTCCTGGGAGGGATGTATTTTTTCCTACTAGACAGATACGTCAAATAGGATTCAAAGATGTGGCAAATTCTCTCAGTGAAGAAAAACATGTGTAAACAAAATAGTACCACTATTTTGTGTGCACAGGGGAATGCATTAGCTTTCTATAAGAGGATATATTTGTTCAGTAAAACTTGGAGTTCATGTTATCTAACAGTAAGGCTGGCTATAAATGGATGAGAGTATTCAGAATGTGGAGATAGCACTGAGAAGTTAACTTCTAAATTTATTTAATTCTGTCCGTTATGTCTTGGCATTTTTGAGCATCAATGATATGTCTTGGTACAGAAACAGCGTCTTCACAAACTGCCATAATTTGCTTGCCCAAACATGCACAGCACTCAGGGACATGGATTTGAAACCACACATTTGTGGCTTTTGTGCATACTGTCTTACCTGTACTTGACATTCCTCTCACATACACTGGCAAGTACTATTTTACTGCAGTAAGCCAGTTCTTGAAGCACCAAGTTATAGGCTGCTTGCAGCAGGTCCTTTCTGAAGCAACCAGTATGTTTCTGATCACTCTCTCATGTTTCCCACACTCTTAGCTGAGTAAAGCAATTGTTTCACTACCTACCAAGTGTGAATGTTGGGATTATTTTAGGATTGGCTTTATCTAAATCACTGTGATACTTTTTCTGCTTTGCTTCCCTTAACTTGCTGTTCTGATTGAACTCTGCAAATGGTAATTCAGTGCCTATAAATGTAATAAAGGTATTTCTCGGCACTCCACACAGTGCATTCCTTCTATTTGCTGAAATGTACTGTTGTGAAATTCAGTGTAGTTCAAGAGCTCTGGACAGTCAAACTGGTGTAAAACTTGCTGGAAATCCATTACAGATCTCAAATTCCAAACTGAGTTTGACAACACATTTGTAAATAGTAGTTTCCTGTGAAATCAGCTTGATGGGTGACAAAATGAATGATTTCTTTTCCACCTTCTCTTGGTCAAGCTGGGAAAAGTTAATGGAAAAGGAAGTGAAGTAGGTGAAATAGTTTTGTAAGATTTCAAGTCTTAAGACTCGCTAGGCCAGATGAACTGTAAGTCATGCAGTGACTTTCTGTATGTCTGAGTGATGCCACTCGCTATTATTTGGGACCTGGAGTTTTTCTGAAGTTAAAATTATAGTGAATTTTGGATACTGAGAGGCAACCACAAGGATGCAGTGTCTGTTGGGTGGTAGAGTTTCCATGAATGGCAACATAACATAATTTAGTGTATATGTCACAAAACAGTTGCATTTTTGTTCTGGTTCCACAACTAGTGTGAGCACCTCCAGTGGAGGCACTGGTCAGTTACTGAAGTGTGTAGACTTATGAGACTCTTGCATGACGTTTCCATCAAACAACTAGTGAGTGAAAGGTTAATTATGTTGTAAAAATTGACAGAAACACAAGATACATTCAAAATCATGTGCTTTGATCAGTAAATGGAATTTCGTGCTAGTTTTAGTCTATATGAGTGACATTGAGAACATTTACATTATAGTACTGTATTAAAACAGGTGGCAAACGTATATATTTGTACACGAGACTGCCCCTCAGCATATTATTTGCTCTTTGCTGGTTTTGCCATCTATTAAAGCTGCTGATTTTGGAGACTTTCGTGTCTACCTGTTTGCCCAGAAATAAATGTAAGAGGTAAAGTGAACACAAGCAGGGAGGGCATGTTGCTGTGGCTTTAACATGGAGTCTATGGAAGTTTTGAGCTACTAGATAGCTTAGTATTGTCTCTCCTGAAGAAGCGTGCTCTGCTCGGAGAACCAGCAAAAGCTCGGTGTAGTAGAAATACTGACTGTGTTTCGAGGACATTGCTGAAAGATGTGTATGTTAATAAATCAGTGCAAAATAACAGTGGGAAGGAGTTCATGATGCTAATGATAGTACTTTGCCATCCTGCAGACAGACCAAGAGGTTTAGTCTAGGCTGTTATGCTTGGGTATAGCTGACTTTTCATAAGCATGATTTTCTCTCACAGCATACTGCAATATTTTAAAGCAAGTAGTTTACAATGGAACTCATTATACTTCCCTTTATTGTCTTTTTTTGGCTTGTTTGTTTGTTTTTAATTTAAGTGGTGCCTTAATGACATTCAGCTAAACAAATGATATCTAGGACTTGAGAAGGAAAAGTATTTTCCAAATATGTTTTGTTTAGAGAATCAAGGCAGTAAAGTGTGTTAGGGAGCTCAACCTGTCTCAGCCAATCTTGCATTTGATCTATTTAAGTCCACCAATTTAATCTGCCTTTTATGATTGTAGAAAGCAGCAAGTAGAAATGTTTGTGCTTTGAGAATCGAGATACCACCTTGTCCATGCCCAGCACACCTCACTGTGTATTACGAGCTCATGGCTCGTTCACTGCAGCTGGGATTTATTTTGGTTAAGCTCAATTTTCTTGTCATGATGGTGCTAGTTCTTGAAGTCAAGGACATAAACCGAGCCTTTTTATCTGGCAGAAAAGCAGGACAGTAGGAGAAAACCAATCATGATAGACCAAAGAGACAGAACTCTGCAAATTAAAGATATTTTTGAAAGGTTTTGTGAAGAGTACCCTGTTTAACTTGGCATATCTGTGAAAGTAAGGCTGTGCACTGTCCTTAACAGAATTTTCAGGGTTTTCCATATTTTTTTTTGATCTAATAATTAGATTTATTGTAGAAGCTGCACAGAATAGTTGATGTATTCCATAGTCTGTACAAAAACCTGATGTTTATGTCTGGCAAAAATGAAAAGTGGGAAAGATGTCTGTAAAAAGAATGGTATTTTAGAACCAATTCAAACACTGATATGCAAAATATGTTTACATTCATGCCATTGAATAGTCTCTGTTTTATTTAATTCATGTGCAGAGAGGGTATTGTAGGGCATAACTTCTGCATTGCTCTTTTCTATTTTCCCTGAGATAGCTGGATGCATCAGCTTTTATAGCATCAGTTCTCCTCTACTGCAGAAGGGTATTATAAAGATGCCTCTTGCCAACTACTCACGAGAGCCAGGCTGTGGAAGCCTCATACAGACATCCTTTGTGTGCAAAGGCAATCCTGAGTATTTTAGGGGCACCTTGGTACTGCAAGCTTACTACAAAAACTACCAAAGGCTTCAGGACTTACGTTGGTGTGATTGTATGGTATGCAATTCTGTTCAAACTTCTCAGTACTCGTGTACAGAGAGTCCGATGCACTTTGTTTTTTGCCAATGTTTGTGACTAAATTTAGTCATTTAATCCTCTTTTGCCTTTTGAAGAATTTAAAATTCTTGGCAAGTCTCTATTTGCCTCATTGACAATCCCGTGTTTAACTCGCTGGCTGAAATATCAATGAAACTGAAAAGGAGTCAGATTTTTAAACCAGTTCAGGAATAACAAGATAGGACAAACAATCGACAGCTGATCCCATGTGTTACTAAATGTTAAATTTTAAAAATATATCTCAGGTTGCATTGTTCTTGTAATGCTGTATAATTGAATCCAATTATGGAACTGTAGCTTTGCATAAAATAGCTGATCAGTGTAAGCTGGACCAGAAGCTGGTAGCACATACTTGGGAATGTTACTAAGCAGGAGGAAGATGTTCTGTAGCATGGCTACATATGTCATATACAATATGTCATTGTTTGCACAGGATAGCTGAAGCACAGGAAGGAGATGTTGAAAAATTATACCTGAACGTTGATTAGCCAGGTTATGATGTGAGTGATGTCCACGCAACTTGCTGGCAGACTAACGTAAAATGCCTTATTGTTCCATTCTTTGCACACATATATAATTTAGCAGTCATTGATCAAAATAGAAAAGAGACATAAAATCAGTGACATTGAAAGGTTTTTCTCCTGCATGAGACATTTGAAAAGAAATCTGTGCTATCTACCTCTGTCAGAGTCCTGAGCACAAAAGACTGATTTAGACAGCATATAGCTGCTTCCAGAACAGCTCCAGTCTCTTTCTTCCTGGCATGTTTATTGCAAGTTTTACAATAGATCTGAATTACATTTTGATTTTCACAACAAAGGATGTAATGAAGACATCAATTTCAGATTTGTTATTTGTATTCATCTTAGAAGCAAGATTCACAGGGTTAGATTGAGTTAGTCGCAACCATATTTACACAGAAATCTGTTGTTCGTGACTGATTTTATGTTCAGAAATCAATCATAGCTATGAGAAGGGGAGAGATGAGTCCTAAGCTGCACCCATATGCCAAATGGGTGCACAAACTGCAAATTAAAGGCATAAAAAATATGCCCTGGGGTACCATGTTTCCCCTACACTGGTATTGTCTCATTCCCCTTCCACTTTGCTTCACAGAACCTGAAATGTAATGGTGTTGCGCTGGGGGAAGGAAGGCAGAAAATGGCATGAGTCTCTTCTGGGGTAGTTTTATATGTTGTAGCAGTACGTTGCACCATCACTGTTAGATATGATTAAATCTGAACGCCTTATTATTTTTCTGGAATAGTAACACACCCTTACTATACCTGGGATTACAAAAATACATGGACTGTTTTCTTGGTTGGAAAACATAAAATTTTCCTTCTAGGAACAAGGATGCAGCCAGTGTCACCTTCAATCTTTCGGGCTGCTGTGTAATCTGCAGCTGGTAGCTGTGCTCTGAACAGCACAATACATATTCTTTCCTGCACCATTCGTTATTATTTTTTTTTAAATGGAAAAGGGAGAATTTAGTAAAGGAGAGATGAGAGCTCTCTCTTTTTCATGCTTGGCTCTAACACTGAGGAGTTCTGACTAGCCACAGTGGATGATTAATCAAGTTTAGTCTGAACAGATGCCTTTAGTTTCCTGCATTGGGACCACTCGCTTATCTACGTAACCCATCAAAAATGGAACAGAAGAAAGAAGACACTGTGAGATTTAGTGCTTCCTCCCTAGATTGTATCAAGGCAGAGGAAGATGCATGCCATGATCTGGAGAAGCCATGGATTTTCTGAGCCCCAGATGATGTTTAAAGATCTGTTTCTGTGCAGTCTCATGGGCCACCTTCTCTTGTTTTGCATTCCAGTCAGCATAAAAGGGAGAAGTGACATGGAAATGCTCGTGGTGTGCTCAGCCTCTCTTGTGGGTGGGAGTCCACAAGGTGATGCGGGGAAGGTAACACAGCTGATGTTACCCTCCCAGAGAACTCCTCCCTGGGAGCTGTTTCATGTTTCACACTTAGTGCTACTGGAGAGGGAGGTGTTGGGGCTCTCCATGGGTACCCTAGGATGGTGTCTTGAGTTGATTCTCCCTGTATGTGTGCTCTGGGTAAGATGATAAACGACCGAATGTAAGATGGACATATTAAGTATGGACTGTGTTAGTATGTAAACCAGACTCTGAATTAATGTTTGTACACGCTGTCACCTATGGGGTTTAGTAAATTATCTATTACATGTTTCTTTTTTTATTTTTTCTTTATTTTTTTGTTTTGAGAGAGAAGTGAGTAATCTACAACTTTGTACCCTGACACCAGTGAGGTTTTACAATTGTGCTGTACTTCAGCAGGAAATACATGTGAACTCTTAACTGATTAATTATTAAAAGCATATCAGGCACGTTGCAAATCGTGGCCTACTTCTTCCAAGCACGGTGGTCCGGCCACGTGAGCTGCAATGTCCGCTCCCGCAGCAGTGTTGAGCTGTGTGGGACCACTCCCGCGTGCGGAGTTAGGCACTCACGTACATGTTTTAAATGCATGCCAACCTTGTAACTTTTTTTCATAACCGTTTTGCTAAATCCATTACAGACAATTTTGTCTTTCCTCTTCATTTTCACTTAAGCCAAGTCATGATGATTTTTTGCTGCTGCTTATTTTCAGAAAGAAGTAGCTTAGAAGCCAAAGGAGATGGCAAAATAGGTGGAGATTCTATGTCTGTGAGGCTGTTATTGTGCATTCCAGCCTGGTACTGTCACATTCATACTCCTGGGTTTGTTTTCCAACTTCTAAATAAAATTGTGAAGGATTTTTATATAACATAACATGACTGTGGTGGGAACATCTGCAGGGTTTGTTCTTCAGAGACTAAATAAATGGAAGGGATACGAAGTAGTTCTTTAGAAATAAAAGGACTGAGCAGAATAGATAAATGGCTTTGGTCTTTGGGCTTTTTGACTTGGCCATATGGACGGCCTACTCAAAGCAATGAAAGATGGGTTGAACTCCTTGAGCTTTAACTAGGTTTATCCAGCAGGACCTTGCTAGGCCTCCCTCCTCCTCCACCCCAGCCTAAGTCTCAGAGATTTTTCTAACATTTTTCTGAAAATGGTGTCAATGCATTCAGCAGCATTTAATTTTTTTCTGCAATAGCCTCTCACACTAAACTGAAGTCTAATAATTGTTTCCACACAAATTACCCAGAAATGTGGAGGTAGCAAGTTGAGTGACACCTGAAATGTTAATTCTTTGGAATACTGGCAGCTCTGCATATTTTTCAAATCAAATTAAATCACAAATCTGTTGCAAATTGGAAGGAATTCCAAGACCAACATTAAAATAATTAAGGGACTGGGGAGATTGACTGGACATGTGGGTTAAAGATTTAAAGAGAAAATGACACATTTATCTGCATAATGATGATGAATGTGCAAAAAGTAGGAATTATTATAATGATAATACTAATTAATAATTACTTGGGGGGGTTCGATAGTAAAGGGGAAAATTTAGGGGAAAGGCCTGAATCACTTCAGGCCAGTACTTTTTGACATTAGTTTTTCATGTCTGACCCATATTCTTTGCTCTTTAATGATACTGTGAGATCACTGAAACAAATCCACCTCAACATAATGCATAAAAGACCGATTGTCATGTTTAGCCCATTCAGCACTCATGCCTCTGATACTCTCTCACCTATCTTTGTGCTTTTTTTCCCATGCAGCCATTCATGTTTTCTCACTTTGGTTTCCCAACAGGCCACTTCATTATGATTTATTTTACAATTGCTTTGCCCACAGCAGTCAAACTGGTGTCCTTCCTAAGCCCTCCTGTTTGGTTCCATTCTTGTGGATAGCTGGTTCCATTCTTGTGGATAACCAAACAAACTACACATCTGCTTAAATTTCAGCTAATGTCACTGAAGATGTCCCCACTTAAGAAAGATACCTGTTGGTTTGGTATATTGCTAAACTTTGATACATGGTGGGGATTTTGAGTGTGTGTTTATGTGTGTGTGTATGAAGAAGGATTTTAAAGAAACATCTCTGAAATGCTTCCATATCCATGCTGGTGCTGGGTCAGGAGATGACAGGCTAATGATGTTCTCCAGAGAATGGTAGACTCTTTTCTTTTAGAATTGCCAAACCTCCTCCACATTCTGAACATGAAGTGTTAAAAGTATAGTTATAGTCCTCAGTAAAAAATAAAGTTACCTTTAGAGGCTTCTTTCTCTTTTCTCCCCATCTTTGGAAGCCTCAGTATTAGTTGTGATAAGAAAATCTGCTTTATATGTGCCAGTGCCCAGTTTTCACTATCGTATCAGCCGGGAAATAAACTCACATCTGTGTTTTTTGGTATGGTCTATAGCCAAAGGTTGGGTCTTGCCTCCTTTTCCTTCATTAATGCTTTGTTTACAGTGTAAGTCTTCTGAGGATGCTTACGAAGAAACAGAGGCAGCATTTTTGCAATGCTAATGCAACCCATCCTTATCCTTCAAGCACAGATGCCCCCACTATGAGAATCACCAGTCTGGTATCTGGATGGACTTGAAATGCCATGCGATTTTGTTGAAATCGTATCTCATATACTGTTTATGATTCATATCTCCAGATTATCAGGGGTTTTGCTGGCTGCCCAGTTGTTACCCTTTGCTTCTTGTAAGATACAGATATTTTTGAGGGGGGGATACACTCCTGTCACATATTTTATTTATTAACATAGTACTCTGACACACTTTGGATGAATGATTCCTCTTGGCATCTAGAAACTCAAGTTCATAAAAGTGCATCTGCCTGTGGGCTTCTGTGCAGATTTCACTGGTTTATTTCTGACTTGTAAATCCATCAATTGTTTGGGACATCAACAGTCTGAGAAGTCTCTTTTTCCTATACTGTGCAGCAGAAGTGACATTTAATGGCAGGGATACTTGAGAAAAAGTTTCGCTGAGTTGCTTGTGAGGATGTGAAGGTAAAATCCATCTTTAATCCCTAGGGCATAGGCCAGGTAAAATTCCAGACTTTCAATACATCCTTTCAAATATTCGGGAAAAGTTCATTGATAGGTTCTGATGCAGGGCGGGAAATGGGTTTGCACCAGTGTACATTGGTAGGATTCCAGCTAGCCGTGAATTGTGGGTATTTTGCAGTATCATGTATTACTAGTTATTTTTGTTCCAACTGTACATTTCAGCTCCCACAAATGAGTTCCGAAAACTGAAAGGGAATGCCTCTCCTTATTTAAAATTAAGAATAAAATCTAGTTTACGTGTGAGGAATGTGGACTGTGTTTTAGCACCTGCACTAACCCCTTTAAAAGTGGTATAGTTGCCTGAGTTTTCATGGAGGAAAGCTACTGTAAGGCTGATGTAATCCAGAGTTGAATGAAATCATCCAACTTCTGTGTTTAAAGCTGCATGCTTGTCCTCAGTTTAATTAACGGTATACAATTGGCCTGCTTTTTCAGACACACAGGAGCATCCACAAGTCATCCTGAAGATTATAAGAGCTGATAGTGCTTGGTACAATGGTAAATGAGACCACATTTTAGTAAAAGACTAAATATGGCCACAAGATACAACTTTATTCAGCACCGCTATATACCGTTTACCCTTCACTGCTGCAAAGAAGTTAAAAAAAAAAAGTCTGTGACCTCAGATTTGTCATATGCTTATAGTATACCAGCGTTGTTACTTGAAAATATAGTAATGTGAGACATGATGACAATAAAAAAGCTAATTTCTTCCCGTTTATTTCCCTTGACTTATTTTGATGAATTTAGCAACATTTCAAGTTTTCCCCAAGTTCTGCAGCTTGTTCAACAGCTGAGCTCGTTGACTCTGCTTCAATAAAGACAGAATAATCATGCAGGATGGTGCAAGGGACAGAGCAATAAACAAGCACACTGACAGGGGCTCGTTGCGACATCACTGGAGTGACATACCATGGCTTGAATAGGGAAATGTTTTAGTCAGCAAACCACCAGAGAAAACATTCAGTTCTGGATTTGTAATGATGTGGGCAAGGTGAACCATGTATCTTTTCCGTCTCTGATTTTGGTGAACCCCTCTCAGTTATATTAACAGTAACGTGCATGCACATGCATTATCACACAGTGTAATCCAAACTCCACTGAGGCGATGGTGTCCAGCTATACTGACAGGGTTGCTGTTAGTAATAAACGCTCTAGAAGTCAGCTTGTATGCACAGAGCATTTTAAACTCAAAACCCGTTTGATTCTGATTTCCATTACTTGGCCCAGTTTCCATTCTGCTTTAGTATGTCAGCCTACATGAAGCTCTCAATCCTCTTTCGTAAATTCTCTTCAGTATCCACTTTCTAGCTGTAAGATAATTCACAAAGCTAATAAAGGAATGATCATTCAAACTGAGCTTGTTGCTATGCGACCGCATTGCTAAGATAACAACGCAAGTCATTTTTATCTATCTGCTGTATCCTATACAGTGGAACTCATTTATGCTTTATTTGAATTGAATGGGGTTATTGTTGACAACTTAGTTTTGAGGCAGTTTCAACTTGGAATGAGACCTTTTTTTTTATTTCCTAGAGGATACTTTTTAGGTCCCGTTTCCTCCTTGGTTACTGACCCAGTTCATAACAACTGTTCACCTGGATATGCAATTATAGCAAGATTGATTTCTCAGCTGATCAAAATCCAACACATTTTTAAAGGGTCCTTGACAGAATATGATTTGAGTTGTTAAAGAGGGAATGTATTCCCTTGACACAAACATGAATGTATGATCTTCAGTATTGGATGCTTAATTCTTTTGCAGAAATCATTCTTTTACCAAGTGTATATGTATCTGGTATATGTGTGTATATGTGTATCTATATATCTATATCTATGAATACATTACAGAGCTGGATTCCCTATTGGCCTTAGGCCTGAGGATGGTAAAAGGTATTATATCAAAAGCAAGTCTCTAACTATTTTGCATTTCTGCAGTTTCTGTGTACTGTTTAAAATCTGTTTTTCTGCAGAAGCAGATATCAGAATTGATTATTTTGTTTTACAAGGAATATATTTTTCATTCTTAGTGTGATGAGGAATTTTTCAATATATAAAAGGAGGTACAGTTACCAACTTGAGAGTATACTCAGTTTGAAACAATAGCTCAGAAGAGAGTGAGATTTTTCTTTCATGTAAAAATTCTGAAATTACAATACTTTCACTTTCAAAGATTAGCATTCCTTCATATTTATCTTACAGTATTACGACAGACATCCAGTGTACCTCCTATTTCTCAGTGTTCTGAAACCCTCTGCAGCTTTCAAGCATGGAGCATCCCTTCACAGCTTCTACAATGCAGTTATGTGCTGTGTCAGTACAATATGATTGGAAATTAGAGATGTGGGGATAAAGCAAAATTAACTGAATATGTTGTAAAGGTAGACAATCTAACAAACCATACCTCACTGAATGAATTATTCATTTCCATAGCTAATTACATTGACTCTTCATGTTAGAATTTTACACAGGAGGTGGAACTCAGTCTGCAATTAGGACACCCCAATGTAGATGTCTTCATCTAAGCTCACATTGTAATCAACAGAGGTCAAGGATTCAGCTGGACCCAACTTGGTTGTCTATTTACAGGTTCTAGGCAGTCGTCATCGTGGAATTAGCAGATCCGACACAAGACCTATGTTGTAGATCTTGCACTTTTTGAGTTCTGCTGGATGGAAGTGGAGTAAGTTACCTCTTTCCACAGGTTTGAGCAACTGAATCCCATGTTAGGTATTTATTTTACGCTTACGGAGTTTTGCAGGTTACACTGACTGAAACGGGAATTTAGGTATCTATAGCAAGATCTGGTTGCCTAGTTATAGGTCTAGTGCCTTTTTAGATTCTGTGGTGTGTCCTGCTTGCTCTCCAACTGCTGTTACAGGCTTCCTGTAGAGCCTTGTGTTACAGCCTTTGCTGATGTCTTGGATATCCGTGAGGTGTCAGGCCAGATGTGACTTGTTAGTTAGGTATATGTTTATGCAGTGGAATCTTGCCCAGTAATGCACACATAGACACCTGAATTTAGATACCTAATCTGGAGCTGAATTGCACCCAGAATTACCAGAAACCAAACAGCTGCAGTTTTTCTTTAGAAGAGTTTAAGTACAAAAGACTGTAGAGTACATGGGGTATTGTCTGGTTGAAACTTCATCTGTTCATCCCAATACTGGATGGTAGTTGTGGACTGTGGGAATTAGGATGATGGTAGCAAGAGGATAGCTGGTATTAATTAACTGCAACGTGACATCCTTTCACAGCTGGACCTCCCCTGGACCATCCTTCTGTGGATGATCACAGACTGTAAAAGATAGACTGCAAAGATCAGGAAACACAGTGGGTAGCCTTGAGAACAGTTTCTTTGAAGTTGTAAGGATCTTTCTGGCTCAGGAAATGGGAATCTGCTGCTGTCTAATTGAGTGAGCCAGAAGTGAAGGAAGTTGGATAGCTCACATCTATCATGTCTGAGCCAGCTGGTGATTGCCCCGTGCCAGGAGAGCATAGCCTGTTTTCCGAGGGACTCCAGCCAAGGTCAATGAGAGACTGGAGCTACTGTATGAAGCAAGACAGTTTTTAAAAAAGGAATAGTGGAGTTATTTAAGGTTATGTGGTCATGCAATATTGAAGTCAGCAGTTTTCTACACATTCACAGTAAAATCAAGGTGACTATGGCCATGATATAAATTAGCAAGATTTTAAGGGTAGTGAATACAGCTGGCAGTATATGGATATAATGTCTGTCTGTTGTCATTCTACTGTTGGAAAACATTTCCAATCTTAAGGTAACACAGTTGTAAGAAAAGGCAGATGGTAAGAAAGATAACTGTCTGTCAAGACTCATAAGAGGAGACATAACATTTTTAAATTTTGTCCAGAGCTTCAAAAGCCTTTTAATATTATAGCTGCAAGTTTTTCCTTTGAATGAATATCGAAGTTTCCCATTTAGACAGATAGGAATCCCTGAATTACTTCTGTTCAGACAATCTGTGAGCATGGAAACTTTTAATTCTGTATAATTTGATTCCCACTGCATGCTAAATGGCATGTCCAGTAATCATTGACTCCTGAAACAACTTAGAAGTGTCCTTTGTTTCTCATGAAATGTTTATAAGAGATAAACCTGCTTCATGTTAAATGGCAGACTGTTGCCTTAACTCATGTTTTATACTGTCAGTTATTATAATTTAGTATTTGTCATCTTAATTGACAAATCCTTCCTGGGTTTGTCTATGCGATAAATCTTTATCAATATTACTCCCCTTTGTCAGTCTTTTGGACTGATGATTATTGATTTACAAAACCATATGTACTTCACTGCATCAAACTGCTTCTTCAAATAAGAAATTCATTTCTACAGCCAGAATGATTTAGAAGTGGCCTTTTGGGTTACAACCCTCTCTTCCAACCCTGTGCTTGAGTAGTGGCCTTACTTGTGGTACAGACCCCTCAACCACAGAAGGAGTTGCATCCTTGCTAGTCCTTCTTTGCACATAGATTATGCTGAAATCTACCCTGAAATGCATTGGTGCGCAAAGTAAACATATTGAGTTTATCCACTTCACTGACTCATCTGGTGTTTGTGTTCCTATGTGTAATCCCAAAGAAAGGCTTGTATTTTTAGTTCTGCATGTAACTTCTGATTCACGCTGAAATGTGCTGACGATTCTGCAACCAGGCTGTGTCTGGTCCTGCATGAATGCCTAGCGTGGAAGCTAAACTCATACTTTTTCTGCCCTTCTAATTTTGTCTAAAACTAGTTTCAGTTCCCAAATTTGCTCTGTCTGTGTTTGCCAGCTCATCTAAATGAATAAAGAAGACAGAGTGGCAGGACCTCTTGACAGCAGTCAGAAAGAGCAGGCCAACAAGAAGGAACAAATACCACCTACTGAGAAAATATTGGAACCCATCCTTAGGATTTTGTTCTACTGATGCCCCAAGGAGGACTGGCCAAGTCATCATCATTAATTTGAAAAGTCACATTCATACGAAGGGCAGCATTGCTGTCCATGTTGTGCTCCTGTACAACATAATCCTAAGGTTCTTGGGTGTAATTTCACTTTTCTTAGTGAAGTTACATATTGTGAGAGTGTTTCTGAAAGTACTGTGTCTATAAAAGATACTTGATGTTTTTCCTGAGGACATTCTCAATATACAGAACTGTTCTGTCTTGTCTTTTTTTTTTTTTTTTTTTAAGAAAACACTAGTGGTTTTGAGGCATCTTCAAGACTGAACTAGAAAACTGAAAACAGAAATGATTTCAGAAATGGTAATCAATTTACTTTCTTCAAGTCAGTCCCATTTACAATTTATGTAGTCAGATGTGCAAAAATTGAGGCCCTCCCCAGCAAATAACAAAAAACTGAAAATCTCGATGTTTCTCTTGAGAACCAAGAGCTCTGTCAACAACCTTAGCAATAAATTAGGAGGCTGCTCTACCTAAATGGTTTGTAGGAGTTTTTCTAGGAGTATTTTTTCTTTCTGACAAGCTTCCGAATCATCTTAAAAAGACTGTAGCTGTTTCCTACTGTTGTTAAATGCTGCAATCTTTTCACATAATCTTAAGTATATTCTTAGGAGAAATGGTACAAGGAGTTGTATCTATTTTATATTTTAAAAGTAAACGATATTTCAGGGAAACACTTGCAGTCAGCTAGCTTGATTGGTCTGTAACTCACATTGCTCTAAATCAAAAGTCACAGTTGTCTTCTGTAGGTGTTCTTTAAAATTGTCACAAGAAGGCAATGAGAATTAAGTAACTTGATGTTTTATCACTTAATTTTTTTACCTCATGTTTTGGTTTGGGAATGAGCATTTTGTGAAAATGTCAATGTACTTAGTTATTTGCATTTTATTCCTTCATTTGATTTATCTGTTTCAGTGTGTTTCCCTTCCAATATATTAATAAAATAAATGTGCATTTGATTTAAATGGGGAACAGAATTTCATTGTGAATACTTATTTCCTAATGCAAAATAATATTAGAGTGGTAGACTGTTTAATCAAGCAATAAAAGATGAATTTATACTATCCCAAATATCTGTCTTGGCAGATATTGGAACTAATTTGTAAATACTTCCTAAGTTAATGTCCAAGTCACATGGAAATGGAGATTTGGACTGGAGTGACAAAGATAAGCAGCTCTGAGTCACACAGATCAATCACCAGGGAGAATATATTGTCAGCAACAGTAATTACAGCAGGTAATTGTGTCGTTTACCCTGTTACAGACCAGTAAATGTGATGAGTTTGGAACATACCAGCTGTCACACAGTGTTAACTTTGATGTTCAGGGTTTAGAAACCTGTAGTAGAATCTTCTAATGACAGTCACACTGTTCAAAGCAGGCATAAATGACCAAATCTTTTCAAGATAAGAGGCTTGATATCTGGATAAGAGAGTGTCCATGAAGAGTAATTTCTTTTAATTTTTTCCCATGTTTTTAACAAGTTTGGAGTGTGCACATGCTTGGTGAGAAGAATTTATTACCTTGTTCCTAGCCTTCAGAAGGTGGAAATGGATGTAGAATTCAGCTTAACTTCTGTCTACATCATTTTAATGTCTGGGATGTAAATAGAGACTGTGGTTGGTGCTCACCTGAACAGATATTCCAATCTGCTTTGAATACCCTGTGTTTATTCACTTAGTACACCTTCCATGGAGTGGGCTTCATCTTAGTTTGAAGTCCTCCATCTCAGCATCTCAACTTAAATAGTGCTTAGGGATATGGTGTAGTTGAGAACTGTCAGTGTTAGGTTAATGGTTGGACTAGATGATCTTCAAGGTCTTTTCCAACCTTGATGATTCTGTGATTCTGTGATTCTGAAGTAGAATTACAATGGTGAAGTCATCCTGGAATGACAGTAGTATTAGGAAAATGGAATATCTGGTCAAGGCTTGCTTTTTTCTTAACTCTGTAGTTTGATTCTAAATTCATATTTTGAGTATTTGAGACCTGAACAATACTGAAGACTTAATGTTATCCGTGGTTCTGCTTATTAGAGCAATTCATGGTGTTCTTAAATAAGACAGCGAATTTCATGGCAGAATTTTTCAGATGTGTAAAGTTTGCTAAGATGGGCTTATGGAAATATTTATCAGTATAAAATGCACATAATTATCCATATATGTAAGCACAGAAATAATTATTTGAAGGTTTGATTTGCCCTAGCAGTTGGACTGTGGCAACAAAAGCATAGTGTGAGCTAGAAAATCTACCTGTGAAACAAGTAACTTAGCCAGGGTCAAGTTTCGTACCATTGCAGGGTGGGAAAGGAAAGATGAAAGCTAGTTTCACTGCATCTCCATTACTATGCTGTGCTGTTTTGTGTTAGAAGCAGTGCAGACAACTCCGCAGGTTATCTCGTGGCATCGAGGACTATGTCTAAACTGCAGAAGCCAGGAGCACTTCCTGGCTTCCAAGGCTATGTGTGTGTGTTAGCTCTTCCCTGAAGCTATGCTGTGGTGCGAACGGGCTGTACCATTCTCCCCAAGTGCTTTGTTTCCAGGGCAGGCAGCTTAGGTGCAGTGTTTGTGAAGGATACGTTTGCTGTGCTGTTTTGGTGTGCCTCCATAAACTATCAGGGAGGATGCACCCTAGGGAAAATTTGGAGCATCACTAGAGATGGTATCAAGGCTGACCTAAGGACAAAGCATCAATATTGTTCTGCTTTACCATCACGGAAGTGTATTTTGGTCCCATTTTCAAGTAGAGAGCCCTGTTCAGAATCAGGTGAGCAACACTGAAGGAAGGACTTCTTGCTCCATAGAGCTCAAGCATTACAGTTGTCTTATCAAAAATAGTACTGTCCTACTTGATAGCCAGTAAGTCATCTGAGTGCCTGTGTCACAGTACTGCCAGGGAAATAGGAGGAACCATCTCATGCATTAAGAAATCTCCCTGCTGCATAAGAGGACAGAAAACCCATTTGTTTCCTAATATTTATGATTAGGTAAGTTGCTCCAGACTCCTGCAGACAAGACCAAGATCAAAGCAACAGCAGCATTTCATCCATCACTGTGGTGTCTCTTGTTTTCACCTGACAAGCAGTGTCCTTGATAATGGTGCTGTATGTTGTAACTGTGATGTCCCAGGACGCCCTGGAATGAGTTGGCAAACCCTGGTCATGATGCTTTCCCAAAAAAATAGTAGAGAGGCACCAGCTGTCTCTAGAGAGCTTTGAGTACGTCTGTGTTTAATCAAACCAACTTTGGCCAGTAGTTGATTGCTGAGACATCTTTCTGCTTTCCCATTGTATATCTGTCCTTCTGTTAACTCTGTGCTGAAAAAGTGTTGCTCAGAGGTGTTTTTGTGTAGCCCTCTGGTTATGTAGATGGTCTGTAAGTTGTTACTAGTGAAATACGAGAACACGCATCAAATTAAGAGCCTCAGCAGCAGTTGGAGAGCCACCTTCCTGCTTTCTTTGTATGACAGAAGTATGTGTAGGATGGAGGCCAAATATTCAACATGTATCTGTTGCTGGTGGCAGACTTGTATAACATGGAGCCTTTTAGTAAGGAAACAGTAAATTAAAAGGGCTGGCATTAGGAGAAGTAGTAAAATAAACATTTTTCACTTGGCTGAGGAAATGAGAGTAGCATAGTTACAACTCTAGTCTGGCAATTCTACTAGCAATAAAGTAGGGAGCACTACTATAGATGTAGAATTTGCTATCATTGCCACTTTTGACAACATAATAGAAGATTTTGAAAGCATGAGTTTATAGTAAGTGCCTGTGAGATTTCATGCACAATGCAAGTTGAAATTTAAAAAGATTTACCTAGGAACAAATAATGCATCTGGCAAGATTAAAAAAAAAAAAGATGAATTTATGGAGAAAGTCTACATGATGAAATACCTTTTAAAAGATAGAAACCTTGTTTTAAAATGTCAGTGGTAAAAGAGACAAGATACTAAGAGATCAGTTTGTATTAAGGCAAGAAAGAAGTGGGTGACAAGGTCACAGACCTTATGTCTAGACTGAAATCTCTTAAGGTGGGATTTTCAAAATCATTTTGCATTTGCATTACAGTCCTGCCACTGAAATCAGTGGGAGTTACAGATTTTCCTTTAGGGGAAACAGTTAGGTCTGTGTTAAGTGCTTTAGAAAATCCTTCCCTTAAACTTTTCTGTTCAAGAAGGAATATAGAAAATGGCAGACATGAAGGGAAGTGGGGATAAATTGAAGCTTTTTTAACTTTAGCTGTCATACTAAATATTCTTCAATATATTTCCTCTTCCTAACTGGTTTAAAAGTGTAAAAATTTGCAGGATGTTAGATGAAGTAACAGTGATTAAAATGACAATAGAAGCCTCCACGAGATGAGTGTGAGTATTTTACAAAAATGTCTTGTTTCATGAAATCAGAAATCACAATTAAAACACCTTTTGAAGATGATGAAACTTAGGTAGGTTTAAGAAAGTTTAAATCATTTGCTGAAGAGCTGTGAAGGAAGATGGAGGGAGTAATGGTAGGCCTGCCTTGAAATACGTATTTTACCCATCAACTTGTTTGTTGTCATGGAGACTGAGAATATCTTTGTCTTCCCTGAGTTCCAGGAGATCTTGGCACAGACTTCTTGGTGTGCAGGTACCACAGGAAGTGTGGACCGGTCAACATTCAAATAGAGTGTTCGGCTTTTCAAGCTGAGGAGAGTGTACCCTGCCATAAAATCCATTATTAGAGCTACAGAATTTGGAATTACTAGTGGACAATTCAAAGGGACTTACAGCTAAGAATTATGTATCCCTTTAATCTAGGAGGAAAACCCAGATCAGGAATAACCCAAAAATAAAGAAAAGAGATTTTGTGCAAAGAAGAAAGTCTTAAAGTAAAAGGGTAGCAAAAAAAAGTGTATGTCTCTGGCTTTGGTCTGTGACATGGTTTTCTTTAGATGGAAGTCTGTTGTGAAATAAAATGTAAAATTGAAAATCTTCTTAGAACAAACTTTTGATAATCTAGTGTTTACTAGGATTACAATGTCCCATATTTTTGGAAGTTATATTTGCATATAAATATGCAGTATTTCTCTAGGAATTTTTGGTCCCAGGTTCTTTCTTGTGCTCTCCACATTGGTAAAGAACAGTGCACACATTAAAAGTTTTGGTTCTCTGTGAGAGAAAATAACTTCACAATTGGAAATAGGTGTTTTAGGGATGGATTTCATCATCACATTCATTGTCAGGATTTGTCTTGTAAAACAAATTATATCGGTTCCAAAAGTCCAACTCAGTCCATGCCTGTCTAGAGTCTCGTCAGAGCTACAGCCACCTCAGGGCTTTCTCCAAAGCCCTCCTAGCCTTACAGGCAGATGCAAGGAGAGTGAGTGCTTGTTCCTTCTCTTGATCAAGGGTTTTTTCAGCTGCTTTTAATCCTGCATCAATAATTGCCAGTAATATAGATTTCCTGTTATATCTTCTTAGTAGTATAACTAAGATGCAGTCTTGGAGCTTTCTTATAATGGGTATGAAAAGGAACACTGGATTTTGGCCATATCCCCAAGTGGATTTTCTCCCTAAGGTTTTGTTACAGTTTTGTTGTTTTTCCATTTGTATCATATTAACACCAAATAAAGAATAAATAAATAAGCTAATAGATAAAAAAGAGAAGTAAACATCTGGAAGAGAAGATG
Organism: Strix aluco; assembly: GCF_031877795.1. Taxonomy (NCBI): domain Eukaryota; kingdom Metazoa; phylum Chordata; class Aves; order Strigiformes; family Strigidae; genus Strix; species Strix aluco. The sequence continues at coordinate 54,773,364 of NC_133935.1, forward strand.
ATAGCAACTGTTCTCCCTGAAGAACAGCAATGGACTAAGTAACTACAGACAGAAACAGCATTTCAGAAAGCAGGATGGTCTCTGAACAGACGAAAATAGAACATGCAGATGCCAGAGCTATTTTTATCATCAACATAATTAAGAGAAAAAAGTAGGAAAATTCTGGACATAGATCTACAGAAATTGTTTATGGCTGCACTGAAGAAAGAATTAGAAAATGAATACCAAGAGCAGCATGTATACATGGGAATGGATGAAGGTGAAAATCAATCAAGTAGCAGGATTAGCAGTGAATGGACTATTCTAGGGAGACCTGGCTTTTCATATCCCCAGCTTTGAACTGAGGACAGCTGCTGGTGGTCATTAATTAGTGATTAATGACTTAAGTGTTAACTAAGGGTAAACTGTGTGATGGTAACTCTGTGAGTAATTAAAGCATGGGTTCCATTTTGCATTTGAATTAAGGAATATCTATTGAAAAATTAATTGGGATATACATGAATTGGGGAATATCAATCCACAAATTAAACATAAATATATGGAAAACATAGAATCATAGAACTGTTTAGGTTGGAAAAGACCTTTAAGATCATTGAGTCCAACCATTAACCTAGCACTGCCAAGTCCACCACTAAACCATGCCCCTAAGCACCACATCTCACATCTACACATCTTTTAAATATCTCCAGGGATGGTGACTCCACCACTTTCCTGGGCAGCCTGTTCCAATGCTTGATAACCCTTTCAAGGAAGAAATTTTTCCTAATACCCAGTCTAAACCTCCTGTGGCACAACTTGAGTCTGTTTCCTCTTGTCCTATTGCTTTTTACTTGGAAGAAGAGACTGACACCCACCTCACTACAACCTACTTTCAGGTAGTTGTAGAGAGCAATAAGGTCTCCCCTGAGCCTCCTTTTCTCCAGGCTAAACAACCCCAGTTCCCTCAGCTGCTCCTCACAAGACTTGTTCTCTAGACCCTTCACCAGCTTTGTTGCCCTTCTTTGGACATGCTCCAGCAAATAACATAAGTCAATAAATTTACAGCATTTGCTCTTTGAAAATAGTGTGCATATAATGAGACTTTAAGTAACCCTGCCAATTAGAGTTTAAACTAGTTAATATGAAGTCTTAAAGAAATTAACCATCTGTCACTTCCCAAATGATCTTAATGGAATAAGTCTTCCAAACTACCTATATAATTGCTACTAATTTTTGTCTTGTACATGAACAATATGGGGTAAAAAAAGCTTGTAATTAAGATAAACTGTAAGTGGGCATTTAAGTATGTCAGCTATTGATAATTTAAGTAATTCTTATCTGTTGTCACTGCCACATCAGATGGCCAGCTGGTCACCACGGTTCTATAGATCTATACCAAATCAATGGGAGGGAGACAGGAGGGTGAAAGTAATTTGAGTTCAAGAATGCAGAGTCATCGAAAGGAGAAAATACCTAATATATTTTAATTTAATCCTGGTCCACAAGTTTCTCACTCAGAAATTAATATCTGTTGCATTGTGTTACAAGATTACAATTGAAGGGGTGTGTTTTATTTACATTTTTGTGAACTTTTATGCATTCCTGTGCCTCAGGTGTGATCTCAGCTCTTATCTTCCAGTGTTGGTAATGGATAGTTGAGGAAAACTGTTAGCATAATATTCTTTACCCATAAGTAAGTGATGCAACCCAGTCATCATTCCTTTTTGCTGTTAGATTGGATTCTGTTTGTTATTTGTTTTTTTTCTTAGACATTTGCAGAATTTGGATGTGCAAGGCAAATATTGGGAAGGCTCGCAGTATGCAAGTAGGAAATGTACGGACTTCTGTTTATTTTTGATCATGAAATACACAGTAGGAAGGATAGGGACTGATGTTGCATAGTGTTAGGACGATGAGGGGGAGGCAGGTGACAGACCTTGTGGACAACATGTTAAATTTTACTAAGTTCTGCAAGAATCTCTGCACAGATAATAAACTTGATAAAACAGATCCCCATCTGTCATTACATTGACATACATCACAGGGTATAGTGGGTCCTGATCAGTTTATACCATCAGTCTCTCTAGGATGCACTACTTCACCCTAGATTACTCACCCTAGAGTAACAGCATTTTTGTCAAGCAAATCATATGGAATATTCTAGAATAGTATTTCAAAATGAACCAAAGTAAGATTAAGTACATCACCCTTACTGTATGTGCATATATATATGTACGTATGTGTATATATATTTGTGTGTATTTAATCTATTTGCTGCACATCCAAATATGCATAAGTGAATTAATTGCACTGTTACATAATTTTTTGCATCTCTAAGTCATCTGTGTCAAAAGAACTATTTAAGCACTTACTGTTACTGTTGTTATTACCACGGAGCAATAGCAAATTTTGAAGTTAAAAATTATTTTCTATCTAGAAAGACCTTAATCCAGAGATAGTCGAGTCAATATAAATACTATATTTAAAACTTGTTTCCCAGAACAGAGATTTTATGAATTTTAACACGGTTGAGCATAGAGTCCTGAACAATGCAAAATGGAATTTAGATATATTAGATAATAAAGCTTTAGAAGTAATCATTGAAACCTGTGCATTTATGCAAATTCAGGTTTGTTAATCATTAAAATCTCTTTGCAAAAGTAATTTTTATTTCTTTGTCTCTGTAATGCTATTGTACCTGGCCTGTCCCCATCTTCATTATGGTGTGCAGTGAAATAAGTATAAAACTTTTGATAAATGTCTGTCACATGATTTCTAAAGATGCTTGAAATAAATGTCTTCAGCATTGCTTCTTGCAGCATCAGAAATATATTTGGGCAGTACTGACATTTGTGAATATGCAAATAATGTTTCTATACTGTTTTTTGAACTTAAAAACCATGTTATGGTTCTCTTTAAATGATTCTTTTATAAATTGCTTTTTTGCTTCTTTGTAATGCACGGTTCTGTCTGCTTCTACAGTTCCTGGTTTGATATTTAAGATTGCTGAACTCAGTCTCTGCAATGTGTTCCTTATTTAAGGTGGATTTCCAAGTGTTTGATTAAAAAAAGAAACCTAAGTGATAAGCATGAATTAATGAAGAATTACCAACAGAGCACCACCCTTTTTATTACAAATAAATATTTCTATCTTTAATAAAGCTGGACAGTCTACCTTGTTATTAATAGAGGATTCTGGAAGAAGCTGTTTCTGGTGGTCTCTGTAAGTTGGTGTGGATAGTGTGCCATGTGCTGGAAGAGTGAATGTAGTAAGATGCTTTATGTACAGCATTTTTTTGGGTGTAGTTTAACCATTTGTAATCAGTCCATAGAAGAGCCAGTCCTGAAGTATAGGCTGACTGCTCTGTTAAGTGCCACTGTAAGAAGGAATATAAAGAAGTACTATATTTAAATGGTTTTAGTTGTGTTATTGAAGCTAAGATCAGAAAATCTAGACGAATTGTAAAACATCCCGATTCTTTTTTTGTTGATTTTTTCCATTCCTATTGTTTTAAAATCTCTGCTTCTTTAACTGAATCAAAATTTCCTCTTACTCTCTCATTTTCGTCCTAAAAAATGACATGTAAACTTCAGTCCAAGAATCATTTATCAGACCTGTGAATATCTCATGAGTCACTAATATTTGATTTAAATAAAAATAGACCTGAAGTTTGAGCAGATAACCACAGAAATAGAAGTGCTGGCTGTTTTGATGCAGTTTGGGTTATGTGCTGGACCCTCTTCCTGAAATGTTAGCAAGCGTCCTCCATGAACTTTCCTGCAGGATAAGAAACACTGAAGTTTCTTACGTAGGTTAAGAAACCAGGCATATTATCTTTGAATCCAAGCCCCATTACTTAGCTGATGGAAGTTTAATCTTACTGATACTGTACATTTTAAGAAAAATCTGAAAGACTCAGTAGATTTTCTTAGCCCAGAGAGTAAATGTTAGGAAGGCACACTCAAATGTGACAGTCATCTTTTTATATGAAGGACATACATCTGTGCAAATGGTCTTCAAGGCCCCAGTACTGCAAGGTGTTAGAAATATGGTTAATACCTTGTTGTAGCAGAATACCAAGTTTGCTTGGCATAGAGGCCACAGCACTTGCCCTGCCTGTGGGTGCCTTGGTGGGCTTTCAGAGCTGCTCCAGCCACGTGCGTAGAGCCATTCCTTTTATTGTGACAGTCTGTGATCACCTGCTTTCCTCTAACATACTCTTACCCTAACAAAGAGCTCCCGTACATGCCAGGGATGCTTTTGCATTCCTAAGGCATAGGGTGGATGGCTACACTTCCTCGTTGAGGATGATGCTTAATTTGTTAAATTCAGTTATTTGAGCTGACTTTACCGGTGTGATGTATTGTTGCACAGACCTCCTGAGATACCAAGATAATGGCTTTGCAAGATATTTTGGCCTGTGGGATGCATAATGTTTCACACATTTCCATAGTTATTTTCCTGTTGTATGTTATATAGAACCTTTAAAAATGAGAAAATAATTTATATTTAATATTTAAATAGCATACCATATTTAAATAATATCATAATATTAACACAAACTAAGAAAGCCAGGCTATTGTTACAGTACAAATAACACTTTTTACCTAATTTACATGGTCATTATTTTTCTTTTATTTAATGAACTGATTTAGCATAAATAGTGTTTCAGCCAGCATAAGAGATTTCACTATGTTGGGAGGTCAGAGTCAAATATTGTAACTGGATTTTAGAGGGGCTGGATCATTTGGTGTACAATAAAAATTCTAGTTATTCATACTGAGAGCAAAGTAATTAAATCTCGTGCTTCAGGGCAGAGGCCTGCAGCCCATGTTCTGCTGTATCCAGTGAGGGACCCAGCTCAGTAAATGCTGGTGCCTCAGGGCTGAGGGTTGAGGAGAGCATTGTTGGTGATGTGAGAGACAAGTCCTTGTTTAGAAGAGGGATATTAGATTAATGGTATTAAAAAACAAATAACAACAACAAACCCACAAAAAAAAAAAAATAAACCTGTGTAGTGTTTAAAATTGATTAGTTATGTTGCAGTGAATTTTTTTCCCCTTTTAAACACCAGGTACTTGCCATTACTTGAGGACGGTTTACATCTACTGATGGATTAGAGATGTACCATTCTGCCAGTTTTATACTCCTACAGTTTATGGCCAGTATTGAAATAGCAAGTTGAACGTATCCATAGTAGTTTGCAAATGTTAAGAAATTAATTTTCCTGACAACTTTGTGGGGTACGTGCAGACTTCAGCTCTTTATTTATAAAGGGGAAGATTCAGAGCAGTATGACATACCTAAAACTGGGGAAGAAAGAGCATTCAATTCCAGATTTAAGGTTTGTGTCAGATAGCCAGAACTGGCATAAGCTGCACTAATAAATTTTGCTAAAACCTGCACAGAATGATGGTGAAAAGCTCACGTGCAGGTTAGTCCATGTGTGCTGATTGAAATTAGGTGCCTTCATGTTCCTCAAACAGTCGGTTTTCCTGAAATTAAAATTTCAGGGGTCTGAAATTATTTATGGATAGATGAATACTGTTGATTTAAAGAAAATGCAAGGAATATTTCCAGAAGGACAGAAACATTACATTTTGATGCCTGCAGACTAAGGTATTGCATTTTGAAAATGCAAAGCTTTTCACATAGCATTTTGAAATGACACTTTAGAGCATTTTATTTTGAAATTACATTTTCTATTTATTAAAAATCACAAACTAAACCATTAAAATGTTCAGTAACCTAAACATTTATACAATACTTTTTTGTTTCGGATTAAACAGTGCATTGCAAGTTAACACAAAATCGTATTGTCCAGACTTTTCATTTATTCCCAAAAGGAGTATTTCCCAGTTTGTCTAAGTCAAGTCACCAGACTGGGGAGTCTCATCCATTGCACTCCAGTGCTAGGAAGTGCCATGCCAAAAGTCCCTTGAACAGGAGGCAGACCTTTCTTTTTGGATTATTTGTTTCATCTGTATAAAGTGCTGCGTACACACTGAAGGGCTGCGTTTTGAAGTCCTGCCTTCTGCTAACTGTATCTTTTGCAGTTTGGAGCATGTGTCTCACACCATTAGTCATCTTTGTGAAGGAAACCCTATGAATCCCTCATAAGATAAACCTGCATGAATAAATTATACAGTAGAACTAGCATATGGATTTTCAGTATGCTAGCCAGCTTTTTGTCAAATGTTTATGAGAACACTGTAGCCTACATAGAAAGTGTAATGATTGTGGCTCCCTGTTAATGAAAGTGGAATTATGCTGCAGCACAGTTATCACATACTAGTATGTGCTAAAAATATATACCCTGACCATCCCATGGTTACATGTTCACATAGCCCTATTGTCAGTAACTACTATTGTGTTTATCTCTTTTTAACGTGGAAACGTATATAAAGCTTTTATTTTGTTGTGTTTTAAAAACTCAGGGCCATCTCATTCTTGTTTCCCTTTTCAGAGCATGACGAATGTATAACGAACCAGCACAACTGTGATGAAAATGCGCTCTGTTTCAACACCGTGGGTGGGCACAACTGTGTCTGCAAGCCGGGTTACACAGGAAATGGTACCATCTGCAAAGGTAAAGCTCTGAAAACCCTGGGGTTTGGCAGTCTTTGGACTGGGTGAGATGCTTTGTCATAGTTGATGCAAATCTGGTCACGTGCCTTGAAGAAGACACGTGAAATGCTAGGCTAGGCATCTAGGTCCTACACCTATAAGAAGATTTTCATAGGCAGATATACACTGACTTTGCAGAGTTCACAGTAATTTGAGAATGATGTATACATAGATAGCATGCTCTAAAATTTGTAGTAGTTATGTTTCATTTTTGTGTCAAGTTAGCAGTTTCTATACGTGCTACACCATTCAAGGAAGCCCACAGTTACTAACAAAGTTACAGATGTGAAAATGTTGCCAGATCTACATTGTTCACGGTCAATCACTTGTTATTTTGCTTGAATTAACTGAAAGTTGTTTGTTATGCTGTGTCTTTTTATTGTAAATGAGAAGAGCAGTAGATATGCATGTACAAAACCTTTGCTGCACGTGAAGTGATGCCTTGTTTTTTAACATTCTTATTCACTAGTAAATATTAGGTTACACTTCTCATCTTAGAAAGATGCTTTCCCAGAGATACAATGCTGCTTTTTTTCCCGTTGCATTTCACATCAGAGGAGATGATACTTGGTACTTGGGCCCAAATTCTTGGAACTCCTCAGGCTCTGAGCATAGGATTTAGAGGATACTTGAAAATAAAAGTAGTGTAGCTCTAGGGGAACTGGCTCAGAGAGGAGAAGTGGTCCAGCTGCAGCAATAGCATACCCAGCATTCCTTGAAATTGTGTCTCAGTCCTCTTGACCTGTTAGATGTCAGGATCTAAGGGGCTGGAGTTAACATTGGGAATATATCATAGATACAGAATCACAGAATCATCTAGGTTGGAAAAGACCTTGAAGATCACCTAGTCCAACCATTAACCTAACACTGACAGCTCCCAACTACACCATGTCCCTAAGTGCTATGTCAACGTGACTCTTAAACATCTCCAGGGATGGGGACTCCACCACTGCCCTGGGCAGCCCATTCCACCACCTGTCTGGGGGTTGTTGTGGCCGAAGTGCAGAACCCAACATTTGGCCTTATTGAAACTCATACAGTTGGCCTGAGCCCATCGCTCCAGCCTGTCCAGATCTCTCTGCAGAGCCTCCCTACCCTTGAGCGGATCAACACTCCCACCCAACTTGGTATCATCTGCAAACCTACTGAGGGTGCACTTGATCCCCTCGTCTAGATCATCAATAAAGATGTTAAACAGGAGTGGCCCCAAAACCGAGCCCTGGGGGACACCACTCGTGACCGGCTGCCAACTGGATTTAACTCCGTTCACCACAACTCTTTGGGCCTGGCCATCCAGCCAGTTTTTTACCCAGCAAAGCACGTGTCCATCCAAGCCTCAAGCATCCAGTTTTGCCAGGAGAATGCTGTGGGAAACGTTGTCAAAGGCCTTACTGAAGTCAAGGTAGACAACATCCATAGCCTTTCCCTTATCCAATAAGCAGGTCGCCCTGTTGTAGAAGATCAGATTTGTCAGGCAGGACCTGCCTTTCATAAACCCATGCTGACTGGGTCTGATCATCTGGTTGTCCTGCATGTGTTGTATGATGGTACTCAGGATAATCTGCTCCATCAGCTTCCGGGGCACCGACGTCAAGCTGACAGGGATCATCCTTCCAACCCTTCTTATAGATGGGCGTCACGTTGGCCAATTTCCAATCTGTCAGGACCTCCCCGGTCAGCCAGGACTGCTGGTAAATGATGGAAAGCAGCTTGGTGAGCACCCCAGCCAGCTCCTTCAGCACCCTCAGGTGTATCCCATCCAGTCCCATAGAGTTGTGTGTGTCTCTGTGATGCAGTAAGTCACTGACTATCTCCTCCTGGATTGTGGGGGGGTCGTTCTCCCAGTCTCTGTCTTCTAGCTGTAGAGGCTGATTCCCTCAGTAACTAGTCTTGTTATTAAAGACTGAGGCAAAGAAGACATTAAGCACCTGAGCCTTTTCCTTGTTGCTTGTTACCATGTTTCCTCCTGCATCTAGCAGGGGATGGAGGCTCTCCCTGGTCTTTCTTTTGCTGTTGACGTAATTATAGAAACATTTCTTTGTCTGCTGAAGCCAGATTAATTTCTAGCTGGGCTTTAGACCTCCTGACTTCCGCCCTGCATAGCCTCACAGCATCTTTGTAATCACTGTGAGTGACTAGCCCCTTCTTCCAAAGGCCGTAAACTTTCCTTTTCTCCCTGAGTTGCAGCCAAAGCTCCCTGTTTAGCCAGGCTGGCCTTCTCTGTCTCCGGCTTCTCTTACAGCACCTGGGGACAGCCTGCTCCTGTGCCATTAAGACTTTCTTCTTAAAGAGTGTCCAGCCTTCCTGGACCCCTATACCCTTCAGGACCATCTCCCAAGGGATCCTGTCAAGCAGGTGCCTAAACAAGTCAAAGTCAGCCCTTTGGAAGTCCAGGATGTCAGTTCTGCTGCCCCCTCTCCTGGCCTCTATTAAGAATAGAGGACTCTATTATTTCATGATCGCTGTGCCCTAGTCAGCCTCTGACTGCCACATCATCTACCAGTCCTTCTCTGTTCACAAAGAGGAGATCCAGCAGGGCACCTTCTCTGGTCGGTTCACTCACCAGCTGCGTCAGGAAGTTATCTCCCACACATTCCAGGAATCTCTGGGACCGGTCCCGCTCTGCTGTGTTGTATTTCCAGCAGATAAATGTCTGAGAAGTTAAAGTCTCCCACAAGAACAAGGGCAAGCGATCGTGAGATTTCTCCTAAGTTTCTATAGGATATTTCATCCACCTCTCTGTCCTGGTTGGGTGGCCTATAATAGACTCCCAGTATGACATCTGCCCTGTTGGCCTTCCCCCTGATTCTAACGCAAAGACACTCCACCCTGTCTTCACTATACTTGTGCTATACCTTCTATACTATACCTTCTGCTGCTGTGTATTATCACGGCTAAGCAACCCAGAATTTCTTTAATTGCTAAGCCTGGTTAAGACCTTAGCACTGGTTATTCCTTCACCTGAGTCACAGGACGATTTTTCTAAATATTCCTAACATGAACGAGCTCTTTGCTAAAACACAGCAGCCTAGTCCATTTCCAGTCATACGCATGGGTAGAGGGAGAGATGTCAGCAAATATACCCTTTTATGTTCGACTTCCTCCTCTGGGGAATGGGAAAGAAGTCTTAACCTGAGGAGGTTCAAACCCAGAGCTGCTCTTCTGCACAGCTGCTCTGTCTGCACAGCTCACTCCTGTGCTGTGTTTGGGAGTATTCCCCAATCCTTCTGCTGGAGGTGGGTCATCTTAAAAAAAGGTAATTGAGATTTCTTTGGGTCAAAGGGAAGGTGCATAACCCTAGAGCACTGCATTCAGCTCTTCTGTTCACTGAATAAGAGCTCTGACTGCAGATCTGATACTTCAGAGGCCACCTGGCCCCACTGTGAAAGAAAAGTACATCACTCCCTCCCTCCCTTTTCAATACTGAAAAGACAGTATGCAGGAGAAGGCTCTGAGCCTGTGTATCCCAGTCTGAGAAATGTATTTCTCTGCAACCCTGGCTTGGATGCCACCGTCCTTGAGAGAGAACTGGATGCACCTCTTGTCCCAGTGCCTTCGGCAGCTTTTCTTGCACTGTGCTGCCAGCTGTGCTCCTGTGCACCGTGTCATCCTGCACTGGGAACCTTAGATGTCTCACTCAGTGCCGGGGGTCTCATGCCACAAGGCTGGTGTCTGGAATCTGAGAGCTGAAAAGCTCAAATCAATAACACTCACGTTCTCTCTCAGATGAGCCTTAAGACCTCATCAGTGGTGCTGTTACACAGAGCAGCTGCAAACCAAAGCCTGGCATCTCTGGTGGCTGGTTACAAGTGCAGGGCTAGACAAGTGCCCCGGAGCAACGCTTTATGTTGGTGATAACTTCCATCTGTCTAGTTTCACTTACAGTTTCTTGTGACCAGAGCATTTCTGATTCCATATTGCGGATGCAAATCAGAGCAATTAATAGCTGCTGTGTTTTTTACCAGAGCTGGTTACATTTCTGTGTCCACAGAAGGGACTCTTTAAAGCATACACATATTCACAACTGTACTTGGAGAATGCTGCACCAAAATATGCCAGCATAGCTTCTTGGATTGCAGCGTGCCAAAGAACGAATCCAGGGATTCAAACTGTAAATGCTAAAAGTTTTTAAGTTCTTCAGAATCCCTTGAGATAAAATTGGTATTTTTATTGTTTTGATCTAATTGCTTAATCAGGAAATAAGGTAGCCAGACAATTTAGTGTTCAGTTGTGTCTGTTATGCCCAGACCTTTATTTGGGCAGCAGAGAAGACCAGCACTGCCCTAGGAAGTTTATTCCTAGGGAAGATGCTGCCTTTCACTGCTTCCCAGTGCATGTGAAGGAGTACATATGTGAGCTGTTGTCTTCAGATGATTTACTCTAATCTTCTGTAGCTTGTCAGCCCATCTGGCCAGTGAGGCAGGGGGGCCATAAACCATCTCTTTGTGACCTCTGTCCTTAGGAGAAGCCAGTCTCTGCACTCAGTGCCGCAGGGACCGCGTTTCATGTCAGCCTGCCAGCAGCCCGTGGCCACCTGTGTGGTTGCTGAATGTAGTTCTGTTACCCATATATTGTGATTTTGCATTTTGCAGCATTTTGCAAAGATGGATGTAGGAACGGAGGAGCCTGTATTGCTTCCAACGTGTGTGCCTGCCCACAAGGCTTCACTGGGCCCAGCTGTGAAACTGGTAAGATTATAACTTGATTTACGATGAAGGTAATCCAAGGAAGATATCTGAGGTATCCAAGAATAAAGGATTATTTAAGTGTGTACCCTGAAAGAGAAAGCCGCTACTAAAAAGTTACTCACTTTTCTTATATGCCTCCCAAGAGAATATATTACAGCAGTTCTAATTAGAAGCACATGGAGTGCAAAAATGAGAACATGAATTAAGACATCTTGGGTTTTGATGTTTCATAATTAATAAGGTTATTATAGACTCGCTTTTCACCTCAAATGGCCTTTGGTATCTCCTATAAATTGGAGATAATCTGACATCTATAAATAAATTCCAATAATTGATTACTTCTGTGCTATAAATGTGTTACAGGTTCAGTAGCCCACCTTTCCTTGCAACCTTATTTGAAGACTTCTGATTAATTCAGCTTTCTTTACTTTATTTCAGTCTTCCTACCTATGGCTTTTACCTCCTTTCACAGGCATTCCATTCTCTTCATGCTACCCCTGAGGATGGCAGTACCACAAAGCCTTGTTTTAGAACTTTATTTTTTAGGTCTTGGATCTAGTCAAATTATATTGCCCAGTAGAGTATGCAGAACGTTAATATTTAACATCTCACATACCTGTAAATAATTTCTCAAAGTTCAAATGAATAGTTTCAGCACCTTTATTTATTGCTGCAGAATTTTTAAATGCATTCTATAACCGTACATGCCTCCAGGAGGTAACGGGAGAAAGCTCGCTTAGATTAATTGGCTTCAGTATGCCTAATAAAAGGGCAGTCTGCCACCTATGATTGACTATCGTTGCTGTTCTATATTGCCTTCAATAAATCTTCCGAACAGAGGAAAGGAGGTCATTTGAGCAAGTATTGCTTTCATCTGACTTGTAAACATGTCCAGTTTAATGAAAAACACAGACTGATCTGAATTCTGTATTATCTGGTCCATTTGAGAGGGGAGAAATGTGATTGTTTTCATTCTTCTGTGTTTGCGTGGTTATTACCACAGTGCACAAGAGGGATGCTGTGTGAAAAGCAGTATCCTGATTGTTCATCTACTTCTAGAAAAATGTCAAAAGAGCAAGTTTTCAAGTATTCCTCACTGTTTTACAGACTGCAAATAACATGGTAGAGGATACCAAGGTCTCTTTAATGTAACACTGTTGTATTTTTGCTTGGAACAAATTGTGTGCTAAGATAATGTTCAAGTACTAAAACAGTTACTTTGTTTTAGTAATATCTATCATATATGCTCCTTGCAGCATTCTGATGTTATCAACTAAATATAACATGTATTGTTTCAAGGCCCACATTCGTCTTTTCCAGCTTTGTAGTCCTATCTGAAGTGTGTAGTCTAGAAGCATATTCGCTTTAGTCTCCATGTATAGTCAGTATTAATAGCCGCTATCAGAGAGAGTTCTTACTGGCTTTTCTGAATTGCCCCTTCAAGTCCTGCCTCTGCTTCCTTCTTTAGAGGAGAACCCAGGAACACTCTGTTCCCAATTCAGAAAGTTCAGACATTTTAAACTAACAAATTAGCTTAAGTACATTCAGCCCCAAATGTCCTTTGAAAGCAGCCAGACTGCTGGCCTTACTGCCCATCCTTGCTGCCCTTCAGGAAATATACGGGAGGGCAGACAGAGACTTGGACCAGATCAGATGCCTTTCTGAATATCCGATCTCAATATTTAACATAAGCTTAGTATGGTAGTGACCTGATATCTCATAGCTAGTGATATTGTTCTTATGATTTGAAGCCAGTTTTCCAGGCCCAAACCAGTTTCATAGGTCAGCTTTGCAAGGAGAAGCCCCTCTGTCCTGGTGGACCTCCACTGGACATCATACCATTTCTTACTGTTGAAATAAGTAATGCTAGAGATCAGCCACAGGGGTACAAGTCTGGTAACCTCATTTGGATATTAATGTGCAAGAGTAGGATTGTAATCTACTTTCACATGGCTTTGAAACATAGTCTGAAATACCGTCAGATTGGCAAATGGAAGAGCTATTCTGCCGGTAAAGAGCATAAGCTGGTTCATTCTGAGACTGCATTGTCAGAAAAATGGTGCTGCATGCAGCCATAAAAGAAAACCTGAGTTTCAGACAGTACATATTCAATCCCAGTGAATGCAAGAGTTTCCTGAAGGTATTTCTTGTTAGGCTTGAAGTGATTCAGGACATTCATACTACAGATAATTTATGCTGGAAGTGTACCTTTTTGAACAGTCACTCTATCTACAGAGGTGATGTAATCTTTTCTAGGCAGACATCTTTAGTTACAATCACACACAAGGAAGGAGGAGGATTGATGTAAAGATGCCAAATCTATTTTTAAATCACATGTTACTTATTTCTGTTTATGCTACATATAGTTAAAAAATGCTTATTGAAGAATCTTGGCATTTTTAAGTTAAAACGAAACATACAGTTGTATAGAAATTGTCAGCAGCTGCTGAACCTATGAATTAATTAACAGGAGATTGAATCCAAACCCCAGTAATAATCTAGAAAATACAATCACCAGTTCTTACTGTTTTGTTCTGTAAAAGGTGGTTTAATAGTTCTATTTAAATAATTTCTCAGAATCATACAAAGGATGAGGTTGGAAGGGACTTATGGAGATCATCTTGCCTAATCCCCCTGATCAAAGCAGGGTCAAATAGAACTGGTTTCTCAGGACTGTGCCCAGTTGGATTTGCAGTGTTTTCAGGGTTGGAGACTCCACAAGCTCTCTGGGCAATCAGTTCCAGTGTTCAATCACCCTCACAGTAAAAAAAATTTCTTTTAATTACATTCAAATGCAATTTTCCACACCCCTAGTCCCTTTCCTGGGCATGACTGAGAAGTGTCTGGCTTCCCCCAACACCGTCAGGTAGTTATACACATTGATAAGATCCCCCTCAGCCTTTTTATTTCCAGGCTGAACATCTCAGCTCTACCAGCCTCTCCTCATATGACAGATGCTCTGGTCCCTTGATCATCTTCACAGCACTGCGCTGGATTTACTCCATCTCTCTCTTATACTGGGAAGCCCAGCACTGGTCCCAGAACTCCAGATGTGATTTCAACAGCATGAAATAGAGGAGAAGGATCACCTCCCTTGACCTGCTGGCAATGTTCTTCCTAACGTAGCCCTGGAGGCTGTTGGCCTTCTTTGCTGCAAGGGCACATTGCTGGCTCATGCTCAGCTTGGTGTCCACCAAGACCTCTAGATCCTTTCCTGCAAAGCTGCTTTCCCACTGGCTGGTCCCTAACCTGTACTGGTGCATGAGTTGTTCTTTAAAAGCTGTAGGACTTGGCATTTCCCTCTGAACTTGAGGAAATTCCCATTGGCCCATTTCTCAAGCCTGTTGAGGTTCCTCTGAATGACAGCACAACTACCTGGTGTAGCAATCCCTCCTCCAAATTTTGTATCATCTGCAAACATGCTGAGGGTGCACTCTGCCTTATTGTCCAGGTGTTAAACAGTACTGGCCCAGTGTCCAGAATTTACCCAGGCATACACCGCTAAGTGTCTAGCCTCCAACTGGACATTGTATGGCTGATCACAGTCCTCTGAGCCCAGCTGTTCATTAAGTTTTCAATTCACACCACTGTGCATTTATTTAGCCTGCACTTTTTAGCTTGTCTCAGGATGTTACGAGCCCATGAACAAAAGCCTTACTAAGTCAGGATAAACAACATCCACTGCTCTCCTCCTGTTCACCAACATAGTTATCTTGTTTTAGAAGGCTCTCAGGCTGGTCAGGCATGATTTCCTCTTCATAAATCAGTGCTGACTATTCCAAATCACCTTCTTGTCCTTAATATGTTTGGAAGTGGTATTCAGGAGGATACTATCAATTTCCCAGGGATGGAGGTGAGGCTGACTGATCTGTAGTTCCCTGGATCCTTGCCCTTCTGAAAGATAGGAGAGACATTTGCTTTCTTCCAGTTCTCAGGAGCTTCTCTCAGTCATCATGACCTTTCAAAGATAATTGAGGTTGGCTTCACAATGACATCAGCCAGCTCCCTCAGCTCTCCTGGGTGCATCCCATCAAGTTTGATTGACCTGTGTTTTTTCCAATTTATTTAGATATTGATCCTCCTCCAGCAAGGGTAAATTTTTCTTGCTCCAAACTTTCCCACTAGTCTTGGCAACCTGGGACTCCTGAAGGCAAATCTTACCAGTAAAGACCAAGATGAAGAAGGCATTGAGTACCTCACTGTTTTCCATGTCCTTTCCTGCACACTTGATCAGTGTTGCTGTATTCCTCCCAAAGCCTGAGAGGGATGATGCTGTCCATGCTTAAGTCCTGCCAATGGAGTCAAGCTCATGCTGTAGAACAAGCTATTGACCAAGAATAAGAATAAACCGGAGCGGAAATAGCTGGGATTGTTGGTGTCCAGAGCATCCCCCTAAATTTTTGATGAGACTGTCTACTGTGTGGCAAAGACCTTCGACTGTTTCCTTGGTTGGTTGGGGAGATGTGCTGTTCCACGTGATGGGACTAACAGCTCCTTCAATCCTTTCAATGGAGCAGGAAGGAATGGAAACAGTGACTGATAGGGCACTGCTGAGTAGGAAGCAGACAGTCTGCTACTGATGGGAGAGGTCAGAAGTCTTCTGATAAAATTATCCTGAAATTGAAACACGGTTTCAGGGCAAACCCATTCAGACAGAACTCAAAGTGGCTTTCCTGGTTCTGGTGGATAAGCGCTAGAAACTTGCATGCGTTTATGGGCACAGCTTTAACTCTTTTCACCTGTCAGCTGCCATGGAAAGGCTATGTCAGCTTCCTAAAGAAAATGCAGCTTTTGCAGAGAAAGCAAAGCCCTGTGTAATTAAGTGTGTAATGTCTTTCATAAAATTTTTTGCTTCCAAATGGGTGCTTCTGGGCTGGCAGTAGGAGCCGCAAAAACATAAGGAGAATCAGCTGCTATTGCTAGTCAGGTATTTCCATGAGGTATTCACTATGGAGTGCCTTGCAGTTAACAGAGCTATTGCAGCATTTTAGAATGATCTGTTGGAAGCCTTTTAGGTTAATGATGGCCCATGCCCTGTGGAAATGGATCAGTGGAATGAGGAAGCAGAGCTAAGAATCACATGCAGATATATCAACCTTCAGCACCTTTTTTAAAAAATTGGTAATAGGACATAAAAATGACACATGAGAGAATCCCTATTTCTCTTCCCAAAGGATGTAGATTGAGGCATTATTAATGTTGGGGGTGCATTTGTTGGCTTAGGGAGGTGGGGTTTATGTGTTAAAAGATTTTCAAGTCTTACAAGGCACAGGAGTAGTTAACCCAGTAGAGCAGCCTCCTGCAATGTAGAGAGCTGAGACTATCAAGACAATCTAAATATATTTGTGCCTGTAAAACTTTTTAAAAATACCTGACTTAAAACTGTCTTTTTTGC
Source organism: Strix aluco (assembly GCF_031877795.1). Lineage (NCBI taxonomy): Eukaryota > Metazoa > Chordata > Aves > Strigiformes > Strigidae > Strix > Strix aluco. The sequence goes on from NC_133935.1 coordinate 54,790,054, forward strand.
AAAATTATGAATCCTTCAATGAGTATTTTTAAATGCTATCTTAAATTGTGTTTGAAAAGTGTTTTATTTTAGAATCCAGCACAAGATGACTTTGTTAGATCTCCTTGATGATACTGTAACTCCCCTTTAATTTGATGACAGAGCTTGAAGAGTGGATTTGTTCTCCTGCTATATATGCATATCTGCTAGTGCATGTATACAAGATTACTGCATTTTTGCTGCTTGTCAGCTTCTTTTTTGAGTTCCCACACTCATTTTGTGCTTTGAGTATTCCCCTGGACCGCTTTTAATTATGCATGAGATCAAATAGCAGAGTTTTGCTACTAGTAGTGTTTTGATGTAGTTCTTGTTAACAGGTTGGCTGGAAGTATATGGCTTTTTTATGGATGATTGGCTGTAACTTGCATTTCCTGATACTGAATTTCCTTTGATATCATGGGAATCATGTCCACCTGTTATTAAACAATCTGTGGCAAACTGCTGAAAATAACTGACACACAAAGCTGTTACTTTTGAAAGGAACTGCTGAAAAGAACTTTAGCTTACAGATTCTACGTTAATTCAGCCATACATTAGTACTAACAGTTGGCTTAATTAAATGTGTAACTGAATTTATGAAAAAAATGGTGAACATCAGGTATGTGAGATCACCCTCTCTTATCTGATCTCTTATCAGGAATAGCCAAATCCAAGGAAAATATACTATTTGGCTCTCCTCTGTATTTTTTTCCCCTTTTTTTTTTCCACATGTGGGAAGCTCAAACAAAAATAGCGTAAGTGTTGCGAGTAGTTCATGGAGAACGAAAAAAATTTGATGTCGCTAAAACACATTTTTGCAACTTTGAGCTTAAATTTTGTAGTTCAAAATACTGAAATACAACTCAGACAAGTGATTTGGTAAATAATTGTTATAGACCAGATCTCTTTAGAGTATTGTGCCACTTTCTATATAAGCTAAATAATTAACATGTGTGACTGTTGCTCTTTTCAGCAAATCCAAATTAATTTGTTCATGTGCACTGACCATAATAATAGCAGGCTTCAGAGTATTGTAGACTACTATTATTCCTGTTCCAAAGGAAGCTTGTGAAAATCTTTTAATTCTGATACCCCAGTTATTAGGAAAATAATTTTACTGGTATTGGAATAGAAAGCTTTGTCAAAGTAACCAGAAAGCTTGTTAACTTTGCTGATTTTACAAAATTTAAGTATTTTAGTACTTTTAGCATCACAAGAGAACTGCTTCCATTTAAGCCCTCGATCCCTTGTGTTCAGCTAAAACAACCACAATCAGCTTGTGGCCAGGTAGGCTCTGGAGCTAAGTTGTGACACAAATGGCATTTGAAGCCCATAGACACTGAACCAATTCTGTAAGAACTGGAATTACTTTAGGCAGAATTGTTAAAAATTCTTGGCTCCAGTCTAACGAAAACTCTGTAAGCTATGAAAGTATCACAGTCAAAACTTTCCCAACAACTCAGGAATCTGCCGTTTGCTCAGTTTTAGTTTTACAGTGAAGATTTAAATTACTGAGAGTTGGTTTGGGATTTACAACAGTAATACTAAAAGGCTCAAATTTGTGGTACAAGTATGCAAGGTCCTGCACAAACCTAGAGTTAGAGGAGTGCCCTTCAAGAGTTTGTAATCTAGCCTCGGGAAGCTGGTTGTGTGCTGAGATAAATGAGTAATATAACACACAAACTCCTTAGGCAGAGAGCAGATTAGGCTTAGTAATTTTATATTCTGAAATCCTTAAGGGGTTTCTGGGCCTTTTAGTGAAGGTGAAACTAAAAGAAGGGAGTAAGAGAAAAGTGGAGCAAACATGAAGGCAACATAGGTGTGGACTGTCCAGAGTAATAGCTGTAGGAAGAAGGGATGACTCCCATAGGTCATTCGTTTTCACAGCCTACCTGGCTTGCTTGGATCCTGGTGTCCTGAGAATTCAGGCTCCCATTTTTGGGGAGCGTCCCAAGTTTGAGACTTAGAGAATACTTTCAGCAGGAGATGTTTTAATTACATTAAAGGGCTGACTTCACAGAAATAAGAAAATGTTGAGAGCCTGGATAAAATTTTTACAAACAAATACTACTTGAGCATGACTTGCAGTGTAAAACATTTTAATAGATCCCAGTGTGCAGTAGGAATTCATCATATTCTGAAAGACAGGTCTTTCGGAGTCACTCGAGTCTGGCATTTCAACATTAGTAATTTCAAAAGTTTGTAGGCTATTCAAAACTTTTCCCTTGGTGCAAGCAAAAAAAAAATTGCCCAGAACAAAACCCAGAGAAGCTAAATTGTGGCTTGCAAGCAGTTGAGATGTGGCTTACATGCTGGGCTGCATGCTGCTATAGCCCTGCAGCAGTGCTGAGGCTGTGGTGTCAGGTCCCTGGGTAACCCAGAGCCCCAGCTGTGGGAGGAGGTGAGTGAGGAGAGATGCTGGAGTTGACATGCTCAGCTCATCACTGGACTTAGCTGCCCTAGCCTTGGGGAACCACAGTCATTTCTCCTCCTTGAGTCCTTCCAAGTGCTCTCCATTTACTTGGCAATTCTCCTGGCTTCCTGCCCTATGGAAATTTGCATATGAGGCATGTTGGGTTCATACGTTTGGCCTTTCCAGCCATAGCTCAAACGTAGGTGGAGACGCAGAGTTCTCAATATCGTGTTTAAACTGGTTTAACTTAAACTTTTAACAGTAAATATCTAATTCTACTTTCGATTCTCAGGAGCTGAATCTCTGAAATGAAAACACTTCTGAATTACTGCATGCACCTGCATTTAATTAATATTTTCTGTGGTTTCCATTTCAGCAGAAAGAGACAGGACCCAGCTGCTAAAAATAATGTAATGATTTTGCTGAGTATGCTGAAACATCTTTATAACTTGCAGCTTTGCTGTATGAGGTCACTACTCAGCTTGCAGAAGCTGAGTAATGAGTGTTGTGTTACAGTCTTGACCTTCTCAAAGATGGCTCTTTTGCATGTCACTTACTGATTTCAGAGGCAAGACCAGTGCTGTTTAAGCTAGCCTTAGTTTATTGAGGTAATGCATATAACTAGTGTGTTTAGTGACGCCACATCTTGCTCTGTATTACTCCATTTTAAATGCTGTCTTACTGTAGGAAAAGCAGATAGTAGAATCATGGGCAAACTTATGGGAAGCATCCCACAACGTCAACTTCTATGTCTTCTTTAAACATAAAAGCTAGTTCGACTTAAAAAGATGTCACCATGATAATTTTTCAATAAATTGATACAGAACCCTAATAATGAATTTTGAAATACGTTATTTCTGTTTTGCAGTCCTATCACTGAACTACAATTATGCAATGTGAAACAAGCTTCTTCATATAGAATTTTTTTGGTGACTTGAGAAGTTAGCAGGAAATTACTATATGAGTTACTTCCTTACAAAGCCATACCAGAATGTCAGTCATCTGATTGACAACATTTCTGCTCTTCTTGTGGTTGCAAAATTTTTTAATGTTTTCAGAATATAAGGTGACTTTAGAGATTTGAACAAGCACTAGTAAGGAGTAGATTAAAATCGACACAGTAATTTGCATGGTCAACTTAATGCAATTTCCCTGTTGCCCAGAGTGGAAGCTATTAAATTTTACCTTCTGAGCTACTGTAGGCAAGAATTCCCGAAGAGCAATGATTCAAATACTGAACTGTGCCCGAGTGAACCATCTAATCCAGGCCCTTGGTGGTGTCCCCAAGTCCTTTCAGTATTTGGAAAGTGTATCCATTCTTTTTCTTTTGGCTTGCCTCAATTTCAAATCAATTAATTTTTGAATTCTAGGAATTTAGACCTCTGCACTACTTACATGTTTCTGCATTGTTTTGTTTGGTTAATATAGTTTTCTGATGAACTACTTAGGACACAATATATTGTATCTGCTTCCGACTGGTGATTAATAGGGAGAAATACCCTCAGTAATAGAGGGTGACTGTTCCAGGCAGGCAGGTCTAATTTGTACTGTCAAATCTGAAATTCCTAGAAAGTCTCTGAAAAATCTTGTTTGGCTGTTCTAGAGCAGAGACTGCAAAGTAGCTTTTGGTTGCTATATTTTTGTTCCTGCACTCCTGTTGATATGCTTTACGTAAAATCATGAGGTTAGGAGCCATCATCTTCACAGCTTCTGTTCTGGTCAAGAGCTTTGTTCATATGATACATCTGGTGAAATAGAGGCAGAAAATAAAGCAAGCAAATTACGGCCTTGATATTTATGCATTTTCAGCTCCCCAAGACTGAGCAGGGCAAGGGGGGGATTTTTTGTGGACCTCGCAGCTTGAAGCTGTGTGGGTATTACTGAAAAGCTACTGAAAGTCCTGAAAAAGTACTGAAAGTCCTGTAGAATTCTGCTGATGAAATAGTTTATTTTCCTTAGTTATGGTCTTATGTAGTCAGCCAAAGATATTTTGTTAAAAGTATAGTTTATGTATTTTATTAGTATAGTTTATATATTTTATCAAAAGTATATATTTTTCAACCATCTTCCAGTAATACAAAATTAGTAATTATTTTGCCTTTATTTTTTGACATTCTCCTCGTCTGTCTTGGTTTCTAGACAAACCTCATAAAAATAACTCTTTTCCTAACTGATCTCCTTCTCATGCTTTCATTTCATCAAAATTGGGCCTTGTATTCGACTGGTACAAATTGATATAGTTCTTGTGACATACACAGCTATGTGCTTTTAATGAGCTGCCTTTGCATATGATACAGTTTCTCTTGTTTATTTCTATTAAGGAGCAAGAATAACAAGTTGTAATGAGTCATTCTAAAATGTCCATTTGTGCTGATGCAAAAATGTCTCTGCCACTGATGGTCAAGACCATTTTGGTATCTCTGACCAACCCTAAGGAAAACAAGGACCACGAACCATGCTGTTGTAATGCTCACTCTTTAATGCATTTCTGAAGTCAGGCCTTGGGTAAGCAGGAATCCTATTAAGTTAGAGTCTAGCTGAAGGAACTATAACATGCAATGTGTTCATAGCTTTATTCATAAATCATCTGCCTCCCCCACAACTAGTTAGTATTCTAGGTGAATACCTGCCCAGTCCAACATGCATAAAAATAAAACAAGTTGCTACTAATGCGTGTACCTTTGGAAGTAATAGGCGTACCATGGTTTGAAAAAGTCAAGATAGGGTTGATTTCAAAAGAGGACATGCAGAATGAGCTCAAGTGTGATGCATATTTCTAAGCTATTTAAATGAGTTCATGAAAAATATGTTGACTTTGCCTAAGTCTAAAGTCATTGCAAAACAGTTGATATATTACATCTTAAGGAACACTGAGCACTAAAGAGGCAAATACTGCAATCTCCACTTTTTTAATTGGGCTTCAGTTGCTCTTATGAACGTAGGCAGACAGACGAGAGCAACACTGGCAGAAGCTAAGTAGAGGCAAAGATTTTAACTCTCTCCTGATTGTACCCCTCTTTTAACTGGCCTCTCCTTTAATGCTGCAGTCCTGTGGAGGCAAGGGAGAGAGCACTGTGTGGAATGCATGATACTGTAGCAGCTTTGCTCCCAGAGATTGTAGGTGGCAAAGGACATGTCCCTCACTCCATCTAAAACAAATATGCTCAAACGAAAAGGTGAAGGTTGAAGGAAGAAGACAATTCATCCAGACACAAGATGAAAGCTCATGAAAGATTACATTTTGTGGGAGGAACAACCCAGATTTGATGGGGATCTTAATCAGTTGGGAAAGCGATGAACTACAAACCCTGTGTAGAATCTGAGCAATAATCTGGTAGGAACTGGGTTACAAATGCAGGTTGTCCAGGCTGCCCTCACATCTGTGGTGGGTTGACCCTGGCTGGATGCCAGGTGCCCAGCAAAGCCACTCTGTTACTTCCCTCAGCTGGACGGGGAAGAGAAAATATAACAAAAGTCTCATGGGTTGAGATAAGGACAGGGAGAGATCACTCACCAATTATCATGGGTAAACCAGACTTGACTTGGGGAAATCAGTTTAATTTATTACCAATCAAATCAGAGTAGCATAATGAGAAATAAAACCGAATCTTAAAAACACCTTCCCCCCACCCCTCCCTTCTTTCTGGACTCAACTTCACTCCTGATTTTCTCTACCTTCTCCTGCCCTGAGTGGCTCAGGGGGATGTGGAATGGGGGTTGCAGTCAGTTCATCACACAGTCTCTGCTGCTTCTTCTTCCTGCTCCAGTGTGGGGTCCCTCCCATGGGAGACAGTTCTCCATGAATTTCTCCAACATGAGTCCTTCCCAGGGGTTGCAGTTCTTCATGACTGTTCCAGCGTGGGGTCCCTCCCACAGGGTGCAGTCCTTCAGGCACAGACTGCCCCAGCGTGGGTCCCCCACCGGGTCACAAGTCCTGTCAGCAAACCTGCTCCAGCGTGGGCTCCTCTCTCCACAGGGCGACAGGTCCTGTCAGGAGCCTGCTCCAGCACGGGCTTCCCACGGGGTCACAGCCTCCTTCAGGCATCCCCCTGCTCTGGCGTGGGGTCCTCCATGGGCTGCAGGTGGAGATCTGCTCCACCATGGGCCTCCATGGGCTGCAGGGCACAGCTGCCTCACCATGGGCTGCACCACGGGCTGCAGGGGAATCTCTGCTGTGGTGCCTGGAGCACCAACTCCCCCTCCTTCTTCACTGACCTTGGTGTTTGCAGAGTCATTTGTCTCACATATTCTCATTCCTCTCTCTGGCTGCAGTCGCTGTTGCGCAGCTCCCCGCCCCCCCCCCCGCCCCCCGCCTTCTTAAATATGTTATCCCAAAGGTGCTACTGCTGTTGCCGATGGCCTTGGCCAGCAGCAGGTCCATCTCGGAGCCAGCTGGCATGGGCTCTATTGGACATGGGGGAAGCTTCTAGCAGCTTCTCACAAAAGTCACTCCTGTAGTGCTCCCCCACACCAAAACTTTGCCATGCAAACCCAATACAACACCTCTGTCCCCTTTGTCTTGTCTGAGATTTCTCCATTCATTTGTATAAAGGGTGTAAAGTTGTTAATGTTTATTTGTCCTTCCCCAGCCCAAAAGAATTTGGAAGATCCTTTTCAGAGAGAACAAGAAACTCTAGCACAGAGTTTCTGCTGAAACTTCTCCAAGAACATCTGCATAAGGGTTTTTTTTCCCAGGAAAAAAATTAATGAATTTGAAGAATTGTAGTCATAAATAAGCTTAGGAAACTTGGGCATGTGATATTTACAGTCCAAGAATAACTTTAGATTCAGAAAGGACTGTTGCTGAGAAGAGAAATAATACTGCATATTCCACAACACCAATAAAAATCTAGCAAAGAATTAATGATTGTAATTTGAATTGTGATTGTAATTAATAATTCCAGCAAACTTCAGCTAACCATGTAAAAGCCAGTAAAAGCCAAGTCTTCGTATTTACTATTACAAGGAAGTTCAAACCAGAGAAAGAAAACATGATTGGCAGTCTCAGAAACTGCAGTAGAGATGTGTTCAGCTAACCCCTGGAGAACGAGCCTTTCCTGCAAGGAATGCTCTACTTTAACAATGCTCCAAGTGCTGATTCAGGCTACAGAAAAATAAACATATGCAACCACCAGATGGGTTACAAACATGGCATATATGATATGGATAAGCTGTAAGTGAGATTCTGAAATTCAGTGTGCTAGTGTACAAAATAGCTTCCTGCTCTTCCCTTTCTCCAAATATTTTCCCTGAACACATATAATAATATGAAGTTAATTACATGTGCTGGTGTTATATCCAACCAGTCCTTCAAATATCCATAAAAATTAAAGATCCTTAGAGTGCAGCAGAACTGTACAGGAGACTATTATATTTTTACAAAAAGCAACATTCATGTTCTGCATCATGAGATCTGTTTGAAACAAATAATATAAGACTTAAATTGCTATCAGTGAGTGTCCTTGTGACTTCTACGATCTGTCTGTACTACCAAATAAAGCAGGCGGGGGAGAAAGGGCAAGGGAGCATCCATCTCTACAGCTCAATGCTCTTCCTTTCACCTCTCCCCAAAATATGTTGGCCTCTGTAGTTCTGTTTCTCAGTGTGTTACTGTTTCCCAAACCATGTCTTGACATTGTCACATGTGGTATTTACCAAATCAGAACTGTTACTTAAACTTTTTCACCTAGAGTTGTTTAAGTACAAAAAAAATGAGAGCTGGTAGAATTACTTTCTCCCCATTTTACAGGTGTGGAATTCAACACTTGGGGAAAGTTGAGTAGGTGACAAGGTTTGCATAAGAAGGCAGTGGCAAAAGTCCAGATAAGGAATAGGTTATCTCATTTCTGCTCTCTTTGCTCTTCTGTTCAAATACATCAGTAGCTGAGAGAAGCCATGATGGGGTTTATATCATATTTTTTCTGAGTGGAAAGTGCAGCCAATTCATAAAACCTAAGAAAATACTTTTCCTTTGACTTTCAAAAAGGGCATATTCTAAAATGGCTAGCTCATTAAATTGCAGAAAAATGTTTAAAAGTTGTCTATGAAAGTAAACAAATGAGATCTGCAGCAAGCCAAAAGGAAAGCTGGGGTTCTGCAGATGAGATGCTTTTTGCTTGGCTGCAGTGTCTGGAAGGGAGGTGACCTTAATCCACATTATCATCTGAATTTTTCTCATATATGAAAAAGAAGCTCAAAAATGAGCAGTGAGACAAGGGCTGGTGACTTTAGAAGCTTGGAATGTTTTACTTTGCTTTACTTTTTCACTTGTATTTATTCACAAAGTAAATCTTTGACAGAAATTAAGCAAAAAATGCCCATATTGAGTTTGGTGAGCATTCTGGATTTAGGCATGAACCCTACTTACCTCATTCTTTCTGTTTTGTAGCTTAAGATGCTTTGCTGCTTCACCCTTCTGTGTCTTTTTCTCCGTTCATTTTCCTTGCCTGAGACAGTTTCTTGGGTGCATATTATTACTTCTCTCAGTGTCCTTGTCAATTTTAAATAACAAAAAGATTTTTTTCTTTGCTGAAGAGCCACATACTAGTACTTATCTTTTTCTCTTTATATTTTCTTTAGCTTGTTGCAACACTACAAACCTATATGTAGCAGCTTAAAAAAAAAAAAAAAAGAGAAACCAGGGAAGAGAGAGGGCTACAAAAGAGCTTTGAGAAGACAGGATTTTTTTGGTTTTTGTTAAAAACATCAAAATTCATCCACTACTTAGCTATTATTTGCTACGGGAAAGAACCTTTTTTACTAAATATGAAAACTAAAATTTCAATTAGGTTCTTAAAATACAGTGGGCTATAAATAGAATGTGAATAGTGCAGCTGGGCAGCATTATAATAGAATTTCCTTCTGTTATATAAGGGACATAGGGATGACCTTCATCACTCAGTGTAAGCTCTTTTATGAATTACGAGCCGTTCAACTATTAGTGGAATTAAAATCTATAATACTGCCAATCATTGCCCCATATCCCTATGGAGCCCTTCCTCTTGCTGTCAACATGAGGGAATCTGCAGTCTCTGCAGATATATGCCAATGATATGTTTACAGCCCAACCAAAAGAATAGTGTGGTTTTCTTCCTTTTCTGTGCTTCAGCAATTTTGTACAATCTCTACATGACTTTACACTTCAGGAGCAGAAATGTAAATTAATGGTCACTGGTCTGTGGACTGAGAGTCATGGTAACAAGCCACTGGTAAGAAAACGTGGGTAAGAACATTTTAAACTTAAGCACATGTATAATATGTGTGATACCCTGATCAAAGGGTAGAAGACCACAGCAGAAGACCAAGTTCAAATCAGGGTGTCAAATCAATTCCTAGCCAAAACTTTGTCTGAGTTGCGTTGTGGGTTCTTTTGTTTGTTTTCCTTAAATAGCCTCTGAACTAAAGACTTGGAAATTTACTGTAATTCATATCAGAGCTGATCTGAAACAACTTTTTGCAAAGCTGAACCCAAACTAAGCTGAGAATCTGCTGGTTGCATCGTTGGTTCATATATGTAAAAGTCATAACTCATGACTTGACTCCTCACTTGAGGAATCTCAAGATCTTTGGTCAATACACTGTGCAAGTAAAGCCTTCCTTCCCACCTGTTAGAAAAGAGATAACAGCTGGCGAAACTAGCTCTTCTCTTTTCAGACAAATTAGTTCTCTTGTTTAGGACTTGGCTACTCTTACCCAACAACTGACACCTTTAGTGAGTAGCACTAGTGTGTTAATCCTATTTTGACATGTGCAAATGGAGCTATATAACTTTCAAACACTGGTAGGTATCTAAAATGGGTTTATTAGTGTATTTCAAGGTATAAAAGTTCTTTTGCTATCTTGCAGAAAATAATTACTTTTCTTTTTCAAGGTAGGGCTAACAAGGAAACAGAAGCATGTGTTACAGTTAAGATGAGGTGCTGTACTGAGAATGATGGACAGAGTGAAAGCAAAACCACGTCTTTGTCAATGACTAGACATAGAGGCCAAATACCTCTCAATTAGTCTTTCTAATGGAGATTGGCAAAATCAGTTTCACAGAATCTTGTTGAAAAATATATTATCTTTTTTTTACACTATTCATGGTTCATCATGGCTAATTAGGTGTTTTGAATTATCATCTTCAATTGTTACAAATATCACATCCTTTGATGATATTGGGTGTGTAATGAGAGACTGTCATAGTTTCAGTTATCGGTGCGGTCTGTGATTGATCAATTGTTGACAACAAAGAATTGTTAACAGGGCTGCATGGAGAAGCAGTCAGTGGAAAATTCCCTTTCATAACATTTCTATCTAATTTTGGAGCACCGCCACTGCCACACATGAAATAACAACACGATTGAATTTCTTTTTGCTGGCATTTAGCAGGACCTATGGGGGTGTGCAGAAATCAATGGGGGATCAGGAGTCTGGAAAATTACATACTTGAAGAATTAATGAAGTATAATTCCATATTACATCCTCAATCACATTTTGCTTCCTTTTCATTAATGGAACTAAATTAGTTTTCCATGGACAAGGTACTTTAAAAAATGCAATCATGCTCTTGCTAGGATTTAAAAAACAAAAAAAAAAAAGGAGACCAGTTTTAACAACAGTTATTTTTTCATGCAACATGACAGTTTGAAATTTTTAGTGAAGAGCATCTCTGTAGCACTGACTCAACCTGTTGAAGCAATTTTTAACATGACATTTATAGCGCCAGCTCCAGTTTCCTGCCCTTTGAGCTGGGGTATGATTTTAAAGTGACTCAGCCAGAATTTCTGCTAGATCTAGGAGGTGTAGAGATTGAAACAGTAACTCCAAATGCATTCAAAATGCATTTTTTCCAACATAGGCCTAATTCATTATCCAGGGGAGCAGGGAGAGGAAAGGCCATGATCTTCACTCTTCTCTGAAGGCTGTATCTGAAATAACTGATGTTTCTAATGCTGTGTAGATGAAGTCCTTTTGCTCATGGAACTGTGTTATGCTAGGATAAAATTGTGGGTGACTCTTCTGTTTGGTCTGCCCCACAGGCCAGCTGTAATCTGGCCCTTCATGACTTAAACTTGCAACTGAACGAGATACTGGGATGTGAATACAGTTAAAATCAAGAATATTCTGTGGTTTAATGGAGACTTAGATGTGAGAACCCATACAGTGGAAAAGCATGTCCTAGTACTCACGAAGTGATATCGTATCTTTGAAGAATTACTGGAAGCTGAACAAATCAGAGATTGTAAACAAAATCAGACTCTAGGACTTTTATTGACCAAGGAAGAAAGTTCCTTTGGGAATCAGCAGCAGTGTTGAGAAAAAAGATGCTGATCAGACTTTACAAAACAGATTTAAAAGGCATTCCAAACAAATTTTGTTTTCTGTCATAACTTTTATCTTCCTGGATTATTTCAGCAGTCTCAGCTTCTGTATTCTTGGGGATTTTTTATTCCTTTGTATGATACTTATATGCATCTGGTATATGGGAACGTAGTGGAATGGAAATCCCAAAAGCTGATACTTTGTTTTAACAAGATAGCTCCAGTATATTGAACTAGTTTCAGGCTCTTACATTTCTCCACTGGGACCTGTTTTTTGAGATCTGAAATCAAAGGTCTGATTGAACAGCAGGGTCTTCTCAAGTATCATCATATTAGAAATCTGCTGTCACATGTAACCAACACAAACACTTTTCTTGAATGCGAGAGATGGGACTCTAGAACTTGCAGTAGAGATAATGAACCCTTTTCAAAACTACTCCAGAAAATTGAGTTTTGACAGCAGATATGTTAATGCAGTACAGTGAACTTCCGTTTTGTTCTACTGAATGTGGCCTTTTCCCCCTTGCATATGTATTTACTAAAATCAGATAACCCAGACATCATCATAATCCTACTGGGCATTCTGTTATCTGAGCATAAGTCTGAATAGCTGGGACATGGTCTTTTATATCCAAGCCAGACATAATATCCTTGAAAATGTACTGACATGTGCAAAGACATATCAGAGTCTGACCCATATGTATCCATGAAAAAAAGCATTGAAGATTTATCTTTTTAAACATAGTCCCCTAAACCATTTCTTTCTGTTCCTGAAATTAATTTTCTTTCAGTGTTTGCCCTTTATTTATAATGTATATGGGGCTGGGATGTGTGTGGCTCTGGAGGTTAGCATTAGGCTGGAAAGGCTGTTGCCTTTGAAATGAGAGCTTAAATATAGCCTAAGTCAGTAGTAGTGACTGAACGTTATGGAAGTTGCTGGCTTCTCATTATCTTTATAAATATATCTGGTGATAATAACACAATTAGCACTAGGACAGGTTATTGCAATTGGGCAGTCTTAGCTGAGTGCCATGTAGTATACTGTCCCAGAAAAACTTTCAGGATGGAAATAACTAAATTCCAAGTATTCACAGCTGCCAATCTGTGGTGTTCCCTTCTTGACAGGAGAGGGCTACTGGGGCTTTGGCTTGTATTGACCTGGATAAAGCAGTTTATAAAGAAGGGCTTTTTGGAGTAAGGTGTACTCTGTGTCTCTGTAACTTTGTGCATGATAGTGGCATACAGGCTTTTCTGAGAGGAGGATTTGATGATTAATATTTCAGTCTTGAAATGAGTAATGTAAAATGGAAGAAAACCTCCCTGCCCCCCACACCATGGTTCTTTGTTGAGTGCAGCTTGACCACATTAGAGAGCTTGGTCCTATTACTGGATGAAAGAGCACTGCTATCTTTCAAATTGACAATTTTATACCACTTTCAATCTTCAAAAGCTCTTATTATACAGAAATTCTCTAATAATATTCATCAGACAGCTAGCTTTCCTTTTTTCTTACTGTACCAGTGGATAATTTGCTAATGATCTTATTTTACTCTTCAAGGAGCAGAGTTTTCTCAGTCTCCCCAAGAGCAAGGGGTATAATAGCTAAAACTATTGCCACAGTTCAGGAAATGAGTGATTCTGAGGTATAAAGAAGTTGATTTGGAAGAGCGAGGATTTTTCATGTCAAGGGAGCTAGGTGTATACAGTACTTACTTTCAAAATGCCTGTGACTGTGTGGCTACTTTATTAGTGGGGCTTCAGTTAGCAAAAAAAAAAGGTTTTTTCCATTTGGAAAATGGGTAACAAAATATGGAAATAGTCTGACTAATTTCAGTTTAAGAAAAATGCATAGGAGAAAACCTGAATATTTGAAAACCAAATTATGTGCAACATAAGTGTGTAATAATCAGTTATTGTGTTGTCCTGGTTTCCCCTGTTTTGTGGCAATAGGGTGTGTACAGTACTGCCATGAGCACGTCCATGAATTACATAGGGTAGAGAGAGTCCCCATGTTCCTGGTGTTTTGTGGGCTCACCAGTCTCACAGGTGTTTATGCGTTCTGCAGCCACAGTGTTTCAAGAGCCAAAATCACAAATCTTCTGCCATGCAAATGCCTTAGGATGGAAGCACACCCAGAGCAGGCAGTGCTGAAGTGCTACGGTACAGTGGTGTAGCTGTTCTCCAGCTTAGGGTGAAGGTTACTTCCAGTGACTGTCTCAGTATTGCTTTCTGTTCCAGACCTGGCTGCTCGTATCAGTGGGTTGGCAGATTTGTATGTACGATTGTGCTCTTTTTTTGAAAAGGAAAAACATACAAAATGCCACCTCTGTGATAGTCAATGGGATTTCTGCCATAAATTGGAGCAGGGCCAGTATGAGACCGTTTGCTGTGGTCCATCACACGTATGCGACTCTTATTTTATTTCCTGGATGTGGATCCTTTCTTTTTTTTTCTTTTTCTTTTTTTTTTTTTTTTCCTTCTCCCCCCACTTTGCCACAACTTCTTATAGCCAGTTAAAGAGTGGAACTTGCATATTCAGAATAAGATGTCTGTTTAGTCTATTTGCTTAAAAATGTCATCACCTGCTATTGAAAAATCCATATCTCTCCTTTCCTTGTACTTAAACATTTGTTTAATTTTTTTCATAAGTGAAAATATAAAGCCTTTCAGTAACTTCCTTCTATAGAGTAATATTTCATTTTTCATGCCTTTCTAGTACAGCATCAAACAAGACTTCATTAGTGCTGTTAATGTTCCATATAGCCCACTGATATACCATAGCCACTGGCCAAGCAAAACTTCAATCAGTTTTTCTTCTCTTGTCAGCTCACACCTCTGACTGAGCAACTGCAAGATGATTCATCAGAGAAGGTTTCACCATAGGACAGAGAAAAATTATTTCTGGCTGCTTTTCCCATACTAAGATAATTTCAGTTGTAGATATTTTCCAGCACTTCCTGAGCCATGCTATGCCCATTTGAAAATAGAAGTCCTTTTATCCAAACGTCAAGAAATTTTTCCATAAAATCAGTGCTTTGGCTCCACAAGACACATTTCTGCTGTGTTTTCTTGTTTAACAGAGTTGCAACAGTTGTATTTTGTCCCATTACAGAGCAAGTCTCTACTAAAATCAGTGAACAGCATTAGCTGGGAGATTCAGAACAAAATTCTGTGCTTAAGGAATATCTATTTTGAAACCCACTGGCACATGCTGTAAAATGTTGTTTGCCTAAAAAGTTAGTGGTGAGGAGAATTGTTTTGTTTTTTTTTAGTTTGCTGCAAAATAGTGTAAGAAGTAATGGGTTATTCAGCATTGATGCAGCAGTGGTCCCAATGCAAGGGTTTCAGGCAAGACAATCTGTCAAGAATAAGACGTTTCTTAAAGACCAGCAGCGTGCTTCCATCCATGCTTGTTATGATAGGCTTTCTTACATAACTCCACTCAACTTTGCGTGCAGCCGTAACAAAACCAGAAGAATGTATTTCTTTGTTTATTGGCATCTGTAAAAGCATTTCATGCTAAGTAATATTTCTTGTGATATAGGTTTGTCAGCTAGTTTGCAAATAAATACAGAAAAGCTGCTTTTGTTGTCAGTTTACCAATGCTGATGTGACATTCAAGGCTTGTTTTTCCTGAATAATCAGTGAGTTCATCAGAATGCATTCATCCTGTGCCTGCAATACTGCACTTATAATTATAAGACTTACAGATTCAGAAATAAATTGTTCTGAAGAGGGGAACACAGGCTTTCTTTAATTCATATCTGTTACTTTGACCTAAATAACACTTTTCTTCACCTCATCACCAATAAATACATTCCACTTTCCCAGAGAAGAAATATATGCCATCCAGTGTCTTAATGCACATTATTAAGTAGCCAGTATGAAGATTCATATTGAGTCTGAACAACAGCTCTTCTCTTTCAGCCTCTGAGTTTACATGCTTCATTGATTGTCTGGGACCTGTAGCTTTGGCCAACCCCAAGCAGTTGTTTTGTACTGACCAGACGATCCCAAGCGCTTAGCACGGTCACTTAGATTCTGTTCTGCCAGGCATGCTTTCTCCCAGGCAGCATATTCCCCAGTGGTAAGGGAACTTCTAGATTGTAGACCTTTCTTCTTTCCTTTTTCATAAGTAATCTGCGGGTATGTGAGCGAACAGCAGTAGATAAGGCACAGACTGCAAACCAACCTTTTCTCACTACAGCAACATAATTTTCATTGATCTTCCTCTGATCTCTCAAACACCTCTGAGGTCCCACTGGCTCCTGGCTGCTCACAAGAAAAAGTCAAGAGTTTATACTGATTTAGAGAGAGATACACTAAACAGCAGAAGATTGTAAAGTTTTGGCATTGCTCAGTCCTGCAGCACGGCTACTTAGATGATTATCCTGGAATTCATAGTGGAGTTGAAAATTCTGTGTTTTAAACCAATAGAGACTTGTGGCTTAATTTGTGCTACACAAAATGGCAAAATACATGCTTGGTGCAGTATTCCAGCAGTACTGGTAATTTGCATCATCATAAATACTGGTAATGTACACCAGGCATGCCTGGTTAGAGAGACTGTTGATAGAAAATCAGACTGAGATGTAATAATGAAAATTTCTAATGAAATTTCATCAAGTATCTGTAAAGCTTTTAAAAACCAATCTATTCATGATATGGTTGTATGGTTATTCCAAAGAGATTCCAAAGATGTTATTTGGCATGTAAATAAAATACCCAGAGCACATCCCACCTATTCCCTGGCATTTATAAGAAAAATGCAACTCAAAAACAAATGTGGGGGACTGAGCGATATCTTGTAGTATATGTAGGTGTCCCCTACGTTCTTAATAATTTTCTTACCTTCAAATGTGGAACAAAGTGTTTTCGATGGATAAGGAAGCCTTGGTTTTTTTAAAGTTTGTGTTTGAATAGATTTCATGAGAGACTAGAGTGAGTATATCTTTATGCACACATTAGTATTCTCAGAAAATAGGTTTGTTACCTTACTGCAGCTCACAATTGATTTTCTGAACTAGTTTACACTTTCTCCTATGAAAATAACAGATGACATAAATGGGAGCTAACAGGGCCTATGGGCAGAATTTTGGCATATTTTACATATGTCTCAGTGGTCACATCACACCTGTACTTCATATCTGCATTCTGGAGGATATTAGGTCAACTGCTGAGGTACTTTTAAGAGTTTGAGTCTTAATTTGTTATTTTAGTTCTTAGTTTTAAAGATTCAACCTTTTAAAGAAAGGTTGAATCCCTACTTTGGCCAGAATGGCCAGTACATTGAGGGTTTATTCATTATTCAAACTCATGGTGGGGAGATTTAGAGCTTTTTGTTTCTGAAGGCAGTTTGTACATGTTGTGTCTCCCCCTGTGCCAGTTCCATAGTCACCCCTCAGTCAGCTTGCTGGTCAAGTAGGTATGCTACCTCTGGTATAAAACACAGTGATAATGAGAGGAATCTGATAAGGAAGGACACATTTTTATCCCTGTTTGACTCCATACTCCTGGTATTCCCTAACTGTTAACAACACTCATACTCTTGGACCTATTCTTTAATATGGCTTACTGCGTAACTGAAGGCACTGGAAGTGAACATGTCACAAAGTTCTCTGCATCTCTGCTAAGTTCATGGGTTCAGGTGTCTGCAGGACGTGCTTTGGTGGATTTTGGATCTAGCGAGTGCATCCAGAAATCCATTCTATGGTGAGTTGTTACTGTAAAGTTTAGTCAGTTGATCTTTTAAGAAACACACATCCTAAAGGAATTATCAAGAGGCAGAGAATGTGTTGTATTTCTTCTTCAGGGTCTAAGCATTTGTTTGGAATCCAGCTGTTCTCTTTGATGGTGAGAAAGGAGACTGCTGCCAGTTGTGTTGAGAGTCAGAGGCACTGGTGTAAGTCAGTAGGAACTCCACAAGATAGGGAAGCCCTGTTAACCTAAAATCGGTGTCACCAACAACATAAGCAAGGACCAGAGTGAGTAATGTTTTGATATGCCCCTAGAAGCAATCTTTGTTTATCAGTCAGCCTGCACTACTCAAAGGGTTAACATCTTATTATTTGAACTGGGATCCAATTCCTTTCTTCATACTGTGGGCAACTTACACAGATGTCAGATTACCTATCATGTATTGTGACAAAATGAGTTGCTAATATGTAAACAGTAAATTGGGATTAGCATAACCTCCACTGTTGGCAGGGCCAACACTGTTAGCCACATCCTTCTATGGAAATGATTCAAAACCTTACTGCAAATGATTCTGGAAATTCCAGTGCCAGTAATGAAAATACTTCTGCGAAACTCGAATACCAGAGACACTGTTTTTCCGTCAGATTAATACAGCAGTTTCCTCTGTGTGAATTTTCTCCTTCTTTTTTGTTGTTCTCACTAAACAGACATTGATGAATGCTCAGATGGTTTTGTTCAGTGCGACAGCCGTGCTAATTGCATTAACCTGCCTGGTTGGTACCACTGTGAATGCAGAGATGGCTACCATGACAATGGGATGTTTTCACCAAGTGGAGAATCCTGTGAAGGTCAGTATCTAAAAAAGGTGGGGTAGTGTTATGACTTGCACTGCAAAATGTCTAGTATCTCTGACTGTACTGGTCCAGTATTGTCTTGGACACTGTATCAATGAAAGTTAAACCTTGACCAAAAGCAGTTGTAAACAAAAGGCAAAATAATATAAAGTATGAGTATTCCTAACGTATGGGTGGAGCATTAGTGGCCACTTCTATGATTCGTTACGACAATATGTGAAGTCAGGCATGGTGCTTAAAATGCAGTTTCTCTGGCCCTATATCTGTTTCTGTGCGTGGCCCTTGCATAAATGATTTCCCGTGGGCTGATAGCATGCACTGTAATCTGTCACTCCATAGTAACCTGTTTATATGTCAGATTCTTTATATGTAGAAATGGGCCTCAATCCAGACCTCAGTTCCTCCACTTCATTCCTTGTACACTGAAATATTCTGTGACGAAAATATTTCCCATTGCAAAGAATGATTATGAAGCCCTGACACCCTTACCCACAGCTGGGTTAATACTGTGGTGCTTCTCCTGTGCATAGGCTAACTGCTTGTAGAAGGTTTCAGTTTGAAGAACAGCCTTACAAAATAGGAAGCTCAGTGGGTTTAGGGCTGGGGAAAGGTGCAGAGGACAAGAGAGTGACAGAGGGGACAAGGAGATGGGAAGCTTTTCTTTGTTTATGAATGATGTTAGAGGGAACAGCAGGTTAGTAAGAGCACAGTTATTTTCAGATGCAGATCTCTTAGTATGGAATGTTATTCAGCTCTTAAGATATTGCATGCTGTTGCTCTTAAATAAGAGAACAAACCGGTCTGTTTTGCCATGGACTACTCAGGGCAAAATTAGGAGTCTTTCTCCCTTCTGTCTCTGCGTGCTGAAATATTCAGTGCTCAGACAGTGTAAGCTTTCCTACCTTGCTGTTTAAACTCACACTGGTGAGCTGCATTGGTCCCAAAGGGAAGCAATTGAATTAATTTCACTAAGGCAGACACACAGACAGTTCTCCAGGAGCAAGAATGACCTTTTCGGTATCCCCATCATCAGTACTTTAGTTCAACACATTTTTGCCACAGCTGAAAGCCTGTATTCCCAGGAGGAATGAGTGATTTGAGTCAGCCACTGCTTTCATAAGTCAAGCTTTCTTTGTCAAGAACTAACTAAATGTCAGTGTTAGCTGGCCAGGTGTTAGGACAAGAAGGTGCAAAGAAGAAGTTGTGATCCCTCTGATTATAATGTTGTCCTTCTGTCACTTGCAGCACAGGTAATACTTTAGACAGGCATTTATGGAAATACTCTCAATATCCCAAGTTTTATCTTCAATGTCAGTATAACATTTGTCTCGTGGGTTGAAGATAGTGGTTTGCCACATGCTATCTCAAGAGATAGAGGTGATACAAAGTGACGCTGTTAAGATGTGTGCAAACAAGCAACAATTAAGCAGCAATTTCTAAGCAAGTGAAAAGCAAAGGAAAAAGAAATATGAGCATTGCTACATGTATGCAGAGGTGGCAATTATTAGAATGTTTTGACCTTTTCCACAAAGCACCAGCAGCTCTTTATTAAACATACACAGAGGATAACAAGTAATTAGAATTAAATCACAGATGCCAGGAAACTTATCTTCATTGCTGATAACCCCAGTCACTAACAGGGGAACATTTTCAGTTTGATTGATTGCAGCTCCAAATTTTGGAATGCATAGCAAATTGAGATGGGAAGGAAGGTTAGATATTTTATTAGTCTTACTACATCATTTTTTATTGGATTAAAGCCTGTGACATTGTGTCTCAGACAGAAAATAAAACCCAAAAAGGTATGAAGAGACAGCCTAAAATCCATTGCATTATGGAAAGTTGAACTTCCAGTAGCAGAGCACAGTAGCACAAAAGCAATTGGCTTCTCTGCTGTCATACCTTTCCACTGTGGTTTTAAAGACATAAGAAAATGGATTTCTTTTGCCACTTTTTCAGTATCCCTTAGTTAGATGTAATTAGATTGAGCTGTTGGTGAATAATCTTTTAGATACTCACTGTAATGGGGGAGCAGCTTCCAGGCTATACTAATCTCAGATTTCAAATCTTAGTTCTTCACTTCTCACCTTCATCTGTATGAGCTTCTTGCTGTATTCAGGACCAGCGTCCTCTGAAGCTTTCTGGCTTGTGCAAGTGCTACAGCTTACAGAGCTGTAGAAGGAACAGTGCAGAATTCCACAGAAGAGAAACTGGCCCTGCCTTATTTCTTGGTGGAACAAAGAATTTAAACCTCATGCGAATTAGGAAACGTTCTTTAAGGGCTTGTCCGTTTTGCTTTCTAAGAGGACTACTTCAAAGTATTGTTTTATAGAGAGAGCATACTAGACTTGTCTTTGGCTCATCTTTTGTAAGTTTTAGTTTCTTTCAAGAAAGTTCCCTCTTTCAGTGGAGAAAACCTTTAAAATCCAAGGAAGTGTGGGTTAAATCTTTTCTTTCTTGATTGTTCTATATGGTCTGCCTCAAATCTGGGTCTGTTTGTGTCCCCTGGACACGTGCTGATAGTACTACAGAGAACACTTCCGTGATCAGTGTTAGTCAGTTCCTTGTTTTCTTCAGCAAAGCCTTCAATTCTAAAAATTCAGGTGGAAACACCTCTGTTAAGATCACAGAGGTGCAGAAGCATTTCCTTAAAAACCTTATTTTAACAGAATACCAAAACTGCATCTACCCCTTTTGCAAAAAATGGTCCCATTAGGATGTTGTACTAAGTATTCCTAGCTAGAGGTGGGCTCCTTGGTATCTTTAGACTTTGTTAGTGATTGGTAATAAAATAATAGTTGCTGAATTGCCTGTTTTACACATATATTGACCTTGGCTACTGCTGCTTCTTCGGCATGACAGAGAATATTGAGTATTTTGACTAATGTACTTGAACACAGAAATTCATAATCCCATTTTATTGTACCTACAGGCAATGGAAGATCTAGAGATTCTTTTGCTATTAGTTTTGCTACACATTATACTGCTGGGTAGACCTGTGGCCTCTGTAACAATTACTGAGAATAATGATGGGAAATGCAGCTGTAGGGCTTCAACCTCTTACCAGCACTTGCTGCTTTTCCCTTGGAAATAGAATTATTATATGCATCATCATATTTCCAGAAAAGTAATGAAAGACCAGCTCCTTAGTCTTTGAGAACTGCATGGCTTTGGGAAGTCTTAAATTTTATATATATGTAAATACAGCATTCAGCATGGTATATTACTTGGTACCTTCCTCTTTGTCCCCCTACAGCTTTTCTTTATAGTTTCTTTACACAGTCTTATTGGTGCTCTGAAGGTTGTCTCTCATGTACCATTTCATAAAAGAGAGATAGGCTAAGATAGTAGATTTTGCAGTCTCAAGCTTCATTGCGTTAAAAAACTGGAAACACTGAGGGTAAAATCCTAAAATAAGAATGTTCAGACCCAGTTAATACTTGGTCTGCAGTTCTGTGTAAGATCCTGATTCCTTTGAATTTGTCCCCTGCAATGTTTAAAAAGCTTCCAAAATCAGTTGAAGAGAGAGGCTGTATTGGTCTGTACCAGAATAGTGCAGGTTATACCTCATCAGTTGTTGGACATTTTGCATACCTCCACGTCCAAAGAATAGCTCACCTAATTAATATGGTCCCTTAGGACTTACCAAGAGTATCTGGCAGGTACCAGCTGTTGTTGATACAGAGTATGAGCTCAACATACCTTCACTCTCAGCAGGTACCATATTCTTTAAATGAGACATGCAAATGGAAGGATTGGTAAGCATCAGTCTGGAATGCCCAGTTCAAACAGGATCTTTTTTTGGTTGTGAAGGTTTATCTGTATGAACTCACAGTTTAAGATTTCTGTTTTGAAATGTCTTGTTATATTTTTCCTCTGACATCCTGCTTCCAGAAGTAGAATTGCTTCCCTCTCTGTGTGATAGAGCAGGCTGCCTGACAACACAGAGGACTGGATTTCTACTTGAACAATATTTTCCACAATCCAAGATAATGAGGGATGGAGGCATATTACAAGCCTCCACAGCCCTAATGAATGAACAAAGTCCAAAATGGTCACTTCAGCATCCATGTCTCCGGATCTGGAAGGCAGAGGAATTGCTGGCTGTCAGGATGTCTGAATTTATCTCACAGTACATCCTGTATTTTAACTAGTACATGAAATTTCTCGTAGTTGAAGAACTGCTGTCAGTTTGGAGTCCTACACTTAGGTCTTTATACAGTGCTGGTAATGTTTAACAGAAGCTTTGTTATTGATAGCACTTAAGGAGACAGGAAATAAAGAATCACTACTCTTCAGCAGGAAATCTTACTAGCACTCAAAAAGCTCCATCGAAATCCTTTTGCCTTTATTCATGATCATAAAAGGTCAACAACTAAAGTGACTTTTTTTCCATCCATCCCAAACAGAGATATAGTCATTAAGGCTTCATTATTGAGTTTGGGAATCCAGCTTAAGCATCACCAAACAGAAGGCAGATATAGAGACACATTAGTATTTAAATATTCTGGAGTGTGGGCAGAGTACGAAATTGGCAGAGTTTCTCATCTTTTATAAAAGGACTAATAAAACAGAAACTCAACCACTACATTTTATAAGACAATAATTTGAACACATTTACTGTATCAGGAAACAATGTTTCTGTGAAGCTGGTGTTACCAGCATCTGAAGCCTCAGCTCTTCATCTTCCACATCTGCTAAGCACTCTGACAGCTGGCTTGCATGAAGTCGCGAATAAATTATTCACAATTCACTTGCTCTTTGAAGAATGATTACATCAGCCAATAGATTTACTTAGGACAAAGAAGAACAGAAACCAGACTCTGCTCAGAAGAACTTGGGCTCCCTATCAATGCTAACCTTCCTCTTCTGCCTTAAGCAAAAGTACTCAGGTGCCTGATGCTGTCACCTTGCTGAGCTAATGCTACTCCTCAGAGCTAAGGTAACTAAGAAACTTCAGTTGCTTCAGAGCAAAGGAACTGTCCACCCTCCCAACCCATCTCTTC
Organism: Strix aluco; assembly: GCF_031877795.1. Taxonomy (NCBI): domain Eukaryota; kingdom Metazoa; phylum Chordata; class Aves; order Strigiformes; family Strigidae; genus Strix; species Strix aluco. The sequence goes on from NC_133935.1 coordinate 54,813,344, forward strand.
AGCAGCGTATTTCTCAGCGATACAAATGTTCATCTTTTCTTTACGTAGATGACACTTCTAACTGATATCAGAATGATTCTGGTTGGAAATCATGTCTGAGGGAGACCTTTTTGGGCATTATCTGAATGTCATGCTTGTAAGTCTGGATAGCTCATCAGAGAAGGGAAAGTTGCAACTTTCCATCAGCTATATCAGAATGGTCTCTGAGCCCTTTGTCACTTCCTAGCAAGGTGTACACATGTGTTTTCTTCTAACTGTACCTTGTTCATGTTCCTTGTGAGTTTATTGCGAGCTTTCTCATCTGTCATTATCAATATTGTATTTGTGGGTTTTTGTCCAAAATATTATTGAGCTGTCATTTTTTTAGAGCTATCCACAGTAGCTCTAAGGTCTCTTTCCAGAATAGATCTAAAAGACTGATTTGATTTTTGAATGGGTATTTCCCCATGCACCTTATCATTGAATCTCATCTCACATATTATTGTTTACTCAGTCAATAGCATGAAATACTTCTATATTTCACTGTCAATTTTTTGGTTTTAATACTTCCTTTCAACAGTCTTTTTCATCTCCCTGTTCATCCATTTCCCCAGGTGATTAAGTATATTGGGCAGCACACATTCTGGCACAGATTCTTGGGGACTTCCCTGTGACAAGTCTTCATTGTGACAACCTGACCGTTTGTTGCTGCCTTTTATTACTTACTAATTAACCTGCTATTAATCTGTGAGTCAATGACCTCTTTTATTCCATGGCACGTAGTTCCTTTAAGAGCATGTATCATGCAAGGGAGCTCATGCAGTTTTTGAATGAAAGTATTACAGCATATGAAATGTATCCCCCCCTTTAAAGTCTTTTTAATTAGCATAGTATACATTTACTCTGAATCTATAATATAGTATCTTTAAACAATCTTCTTTCTATCTGAAGACATGTTATCCTTTTGGTTGCTAGTTCTAATTCATCTTTAAAACTTCATTTTAACATAATTCCCTCTTTGAAACTAAGCACTACCACAGAGATTTTTTGCAGCCTTTTAAATTCCTTTAAGGATATTAAACTCTCATACATTGTGGTTACTGATGGTCACCAATACAGAGTAGTTACTCAGTTGACACATTTTGAATCCCAGCCTGCACACTGCTCAGGGCCAAGTCAAATGATGCTTTGTCCCTTTGGGATTCTTTGACTATCTGTTGCAAGAACAGTCTGTTAAATACAGCCTTGGTCACAACCTGGTGGTGTAACTGAAATTCCCATTTTTATGGAGTTTTCTGCCTTTGCAGTGTCTCAAATATTATAAATGAAGTTTAGTCATTCCAGGTACTGTCATCATTTTGTATGACTTTAGTCCAGTATTTTTCCTGTGTAGGCATGAAATTTCTTGTGATACAATTAACTCCTAGCTTTCTGTAACATGTATCACTACTTCTTCAACCACGGTACTCCTTTGTCATTGCAACATTAAGTTGTACCCAGGGATGATGATAAGAAAAGGAAAATCCTTAAAAGTGTGCCATATCAAAGTTGCTGTAATTATTAGTGTATGTTAGATAAATAAGAAGTGATCCTCAATTTAGCACTAGATAAGTAGTTAAATTTTGTTTCTGTTTTTTTCTGAGGCAAACCTCCAAGTCTTTTGAGACTTAATGTTCTAATGTTATAACATTAATGCTGCTTGATTCCTAAGCAGTGTGTTGTAAATAGCCTAAAGTGAATTATTTGTTGTTTGTTTTGAAAACACCAATATGAGAGCGATAACAACATGCCTCTATGGCTGGATATACTGGAAATATGCAACCTGTAATCTTCTCCCTTTTTCAGACACAAATGATGCAGGGGCCAGTGTACCCTCTACATATGGTTATAGAAATGGAGAGCTAGTTATGGCTGTAAAGAAAATGTCAGTAACATAATTCATCATCCATTATAAATCCAAAGTAAAAAAGCCGAACAAAGTATTGCTTGGTATGGATGATTTGTGTGCAAGTTCTTTGCAGATAATGCCTGAAGTTGGATGTGGATGAATAATGTAGATGAGAATTTCATGCTTTGACCAGTGATATTTAGATTTCCCTATCCAGAACATTTATTTGCATGAATGAAACAACTGAAAAAACCAAGGTTGGGATTTTTCATAAGTTCTCAATGTTGGAAAAGCTCAGCTCAATACCAGAGTCAATGATGAAACCTCACTTATTTTCAGTAATGGTGCACTAACTGTTACCATGTTGAAAAACAAACCCTAGAATCCTTTTTCTTGTGGGAAAATTGTGAAATACACTTGTACATAAGTGCCAAAGGCAGACTTAGTGTTTATAGGGTCACCATTTGTTTAAAGGAAACTGTTCTTATTTGCATGACAGCTGAACTTTGTCCAAGTATCTCATTAAATATGGCTGCGCTCAGTTAAGTGGCCAGGTTACTGAGAGGTGGTATTATTCATTTATGACACTAGCTGTGTGAAAGCTTTATACAAAAGAATGTTTAAAACAAATGAACACAAGTGGTGGAGATAATTTATTAAAAATGACTTCAATGATAAAAAGAATCCTGTGATTAATCTGAATCATTATATTTAAACAGAATTTGTGTTTGTCCTCTTTATTGCATAACTTAAAACCGGTTAGACTGAGTATATGGAGATCTTAATTTTAAATTGCCTTAAACCATTCCTGTTACCTACTCGTCTAAAAACCTTCAAGGCTGGAAACTGGACAGCCTCTGCAGGGCTGTCTGCTCTGCTAATTATGTATCCTTCCTGTCAGGTGGGTTTCCCTGTCTGATGTGCCTGTGACGTTACAGCTGTTCAGGTCCATGCGAACAGCCACACTGAATTAGGTTCATGATCCCAGTTATCTTCTGCCCCATTGCAACAGTGTCTGACTTCAGATGCTTCAGAAGATAATGAGGTAGAAGATGTGGAGATCTGAGATGATTCACCTGTTCTGGATTATCTGATATGTAAATAAAGGCACCATAGACCCTAATGCATGAAATGTAATCTCTCTTCCAAAATCCGTTAGCATTGCAAATTGAATATTCTTGCTAGCTTTATACACTTTCGGCTGTGCATTTTTTTTCAACGTTCTGTGGCAGTGAGTGTCATAGTTTGTTTATGCATTGTAGGAAAAGTTATTTCCTTTTATCAGGCTTAAATTTGTTGTCTTTCAGTTTCACTGACTGTCCCATCTTGTGTGTTAGGCAATATGGAGAACAAAAGCTCTCAACATGTCTCCTCTGGAGTATTCTTTTTTTTTTTTTTTGTTATATCCCTTCTTGCTGATGGTCTTTTAGAGATGAACAATCCATTTCTTTTCAGTTCTTCTCAAATGACATTTTCCTTATCCTTCCCATAAGCCTTAGTAATTTTGCAATACTTTTTTTTTTTTTTGAGATGGTGCCACTGTTGTTGCGCACAGTATTTGAAGGAAACCCACAATGCTGCTTGTTTATACAATGGAATTCTATTAATTTCCCTGCTGTTTTTCATCCCAATTCATATTCACGTTAACAACTAGTTTACTTTTTTTGAATGGCAGCCACGCTTGGAAATGAAATGATAATTGAGTTATTTTGCTTTAAACTGAATGTGCTTGAGGTTTAGTTTCCCTTATTGAACCCAAAGCTGAGTGTTTTATTAAATTTTTATGCTGATGGTGAAAGATACATGCATGACCATATTGCTTATTTTGTCTTATACTGATCTGTTGAACAGTTAAATATCACAACACTACTTTTTAATGAACTCCAGTTAAGAGCTTGGGCCAGACAATTGTGAAATTGTATTTAGAGTTGAACTCAGTGTATAGATATTTACAATCGCCATAGAACTAGTCTTCACTCTTCTAGTGTTTTCCACGTTTTATCACATATTGCTGTTTACTTCATGCCTTTTCAAAGCTTTTTTTCCCAGATAACTGTTCTCCATGTGGACAGCTGAAAAAGCTAAATAAAGGCTATTCAAGTAGAAGGCAGTGTGTGCTCCTAGTTTGCTGTTGCAAAATAATTGTGTGTACCTTGGTGAAGCAGGCCTTTAAAGATACTCTTGAATTGTTTGAGGTATGATTGTTATGAAGTCATTTACCTTTATCCACTGGAGACATTAATATTTTTTCTTTATTTTCTATGCTAGACACAAGGGCTGTGGTTGTCACTGCAACCTGAATAACTAAAATACTCTAGTTTGCACACCCTAATAAATGATGCAACTTAAAGCATGGTGTGCTTGCTTAAATGAGTTTACAGGTCAGACGTCACCTTTCACATTAACTTCTCAGCAAGTGAACTCAAATGAGCACATTTAAGAGCCAGCAAACATTTTCAAAACAAGATTCTGCAGCTTTTCTTGTTTCACTGAACATGTCTCATGAATGGTTGCCACAAACTAATGCTCTTTAGGGAGCTGAGAATTATTTTTGTTCTTGTTTCCTGTGATTTCTTCATTCTAATTACTTTTATAGCATTCACTTAGAAAGATGTACAAGAAAACTCAAAATAACATGTTTTAAAAGTTGATGTGACTTTAAAAATATTTTTTGTGAACTTGTAAGTTATTTCTCCCTGTTCTGCTGAAGTGCAAATTAATTTTCAGCTGAAGGCTGTAATGGCCAAGAATCATTTATATTGACTGCCACAAGAACATTTTTGTTAATTGAATGTGGTCTAAGAGCATTACATGGCATGTTTTTGCAGACATTGATGAATGTGGAACTGGAAGGCATAGCTGTGCCAATGACACTGTTTGCTTTAACTTGGATGGTGGGTATGACTGTCGATGTCCCCATGGCAAGAACTGCACAGGAGACTGTATCCATGAAAACAAAATCAAGCACAACGGTCAGATTTGGGTGCTGGAGAATGACAGATGCTCTGTCTGCTCGTGCCAGGTCAGTAGAAGTAGCTGCTTCTGCAAGATTGTGGTAGGGATGAAGAGAAAAGCATCGTGATTCAAGTGAAATTCCCATTTTAACTGCCTTCTCAGGTGTGCGTGCGGTGCTACAGAAAAATGGAATTACATATTATATAGGGTTTTTGGGGAGAGTTTCTCTCTCCAAATTGTGTGAGCAGAACTTCTGTGGTATCTTTATTATATGATACTGGGAGAAGGATGATAGTACTGTTTTGCTAGCAGAGATACCACCTGTGTTTTCTGGGTGGGAGTAACAGCATTTTCATGCTAAGAAACTGTCTGTCTAGACATATATTGGGGTTGGTGACTGACACCAGTGTCTCTAGCAGATGGCTATAAATAGAAGTGTGTTCTGTATCTGCAGAGTAATTCATCTTAACTTTCTCAAATGTTTAATGTGGGAAGCTGGATCCCAAGCTAAATACTGATGGAGATTGAAGGCCCAATACACTACTGACAAAGTCCTGAGCACTTCAGCAGCTCAAGTTTAATGGGCTTGAATTTAATTTCAGATTACCTATCATCTTCCTAATGTGAATAATTACAGAAGAGAGGGATTGATCTGGAAGTTTAAAGCAAGACTTGACTAGCATCCATATGAGAATGACATAAACTTAGTGCAATCCATTAAAATTTGACCCTTGGGAAAGACACCCTTGGGTTTCATCAGCTTAGGTGAGAGCTGTCTGAAGGTTGGTTGTATGAAGGACGTATATAAGACAGCAAGGGAACTTTTTGGTAGTTACTCAGTGTTTATGGTTTCTGCCTCTGTTTGAATTGTATTTTGAAGAAGATGTTGTATAGTGGAAAAGCTTGTGAGCTGCTAGTGGCTTAGAATCATGCCAAAAAAATAAATTTTGGTACAAGTACTGCTGGAGTTGGTCACATTTCTGCCATTGCTCTATGCCTGTCTTTCAATAACAGAGTGGATATGTGATGTGCCGGCGAATGGTCTGTGACTGTGAAAATCCCACCGTTGACCTGTTTTGCTGTCCTGAATGTGACCCAAGGCTCAGCAGTCAATGTTTGCATCAGAGCGGCGAGCTTTCCTACAGCAGTGGTGACTCCTGGATACAGAACTGTCAGCAGTGTCGCTGTTTGGTAAGGCTCCTGATTACAGCAGCAGAGACAGGAGGGGAAAAGGATATGAGATATTCTGATCTGTGAATAGTTAATTTTCATGCATTAGCATCCATTTAATTTCCTCTGGAGTGTGTGTATAATTGAAATCTGGTTTTCATGGGTATTTGTCAGTATTGTCAAGTTCCAGTCAAAAATGCATTTTGACACAATAGACATAATAGAAATTATTTAATCATGAATATAGTTTTAGCAAAGAGTGGAGGCCATTTGGATATGGCACCTACACAGCAACACTCATGTGTTCACTCATTCAAAGACCGATGAAGCTGTATAAGGAAATTCTAAATATGTATTTGTTATCCCAGTTGATAATTTCAAAGATGCTGATAGACTAAAATTTGTTTATTCATTCAGGCATTCCAAGTAACAGAAAATATAATAAGACTTGATGCATTGTTCAAAATAGTGAAATGAGATCGGAAAAAAAAAATCTGTTAAAGCTTATGACCTTCTTCCTAGGCATGTCTTTCAGAGTCTGAGAAAAAACTATTCTGCATAATGCCACTCAGGAAGTTTCTGTGACAGAAAAAATCCCAAGATAAAAACAATTAACTTTTATCACAGGTTATCTCCAAATGTAAAGTCTAGTCCATCTAGCAGCTTTCCCTTGTCAGAGTATCATGAATAACAGCCAGAAACCAATTTCTGTAGACACTGTGCTTTCAGTGTTACCACTGCTAAAATCCAGTGAAATAGATTCCCAGGTATTTCATTAAATGTCTTAAAACCAAACCAAAACAACCTGTAGTTTGGGATCTCAATAGATGTCAGTTTTTCAAGATGCTACTTTGTAACTAAAGCCTGCTTTCTTTCAGTTGTCAGGGATTTTTCTGGGTGACAGCATACTTTCTACTCCTTGTACTGTCCATCACTACAAAAAATAAATTGAAATATCAGGATCAGTGACTGGTTTTAAGATTGTTTTCATTATTATCTCATGTGATTCAAAAAGACAAAAATTGACCCAGATGAGAATTTTGTAAAAGATTAACTTCACAATACTTTCTGCAACAAGAGGAGTAAATTTTCAGCTGTGGAAAATCCTTGGGAATTTTTTTTCAGCTTTTGCTTTGGAGATGTTGAAATCATTCTCAAAGCCTTAGATAGAGTTTTTGTGAATAAACTTCTTTTCTAGGGCCAAATGCTATTCTCTTTGCCTTCCTTAAATCCAGACTACTCAGTCTGTACTCAAATGAGCTGAAGAAGTTGAAGGTCAGAGATGGACTTGCTCCATAAGAAATATGTATTAATGACTTCCGTGAAGTCTTTTCTTTGACTGATAGATCTGAAACTTTGGCCCTTGTCCAGAGTTGAAGGGAAGCTGACCCCAGCTTCTAGTAACTGACACAAATAATTAGACATCTTTAGATTTGTGTACAGGCATACAGTAACTTCCCCTAAGAATGTTCTAGGCCAACACAAGTCTCTCTTTTAACCTTTTCATACCCTGACTGTACTGAACCTATCATGCAGAAAGTGTGATTGAGTTTGGAAGTTCAGGTATTCTGATTGTAACATCTAAATGGAGGGTGAATGGGTGGAGGTCCTCTCACTGAAAATGTGCTGGTGTTCCCTGCTGCACTGGGCTGCTGGTGGCTTGATACCTTTAGTCCACCTAGTGCATTTGTAACTGTGGCAAAGATAAACTTTAGCCCATCCAGAGCTAATCTGGAAACTTTGTATGGTGAACCAACAGTACAAATAGAAGTAAGAACTAGGTGAAACCAGAGGTTATGAAGCATTTTGCAGTACATCCCTGTTATGGCTTGTGTCACTTGCAGAAGTAGGACCTCACACGGATATGTCCATCGTCTGTATTGCATGACATTTATGGAGAATTTTCAGCTGCAGCTTGATGCAGAGTGTGTTGAAATAAGTTAAATCTAATACACTTCCTGAATAGCAAGCAGAAAAAGCATGCAACTTGCTGTGTCTCCCACAGGCAGTGAATATCAGTGTTCTCTCCCCTGACATCTGAATAGGACCAGATGGATAAAACTAGCCAGCTAAGAAACATACTGCTGAGTCAGAAGAATGGGTAATGGAAGAAAATAAGAGCTAATAATCTTCTCTTGTTCTTGTCATATTTGTAAACAGCAAGGCGAAGTTGACTGCTGGCCCTTGCCATGCCCAGAGGTGGATTGTGAATTCAGCATCCTTCCCGAGAATGAGTGCTGCCCACGCTGTGTCACTGACCCTTGCCAAGCAGACACTGTTCGCAATGACATCACTAAAACCTGTCTGGATGAAACCAATGTTGTTCGCTTCACTGGATCTTCTTGGATTAAGCACGGCACAGAGTGCACCCTCTGCCAGTGCAAGGTAAAGAGCATAAAAATTAAGCTGAGATGCTTCTTTCCCAGCTTGTTCTGTGGCATATAAATATTAATGCACTGAGTCCGGTCAGTGGATAGTTGGTGTCTACACTTGTTCTAAAGCTGCGAAGGTAACAGTAAAAGTGTCCAGCTTAGTTAACTTTATTCTTGCATGTGCTAGAAGGATGGTTTAATGTGCTAGCAGGGCAGAATCAGGACAACAGCCCTTGCTGCAGTGTGCTGTGAGCATGGTAGCAGGCTTCGCTTTTCCACCAGGATAGCTCAATTGAAGTTTGATCACGGTTTTTTCTATATAGCTCCATGCTATCTTGGAAACATATGCAGTATTGAATAGGTATGTACAACTAGACATCACTCAAGAAATTTGTTCTGTGTGATACTATGGTTTTATCAGAACTGATTGAATTGCTTTTTGAGAATAATAATTGTTTTGAAAACTAAAGGACTAGTTACATGGTTACATAGCTTTCTTGCTTTAAATTTAATAGTAGAATCAATACAGTGTTTAGGACAATTAATATTTTTTGTAGTTAAAGGAATTAATTGTCTGAGGATAAAATCTAATGGCTATGGGCTTATGTGAATTCTGGCATCTCTTTTTAAAGATGCAGAAGAAAAGGAGGTTAAAATAAGTTTTTCCATTCAAAATAAGCCTGTATGGGGAATTGTATTTTCTATCATCCAGTACTGAAATGACAAAGAGTGTTTCTGCAGTAGCCAGGGAGAGAGCAGGATTCATCCAGAGATCTTTAATTATTACTGAAATTCACAGTTGATTTTGATCTTTATCCTATGTCCTTCTCAAGGAAGATACTTCCCGAACTCTAGTACATGGTACAATTAGCTACTTTGAAAAGGTGCTTATAAAAAATAGTCTAACTTCAACACCTCCTTCTGGGAGACATGGGGAGTAGCAGATCATGTAGCAGAAGCTGTCAAGAACCACCTTCTTCCTCCACTTTGCCTGACGCAATACTGTGTGCAACAGCAGTTGCTGCTATCGAGGCATAGTTCTTTTACAAGGGAAGTGATATGTGCCGTGTAAGCGTAGGCACTTGTCTTGATGTCAGAATAGGTTGGTGATTAGAAGAAAATGGTGTGACCTGACAGAGTGGATAATGGTTAGAAAGTCAGCTGCTGCCCAAAGGATGTTGAAACAGGCTTACATGCAGAAACCTGTACTTCTGGGGTCCATAGCTGGTGGCATACAGCAATTCCAATGCTAGAAGTTACTTTCTGCTTGGGCAAGTTGCTGAGGTTTGTGTGCCTCACCTTGCCAGTCTGTAAAACAAATAGTTATGTGTGATTCTTCTCTAAAGCACTTTTGAGATTCAGTGGTGGGAAATGTCTTCTTATTGTTGTACTGCTAACCAATGGCAATGAAGAAGCTATGCATCAGTTCTCCTGATGGCCACCAGTGTGCTGCTCCCATCTGCCCTTTTCTCTTAAGCAAAGTTTGAACCTTAAGTGTCAACTAATTTGTATTCAGTATAAACACATACACAGACTAATAAAATCCATTGCTGCATTGTGAACTTATGTAAGATTAAAACAGATACTCTGCCAAACCCCATAGATTTAATATGGCTCAGGTGTGAATCTGTGTAACAGTGAAGAGGTGCCACTTTGTCCCTCAGCAAGCCAAATCTTACTCAATTCTCTTTATAGAGCTGTTATCTGTTTGAAATACACTATCTGTTCATATTGACAGCATTCTAATATTGTAGTTCTTCATGCAAGCAGTCTGCTCCCTCCCAATCAGGTTAATGCTGTGCCCAATTTGTATAGTTCTCCGCCTCATTTGTCCTGTGTCACCCCACTCTTTTCTTGCAGAACATCACATGGAAGGTCAAAGCTCCAGTCTAAGCAAGCTATAGTAAAATAGGTTTACACAAATCCTTTAAGAATTCAGAAACCTAGGCATCAGCTAAAGCTGACTTAGCCACAAAACCATTTCACATCACAAGTGAAGAAGGTGGACAGTAGGATTATCTAACCCCCTGTAACAGGAGGAGTGAAAGAAAATGTTTGAATGATTCAGACCTTGGTCTTTAATCAGTCCTGACAGTTTAGCCAACTGAATGTATTTGGAGTAATTTATAAATAATACACATCTTTTATTTGCACTGTAAGAATCAGACTTAAGAAGTAGTAGAGATGCAGAAAACAATTTCTACAGTACTTTAATGATGTCCATAGGCAATCTGTTCCCTTAATTGATGATATTCTCAGAAGAATGTCTGGACTATCAGGAAGAACTTTATGGATTAATGTTTGCTGGTGTGTTTGCCAGGATGTATTAACTTGAAGCATTCAGGGCTAAATAAAACCCAGAGTCCCTTCTGCCTGATATGAATAAAACTCCCAAGTGTCCTGTCTTGTTCAACAGCTTTGTGTACTTGAGCAGATGCCTGATACCTTTATATCAGGGGCTTTTCTTCCACTGATCCCAACTTCTTTGAGTTTGACTGTTGTAGCTTTGGGATACAGACTACAGCAAACCAAGCAATTAGTGGAATTGTAATAGCCTGTTCCCTTTGACAAGGGAAGGAGATGATGACAATGTCATGAATCTGATCAAAATCTGTACATGTCTTGTATTTTACAAATCTGTACGTTCAGATCTGATGGGTGTTTGAAAATGGCTGAGCTTGTTAAATTTACTTGGTTTGTACAAAATGCTAATTGTTTCAATTCTCCTTTCTGTTTTTCCTTCCTTTAGAATGGCCACGTCTGTTGCTCAGTGGACCCACAGTGCCTTCAGGAACTGTGACACCAACAGCCATCTCCCACAAGCAGTTTCTGGTTAAAGAATTTTCCTTCACAAAAAAGACCTTTAGACCAAAAATTGTTCAAATTTAAAACTAAAATTAGATTGGTTTTGTCCATCTGAAGTGCAGGTGTAGGATGAACTCAGTTATCTGAATCAGAGTGAAATTTATGGGACACAAGACAAGCTCAGATGTGTAAACCTTCGTATGAGGTTAGGCCCAAATCTTCTGGCTCTTTGTCTGTCTGACATCATTATGCAGAATATTTAGGTTAGTGTAAAGTGACACATTGTAATGCTGTACATAATGATGTCAAGATCCAAAATCAGCTAGGACCTCTTACAGGGTCTTCCGAAGCTTTGAAAGTCCCAACACTTGACCAGATGCAGAGATTTTTACCTAATCATATTTGGAACTGCAAAAATGCGTTTGATTGCTCACTGCAGAATTTAGCAGATATTTGAGTAAAAGGATGAAGACTTCAGGAATAAAGAACCTAGCAGCTAAGATGTGATATGTACAGTATGTGCGCTGAAAAAAAAAAGATAGAAGTTATTGTAAAAAAAAAAAAAAAACCCAAAAAGAAAAACCGTGATGCACAGGCATGGCTTCTTAATGTTTTCTGATGGGAAAAGTCATCAATATTTCCTTGTTTTACTGCACTTACTATTATTTCTTGATTGAATTTGTTCAGTATAAGCTCGTTATTGTGCAAATTTAAATAAATATTTCTCTTACCTTAAGTTTCTGTTTATGCCATCTTTCCTTTTCAAGGGTGTCATTTTCATGTGTGTTGTTACTGTTTCTTCTTCACCAGCATGCCAGGCAGCTGGGCAATACAGGTGGAGTATTGTCTGTCTAGCTCCTCTACCATATGGGAGCTTCTGCCCATCACAGCCATATGCCTATCATGTCCTATCTTTGTTTTTCTTCCGGGAACACATAAATAACTTCATACATCTGAGTCATTACAGCTGATTGAACAGAGAATTTATGTGCCTAAAGATCAGACCCTATGTGCCAGCAGGATGCTGTCACTCAGAGTGGGTACGGACCATTTGTGTGTGACTTGCATTCATTCAGGTTGACAGGGGGTCTTCTCCAGATTCCTTCTCTCTCCAGTGCCCCGGATTGGTTTGTCTTTCTATAAGCTCCACAGCTGGTTTTGTTCTTTGTGTTAAGTATCTTAATGCATGGGTATCACTTCAGTATGCAAACCCTGTTTTCACTACTGTAGTGTTGGGACAATAAATAAAAGAGGCTACATGACCAAAGCTGTTATTCTGGAAGAGAAATAAAGAATAAAGCAGTGCTTGCAAATTATGGGCTGAAAAGGCTGAATTTCTAAGGAATGCATCATGAAGAGTGGAGGCAAAACAGGAGAGGAGGAAACTGCCTGAGATGACAGCATCCTTTAAAATCTGCTTTAGTAGTCATGTTCTTTTCAAAGTGCCTTGCTGCTCTTCACCATCTCTCTTACCAGTTCAGTAGATTGTCGTGCAACCTGGATAGGCTAAACTTCCATTAATATTACCCCTGTGTATTTTTAAGTTATAAGGAAGTCCATGTATATGTTTTTTACAAAACAGAATTATTTTCCTGCAAACAGATGCTACTTCACAGTGTTTCACGTAGAGCAGGAGATCAAAGGAATGCCATGCAACTGCATGTATCTGGTAGGTATTCCCTTGAGCCCTAGTGTCTGATGAGTATGGCATGTTTATGGAGTAGGGAATGCAAGACATGCCAGGCCACTGAAAGCCAATAATACAAACAAAACCAAGAAACTAAAAATCTGAAGAAAATGCAAAATGCCCCAAACTGATAGTCTACACTAGACCATTAAAGCTATGAAGATTTTCTGACCAAATAAAACTTTTTCCTCACCTAGTCCATAAATAACAGGTACTCAAGGGTTTTACTGCTTTGTCCAGTTCCTGGCAAGCTGCAATCAAAAGTTTTTAAAGAGTGTTAGCTCCTTGAAAAAGAAGCTGCTTTCTCTACAATGTTTTCTTACCTGCTAGTAATTGTCAGGAGGTCATGTTTTCCCCTTGGACATGGAGGCACATCTCCAGTGGATTTCAGTGGGAGCTGCATGCCTATTTCTGAGAAGGTTTTGCAGAAGGTGTTACCATTTAAGGATTGCACTTCAATTTCATTCAAGAATAGGTATAAAATAGACATAGGAAATGCCTGAAGACCAGGGTTCTTTTTCTGAAAAGAGCAGACATTTTTCAAGGGCAGAATCCTCAGGCTCTGGCAGAGGCTGTAGAAAGCTCTGAATGAAAGTAATGGAACTGGTAGAGAGAAGGGCAGATATCCACAGAACAGTGGTGAGCATCCCTATTTTGGGTCCATGGATAGATAAGTGTGCAGTAAATGTCCCTGCTCTTAATCTGGTTCAGTGCATCCACTGGCATTGGATTTAGACCCATAACAAATATGAGAACTGGAAGGAAAATTATCTTGAAATTTTTTCTCAATCCTTTCTCAAAGGCAGAGTAATATTGGTGTTTAATCCCAGTTTTTAATCAAAACTAATATGGTGTATAGATGGAAAACAAGCATCTCTTTCGTTTTGTTGCCTACTCAGACCTGAGTGTCATAGAATCTTTCTGCTATTGTAGGTTCGTGAAGCACAGTGCAATACACTACAAAACAGGCTAAAAAGCCAAGAATTGAGACATAACGTGATAGCCAGACCTTGAATCAACTCCTTGGAAGAGACAGTGTTATATGTATGTAAAGAGCAGAAGTCATACTGCTGAACAAAGCTGGAATTCTCTGCTAAATAAAAAATGAGAATGGGTTGAGTAAATATTATCTAATTCATCAATGTTCAAGGTTACTAATCAGTTGGAAGTTCTTCTAAAGGTCAGCAAACTCCAATTGAGACATCTTGGTGATCCTTGTTTTCATTCCCTTTTACCTCCTCTTCCCCATCTCCACTCTGTTCAGTCAAGCCAGTAATTTGTGGCTCATGTTTTTAATTTTCCTTGAAAAATAAATTTAAATATTATTAAAAATTGATGTTTAATTTTCAGACTTAAATTATCTGTCAGACGGTATAGTCCATAAAAAAAAAAAAATATTTCTGAATGATGCAGGTACGTTTGTGCTCTCGTACTGGCCTTTCATTACTGACGCACTGTTTGCAGTACCAGAATTCAATAACTTCCATAAAGGAATTGTCACCTCTCTGCAGAGTAATTACCCTACGTTAATAGACTTACAGATATAAAAGCAGAGATGTCTTCAGTTACAATGCTGAATTCAGTGCTATGGTGAGACAAATTGACAAAAAGTAAAGTGGTGAAAAGGGAGCTAACTGTGCAGCTGCAGATTTCTGGTGCTCACAAATTTACCATGGGCAAGAACAGGGGGCTGGCTGCCTCAGTCCTTCTTATGTCTAAGCACATCTTTGCCTTCTGTGAGAGCTCCACCTTTAACAGTGCAACAGGTGAAATACAGTCATTAAGTCATAGCTGAAATACTAGCCATTACTTTTTTCTAGAATGTCTAAAAGTGGGTATTTATGCAGGGAGTGCTGTAAAACTGCACTCCTTCAGTGCCAGCATGCGGTCTTGCCGTTAACTGTGCTGGGCTGCAGCAGGTTCACCCTGGGGCACATCAGAGAAGCACAACCACAGAGCCCAAATCTCAGATCCTGCTGACTTCAAATGCAGGATGTGTATGGGGTGGCATGTCCTCCTCCACGGACACGGTGAGTCTCACCTTGAATGGGTCACCTGTGTCTCTGCTGTGGGGAAGTGCTCAGCTGTGGAGTAGGTTGCATGGGCCAGCACTTGTGGGTCACCTCCAAAGTGGATGAGACTCCTGCTGCAGCACAGTGATGGTGCTCAGCTCACATGGCCTCTCAACAGCCAGGGACTCCCTTGGTTTCTGAGATTAAAAAAAAAGCAGTAGCTTTAAAGTAGGGCTCAATTAGCAGTTTTTTAATAGTGAAGCTTACTTACAGGCAAATGCAGTTTATCTTGTCCTCAAACCAGTTAATACGTTAAAAATCACCAGATAGCTTTTGCCAACTATATAAAGAAAATGTTTCAGAGTAATACAAGTAAGAAGACTAGAGCAGCTCTGGCATCTCCTGAGTGGGTGACCCGTGGAGAAGCAGCTCTTCTTCAGTGCACCAGTAAAGCCCACTGCAGTCATGTCTTCTGCCCAAATCACAACTGTATTTGCCAAGTCACAATCCTGGCCATCTCTTCTGTTGCTATTTTAATTTTTAATTAAAAGTTTAAAACTTGTTGCTTTAGCATGGTGGCCAAATCTCTGTCCTCAGCAAAAAGACAAAGCGTACCACTGGATTTTTGAGTAAGAAGTGTTTAGAGAGGGCCTGAAAAGAAGACAGTGTTAAAAACCCCATTTCTCAGATCTCTGTGTCTGTTCATCAGCCATGTGAGTGGCCACTAGCATGTCAGTGTATTTCATTTTTTTGTTTTTGTCACTATGGTGCTAATGCAAAATGATAAAAAAAAAAAATCAATTGTTAAAATCAATTACTCATTTAGGTCTGCACTAATCAGTATTTTCTTATTGCCAGAGTTTACACAGTCTGTAAAATGCCAAATAGGTATTGTTTACTGTAACAGGAGATTTAAACCCTATATTCTACTAACCTGTTCATAGATTATTTCTATAACATGAAACTTTAACTACTATAAATCATAATAATCCATTGATCACATAATATTTCATCCATAAAAGAGCCAAACTCATTAACTATGCTTCATCTTAAAATCTGTTTTTATCTGTAATCTCATTTTACTGTTTTAGATGTCAAATGTAACTCCCAGGATGTCATTTATGTATCAGCAGTATTGCTTGGAACCGTAAAACAAAATTGTTTAAGGGCTTATTTTAGGACTGAGTTGTATTTGAAAACCAAAAAAACTAGAACTGCATCACCACAGGTAGAGCATCCATCTAAATAGAACAGCACAACCAAAGTACTGACTCAAGTGCAATTTCATGGCGGGGAGGGCTATTTCGTTGAGGGGAGAGGGGAATAAAACTGAAAACCAACCAGCAATCCTATTGTTGTTAATTCGGTCCCGTCCCTCTTTTAATGACTTCTGATCTGAACAAGAAGGTAGATGCAGCCTTTTGCATGGCTACCTTAGTTCTTACAAGAAGCTCCTCAACTGATGCTGCTTTTGAGTATTTCATCTGCATAGGCCACAGCCCTTTCCTGTTTATGTTCTTAGTGCCCGTGGTAAAAATGTAAAAAATGCTTAGGCCTATCACAATGCAAACAGTTTTTTCCCAAGGTTGGGACTGGCCCACTTCAAAGAAGCCAGGCACTGCACTGCAGCTGAAGCACCCTGCCCCCAGGCAAGCCGCAGGCACCACTTCCACAAGTGGCAGGAACAGCACCCTAGCTAAGGGTGTCTTTGTGCACTTCTGCTATTTTATTAGCTGTGTGTTGTTGGGTCCTCCATAAGCTGTGACTAGATTGACCCAGCTCAGACTGGTTCCTCTTGCAACCTTGCAAGGCAAAACCTCCTCTTTTGGCTGCCTTACATGGATTTTGCAAGTCAAGTGGTTTGTCAGTGCAGAGGGATGCAGGGGTAGGACTGGGACTGTCCTCGGAGCTCCCATATCACCCCAACGTGTGCAGCCCACAGCCCAGGAAAGGTGAGGTCTGCTTTCAAGTCAGGACCAAAAAGTTCTTATTGTCTGAAAAATATTTTTTCCTGGGAAGAGGCAAGAAGCCAGGCCCTTTATTTGCTTTCCAAGGCAAAAATTCTGTGTTCACCTCATTGCCACTGACAAAACGTGAGTGCTCACAAACACCCCTCAAATTGCAGTCTTCTCACCACTTTGGTGTTCTGTGGTCATATGGCTCTGCAGAAGTTACCCCAGTCGACTAAGAGCGAGCCCCCTCCCACAGCCAGCTTTCCCTCTGCAGGACCTTTTTGGGGAGATGCCTGTGGATGTTGCTTTGCAGCTGGGGCGTGCATGGCCTGGACCAGGCAGCCCCTCTTCCCTTGCCCAGTCACGTCGGGCTGATGACAAATGGATGTCAAAGCCCAGGTAATGCAGATGGTGTGAAAATTTGGCCTTGCAAACATTGACAGTGACAAGGTGAGGGGTAATATTGATACTGCTTAAATGATCTTTTTAATTACTTTGTTTTGCCATTTCAAGTTTCCATTGGGTAATAATTACATCCGATGCTCCTGTGAAGAACACAGCGGGCGAGAAAGAATTCTTTCCTCACTTGGTAAACTTGAGAGTCTGCTCAGATGCTGCTGCCTTCAAAGGAAGGAGAGATGCAACCCACTGAGCCTGTGATCCCACCAAAACCAGCACAACTCAGCAGAAACACACATGGCACCTAGACCAGTCCCTGCCTGCTCTGGGGTCAGCCCATGCCTTCCAGCCTCAGCAGCAAGAGCACTTACTTTTACATCCCTGTCACAAGAAATTAACGCCTTCATCACAAAGCTATTGGGTTAGCTTTCTCTGGCTGAAAATAGATTGGGGAAAGGACAACATACTGGGTTTTTCAACTACATTACCCTCTGCTTGGTATTTTATTCATATGCTACTCCTAGAGATCACTCGTGTTGCTTTAGAGGTTTCAGCCAGTGTTAACTATCTCTTTATAAAATCTAAAATATATACATTCCCACTGTCCATTTTATACATTCCCAGGAAGCTGTACAATTATCATCATTGAATTTAGTTAAATTTGGAGTAAAATTCTTACTTTAGTCCTGATTTTCATTGTTCAGACTCATCTGTATTTCATATTGCTCTGGGACTTGAACCAAACTGACAAAGTGATTGCTGAAATCCTAATTATCTTTTGTTTTCTTCTGAATGAGGATTAAAGCAAACCAAGGATCCAGTTTGTTTGTTTTTTGGTTTGGGGTTTTTTTTAACAGAATCAGCTTCCAAAATCTGCAGCCCAGAAGGCCAGTTTGCACCATGATGCTCACAGGTCTAAATTCACACAAAAATTTAAAATGCTTCATCAATTCCCAGCAAAGCTATAGATATTCAGACATTTATATAGCCCATTGAAGTGATCTTTTTATTTGTTATATAGCAAGTTTTCATCATTTGTGTAGCTTTCAAATGATTTTTGCATGCTTCATGTATTTGAATTGTTTCTTGTGGGTAACATCCATTTACACGTAAAGCTTCTCAGCTATTGCATTTGACTTTCTTGAGCTATTAGAATTTAAGGTTCGTATATGAACTATATCCTTGTGTACACCTGGTCAACAGAAGCAAATCCTACAGAGAGATGATTTTGGCCCAGTACACATAATAGTGAAGGCAAACTTCTGTTTGATTTAGTATTTGAAATAGTTTCTGTGTTTTATTACATTCTTCAGCTGTGTTGCAGCAGTTTTGCATTAATCTAGTCTATAAGTATAAACCTGGATTTCTGAACAATCAATCAGTACAAGGTCAACAGCAGCCATTGCCTGCATGGTGTGAATCAAAACTTAAGACACATGAACATTTGTAACAATATAGAGAAGCAGAGATTTCACTGTAACCAAAATGCTTTTCATGTAAAAAAATAAATATACAGAATGGCTTCAAGTGAATTAGGTAATAAATTTTTCCCCAGGTTTAGTGAGAGCAAGATCAGAGGAAAGCTTAGATGTGAATTTATAGTGTATTTACGGAGTGCTGTACAGCTCCACACAAGACGGCACCGGATGAATAGTGCAGATATTGGTCAGCTGTTAAAAAACTTCCCCAGGAAGAAAAAGCGTCCTGGACTGAAAAGTGCTGAGCTTTAGATCTATGTTGCACAACTAATTAAAGGCACCTGAACACATGGTGAAATGATGATGGAGGAGAAGTTTAGGGATGCTGCTGTCACCTCCTCTCTGCTGTGGTACAGCTGACTCCTCTGTAGCTCTCCTTACAGTGGTTTAGGAGCAGGCACACGACAGCTACTGTGCTGTGGCTGAAGGTCTTCAGGAGTTGGTCAACCCCTATTACTGTCATTGCTTGTGGCTGTCTAGCCATACCTTTAGTACCAGTTCAGGTTAAATGCACCCAGTTTTGAAAGAAATCTCCTGTTATGGAGATCTCACAGCAGTAGGAGAGCTGGCAAAGACACTGCCAACCATTAGCTTGCTGTCTTGAGGGGAGATGACCTCTGGCCAAGGAGACACCAAACAGACATCACAGAGTGGATGATAGGCCCAGGGAAGTCAGCAGAGATTTTCCCTCATCTTAGGACTCAGGCCCTGAAATATTTATGCACATGCTAAATGAAAGAGTGCTATTAACCCATGGTATTTGGTAGTGTTGGAGCACTTACTCATCATATCTGACACAGTGCAGATGTGCTCTTCCATCCCTTTCTCCACAGGGATGAAGTTCAAAGAGGCTATAAATATATATAAACCTGAAAACTATGTCAACTAGAAATAAAGTTAGTCTATTTTATTTGACTGAGGCAAAAAGAAAAAAAGTCAAATCTGTTTTAAAGCTACTCTGGTTTCTGAGCGGGAGCTTGGGTTGGTAACATCAGGAAAGCCCTGGCTGTGTCCCTTGAAGAGTTGCAAAGGAAAGGATCCATTCGATACAGGGCAGCTTTTCAAATGGTGCCCAATTAGGGGCAGCGATGCGAAAAATTATAGACACAAAGAACAAGAAAGACCTGCAGACATGTGACTGAAACACCACGGCTGTGAAAAGAGGGGTCCGGTCTGTCCGGTTGTGTGCCTCTGTGCCCCCAATTACAGATGCAACTTGTTGGCGTATCTTCAACAGCTTAGCAAGAAGATTACTTTCACAGTGGTTCCCTGATAAATGTCCGCTTGCTCATTAACATAGCTGACATTTCCTAATGCTGCTCAGATTTGCAGCCTGAGATAATCCACACCCTATGTAGTTAGTTCATAGGCTAAAGTTCAAATGGAACACATTTTTGATCCTGTTTGTACAACGCATATAATTTCCCTCCCTCCTTTATGGTCAGAATAGTAGCTTCAAACCCAGACAAAAAAACAAAACCCTAAAGCAGTGGAAAGCTCATTTGTATTTATTCTGGGACAAAACTGCTTTTTAGCTCTGAATATGATTTCTTCTTCTTAATCACTTTAACCTTTAGTTCTGCACAGTAGCAGATCCTCAAATCTGTATTTCTTTCATACTATATGCTATAGTTTTACATATGTACACTATTAAAGCAACAAATATTTTTTTCAATGTATTTACTGAAAATATAGAAGCTCACTAGATAACGTGTATTGTTAGAACTGGCAATGTTTTTGACAAGGGATGATGACATAATATGTCAAACCAAAGCCTGTCTTTAAAGAATGCCATTTATCACAGCCTGAATTTGTAAGGTATATATCAGAAAATGTTTAGCCCAAAGAAATGAATAGAAATTGAGAATTTTTTTCTGAAATGTTTGCTTCAACATTGTAAATTTTCAGAGAGCAGTAATGAATCAGGTGAATGCTTGATTTCAAGGGCTTCTTGGGACAAGCTAGAATTAATTCCCTAAATAAAAGTTGTACTCAGCTGAGTTTCCTTGCAGTGGCACGTCTCAGTGCTCTTCTGGGATGGAGGAGCCTGGACTGTAAGACCCTTTTCTGTTTCCTTCTTCACTTGCCCAGGAAGCAAGTGCCTTTACCCTCTGCACCCTTCTGGTCCCATCCCCACCTTGTCCCTATGCTTCTTTTTAATCCCATTAAAAAAGCCATCTATCTTCCTAGTTGAGTGCTGTAGCCATGAGCTTCACCATGCTGTCTTTAGCTTGGTCTCTTTTCTTTCCCAGGACACTTGCATTCCTGGATGTCCAGTTACCACAAGGCATGGGATGGGCGAGAGGAAGGACCCACCATCAACGTGCCCCCAAGCCCTGCAGCTGGGGCTCTCAAATGTCCTTTAATGAGTGCCTCTTAGGAGACAGAAAGCTGAATGTTACAGACCAAGGGCCCGGTGATAACAGGCTGTCAGCACTCATAACCCATACAGATTTAGAGCTAATCAAATAACAGAATGACAACTGATCATGAACTTTCCCATTTCATTTATGGACTGCTAAATCTTTTTGGAAATATTGCCTTACAGGAAAATAACAAGCTTTTAATTAATGATTTTTAATAAAAAAAATTATCCACATGGTTTATAATCTCAGTGTCATTTTTAACTTACTAAGTAGCTTTTATTCACTGGACTGCACAGTCTTTTGTTAACATCCATGAAAATTCAAAAATGTCATATTAGTCACTGGAGAGCTCCCATTTTATCCCCCTCTACACTAGAAACAAATCCAGAATTAGAAGGGAAGCATTAATAAAAAAATGACACTAAGGACTGCAAGAACTGATGCAAAGTGCACTTCCTTGTATGCATCAAGGGCTAACAATATAAAAAAATTCCATACAATTCATGCTTAATATACTATGGTTTCATTTTTCAAAAAGTACAACATATTTTACACTAGACCTAAAATTGACTCCATAAATAATAAACTGTTTGAAAGCATTAGATCAGTGCAGATGAGCAGAAACAGTGTATTATGGTACAGTAGAGTTCCTCCCATGTTTAGGTGATAACAGATAGGTAAGGAACCTGGTCCTCCTTTTCTGATCACAAGTGATTTACATTGACATGGAAGAACTAAAGCCAGTGAACCCTGCAGAGGGCATGAACTCACACAGGCAACACAAGTGACCAAGAACGGAACTGATTCTGCACCATATTTAAACCAAAGGAATGTATTCCCCTCACTTCTGTGTGAACGATTTCTTGCCTTTTTTTTTTCTCATTAGTGGGACAGAAAATCAAACCAAAGGTTCAGCTTGGGCATTTTTCCTCCTCCCTCCTCCTTTCCTTGCTCTTGCTTTTCTGTGTTCCTGGGGTTTATCTGCTGAGGTTCCTGGTTCGATGATTTCTCCCATTAGGCTTGCATTGTTTTTGTATTCTCTGACCACTAAAACCAAATGTAAACAAACAAGACACTCAGAAATATGCAGCACCTCTGGAAAAGCCAACAGGTCTGTTAAAAGACAAATATATAAACTATGCATTGCATGAATGAGAGGCACTTTAGAAGAACAACCTCATGTCTTCATCAGGAGAAATGGCTCGTTTTCCATGTAGTGGCATGCTTTTGAGCCTCTTTCACAGAATCACAGAATCACAGAATCGTCTAGGTTGGAAAAGACCTTGAAGATCATCCAGTCCAACCATTAACCTAACATTGACAGTTCCCAACTACACCATATCCCTCAGCGCTATGTCGACCCTACTCTTAAACACCTCCAGGGATGGGGACTCCATCACCTCCCTGGGCAGCCCATTCCAACGCCTAACAACCTGTTCTGTAAAGAAATGCTTCCTAATATCCAGTCTAAACCTCCCCTGGTGCAACTTGACGCCATTCCCTCTTGTCCTATCGCTTGTTACTTGGTTAAAGAGACTCATCCCCAGCTCTCTGCAACCTCCTTTCAGGTAGCTGTAGAGGGTGATGAGGTCTCCCCTCAGCCTCCTCTTCTCCAGACTAAACAACCCCAGTTCCCTCAGCCACTCCTCGTACGACATGTGCTCCAGACCCTTCACCAGCTTCGTTGCCCTTCTCTGGACACGCTCGAGTAATTCAGTGTCCTTTTTGTAGTGAGGGGCCCAAAACTGAACACAGTAATCGAGGTGTGGCCTCACCAGTGCCGAGTACAGGGGTAAGATCACTTCCCTGTCCCTGCTGGCCACGCTATTTCTGATGCAGGCCAGGATGCCATTGGCCTTCTTGGCCACCTGGGCACACTGCTGGCTCATGTTCAGTTGGCTGTCAATCAACACCCCCAGGTCCCTCTCTGACTGGCAGCTCTCCAGCCACTCCTCCCCAAGCCTGTAGCGCTGCTGGGGGTTGTTGTGGCCCAAGTGCAGCACCCGGCATTTGGCCTTATTGAAACTCATGCAGTTGGCCTGAGCCCATCGCTCCAGCCTGTCCAGATCTCTCTGCAGAGCCTCCCTACCCTCGAGCAGATCAACACTCCCACCCAGCTTGGTATCATCTGCAAACTTACTGAGGGTGCACTCAATCCCCTCATCTAGATCATCAATAAAGATGTTAAACAGGAGTGACCCCAAAACTGAGCCCTGGGGGACACCACTCATGACCGGCTGCCAACTGGATTTAACTCCATTCACCTCTTTGGGCCTGGCCATCCAGCCAGTTTTTTACCCAGCGAAGCGTGTGCCCATCCAAGCCACAAGCAGCCAGTTTCACCAGGAGAATGCTGTGGGAAACGGTGTCAGAGGCCTTACTGAAGTCAAGGTAGACAACATCCACAGCCTTTCCCTCATCCAATAAGCAGGTCGCCCTGTTGTCGTAGAAGATCAGGTTTGTCAGGCAGGACCTGCCTTTCATAAACCCGTGTGAACTAGGCCTGATCCCCTGGTTGTCCATTATATGACTTTTAATGGCACTCGAGATGACCTGCTCCGTGACCTTCCCTGGCACCGAGGTCAGACTGACAGGTCTATAGTTTCCTGGATCCTCCTTTCTGCCTCTCTTGTAGATGGGTGTCACATTTGCCACCCTCCAGTCCAATGGGACCTCCCCAGTTAGCCATGATTTCAGGTAAATCATGGAAAGCGGCTTGGCGAGCACATCTGCCAACTCCCTCAGCACCCTTGGGTGTAACCCATCCGGTCCCACAGACTTGTGTGCATCCAAGTGGTGTAGCAGGTCTCTGACCACCTCCTCTTCAACTGTGCCAACCTCAATCTGCTTCCCTTCCCCATCTTCCAGCTCATGAGGCTGGGTGTCCAGGGAACAGCCAGTTCTACAGTTAAAGACTGAGGCAAAGTAGGCGTTGAGCACCTCAGCCTTTTCCTCATCCTTAGTTACCATGTTTCCCTCTGCATCCAATAAAGGAGGGAGATTTCCCCTAATCCTCCTTTTACTGTTAACGAATTTATAGAAACATTTTTTATTATCCTTAACAGCTGTAACTAAGTTGAGATCTAGCTGTGCTTTGGCTCTCCTAATGTTCTCCCTGCAAGTCTTTCTTGTCTTCCAATTATATGCTTGTCAAAGGTAGACCCAGAAGGTCACAGCCACTTTTCTCTCCTCACTATATAAATCAGCCAACCAAAACTACCACTTTCTAGTGCATTTCAATTATTTATGACCCTAAACCTAGTTGAACAAACATACTTCTAGGCCTGAATCTGAAAGCTAAAAGAGAAAAAAATGGCATCACAAATCAATAAAAGCGGGCAACAACAGACTGGGGAATACAGGCTCCCTTAAATACTGAGAAATCTTCCTGGCAGGCCTTCACTGGACCACAAGTCATAGAGTTGTAAGGCATTTGGCTTTCTTTACATTGTTTGAAATGTTCATTTGAAACTGCACCATCCTGATGTATTTTTTAATATGCTGTTTGGATGCACAGCTAAGACACATGCAAACATATGCATACCTCCCAAACAGACTGGGTTAACTTGTGTTGGACTAGATGTGCTAGACAGCTCAGCACCTTGCTCCTGCTGAAGCCTTGATGGGATCCAAAACAAACAACTCATCAGTTATGTCTGACCTGATCTATATGCTTGGAAAATGTCTAGATTGGTGCTGGCCAGGGTCATGCACTGACAGCACACTTTCATTGTGCCCCATGCTGGCACCATGGGCACACAGGACTCCCACCCCTGGTCCAACTCTGGCATTCAGAATCCCCATACACACATGCACACAGTCCAGAGAGCCCTGCACCTGGGAAAGTCACTAGACATGGAGTTTAGTCAGAAGTCAGGACTGACTGCATTCTGGCCAGTGCCTCTTTGCACAGGACCAGCTCCTTTCCCCCCCTTCTCCCTCTGTTTTTCCACAATTGTTCTTCCCCAAATCACCGTGATCTCTCCTTTCCCTTACCTCCCCTAAACATCCCACAGTAAGTCCTGTGCAGTCCTAAAATTCTGTTCCCTGCACACCACAGCAAGTCCTGTACCCCTGGGCAGTGCCACCGGTCTTTGGGTTGACTCAGAGAACCTCCCCACTGACTCCTGGTGCTGGGGCTGCCCTGGGATGGCCCTGGCACATCCAGGGCTCCTGTCTCTGACTGGAACACTGGGTTCCCCCCTTCCATCATGCCTGGGTCTGTAGGGATGAGCCTTTCATGGGCTGGTGGCCCCCGTGAGGTCCCAGGAAGAGCTGGGCAGTGGAACATTGGGGTTCCCCCAGCTCTGGTGTTCTTTGGGGGTGTGTGTGCAGATTTTGTCATGTAATCCAACACTTCCTACCCTCCACTATCCAAGAGCATGCTAGGTGACTGTTGGCTCAGAGGGACTTGCAGTTGGACCTCACATGGTTATTGTGGCTATATGCTGCAGGGGATTCTGGAGCAAAGAGCTCTCACTGGGAGTCAGTTGTAATAAACTCTGTATTGACAAGGAATAGCACTGAAAATTAGCCAGACAAGACATTCTTATGTACCTCTCACTGATGTAATGAATATTTAAAGCAGAATGGAAATACTTCAGTAGAAGGAAGAGTTTTCCAGGACAGAGCAAGTTGTAGCTAAACAGTTATACTCTCCTGAACAGGAAAACAGAGTAGAAGGGCTATTCATCAATGCAGCAAGTGTTTTGGACACAGTATTTCATATAAAAAACAGAGCAACTCTATCCCCCTTTCCTGGGAACACCCTCGCTCTTCCTTGGCTTTGACAGGAGGACCTACCTCCAAAAAACCCACTCTAACTGTGCAATCCAGCTAAGAAGAGGTACCTCAGCCCCCACGCCTGCCTGTGAACCGCTGCTGAGTGGATATTCCCAGGGCAGTACAGGCATGGGGAGTCCCCATCTGCATTCATGGGGTACAGACCAAATCTTGGCCTGCGACATCCAGAACAAAAAGGCAAAGGGTCTGAAGGGACAGAGGGCTTTCTGACAACACTGCAGGGGAGGGAAGATCTTTTCATGATGTGCCCAGGAGGTACCCACAGACCCTGGTTAGGAAGCATAGACTGCAGGATGAGATACGCAGCCCTGACCAAAAACGTCTGGGGCATGGAGAAGGGGGTTGCAGACACTCCACAGGCTTAGCTTAGTGCTAGTCAAGGGTTGGACTCTGTCTTTTATGTTTTCCTCACATTAGATACCTGTGTAGATGAAGAGGCTGGTTTCTTGTGCTTTTGTTATGAGAGTTTGTTTAAGTTAATTGCAGGGCTTGGGATTTGCATGTTTTATCTCCTCTCATGATGGCAGACTCAGGTTCACTCTGTGGTTCTGTTTGATTTTTATGGGGAATATTGTGGAACATTCCTACTTCTGAACTGTCTTGCTTTGAAACAAACCCCAGCAAGCCACTCGTCAGGAACAGCACCACCTTTTCCTCTGTGCTCCTAACAAAGCTGCTCACAGCATGCAGCCCGTGAGGTGAACAAGGTCTGTGGGCCTGGGACATGCAGCTACTCCTGGGCTCATGCATTTCACTGTGGCTGACCCACTGGTGTTTTGTCCACCTCACTAGTAACACTTTCTGAAATCGAAATAGGCCTATTTATCCCCTTGCTTATTTAAATGCAGACAGATTAATGCAGTGGCTGTTTACAGTAATGGCAGTCAGCAGAGCAGATGCTTAGGATGTGAGTGCTGGTCTATCACTAAAAGACCTCCTGTGGGAAACTGCAGCCCTCTGGGACTTTTTGGCTTATTAAAAAAGTTTTGAATTACTGTGTCTCTCTAACAGGGATAAAATAATGCAAACTTGCTATTGATGCCAAATATGGTAGCCAGCAGCATGTCTTTCTTGTTTCCACTAACGTTTCTGGATCTTCAGATTTCTCCATTTTGGCTCTTGTAGGTAAGTGACTTTGAGTAGAAAAAATTCAGTATCCTACGTAGTTGTATATTGAGATCTTAATTTCTTGCAAGTACCTACAGGTACTCTTGACTTTACCTTGTAATTTCTTTCAAAATATATATTATACAATGTATAATATATAAAATTTTCCACTCTGATTTCCTCTTGTATACTATTTTCTAGACAAGGGATCATTCTGGGTGCTTAGATTGATAATTCCAAGGATACAGAACGGATTTGGATGCACCCATTTCCTTGAAATGAGCGGCAACTGTGTTTCTAATTTAATGTGGTGATTCTGAAAAATTGCAGACTTACAGCTTATTTTTAACAAAGGAATTATTTCCTTTTAGTGAACAAATCATCTGTAACATGGAAAGCTGCTGCACATAAGCCAGTGCCTGGCTACATCAATTCTCACTAGAAGCAAATCTAGCACTGTGTGTTCTGTATTTCTTCGGTTAATAATGTGAATTAAGTTGCATTTGGTAAATAGAAAGATGTGTGTTGCAAAAGTTTTCCAACATCTTACTTAGCGTGTAATAAACTGTGTGTTGTTTGCTAGCTTTGTGGCTCCTCTAAGTTACTGATCGTATGGTATAAGAAAAATCGATATCTCATTTCTCACATCAACCAGATAGATAGGCCAGGCAAGGGCTTCAGCCAAGACCTTGTGCCATTCTGACAGGGAAGAAACATGTTTTCCCTATTTCAAGCTCTACTGTTTACAAGCAGCTATTGACAGCTCTGCAGTACTTTCTCCAGGTAAGATCTATCATGGTAGAGCTTTAAAGTCTTGCTGGCTCTGCTGTATTTCTTACCCCACCTCACTTGCCAAGTACAGTTATAAATTCTTAAAGAGGTTCTTTTGCACGTGCTTGTTAAATGTTGAGATTAGCCAAGGAATAAAGGAGATGTTCTAAATTTATGGTCAGCTTGACTTATGCTGATCCTCACAAAAAAATGCGTCATGAGATTTTGGCTTACAAAAACCTGGCAACTACACTTCCGTTCCTTCTGACGAAATTAGTTTCCCTGTACGGCTGTATGGCACAGCTCTTTATATCTGTTGCAGAAAAAGTTGGTGGAGAACCAACTGGCAGTAGAAACAATGTGTTTTTCTGCTCTGTGGATGTCATGGAACACATTAAAATAACAAGTAATTTTTAATATCAGGATTAGAGAGAATACCAATATTGATATAAAAACATCTTCAAAGTTAGAAGAGAGCTGAAAAAAGTTGTATTTTTCAATGCACTCCCTAATAAAATTAAAAGCATTGTTAGTGAAAGCATTGATTTTCTACTTGTATGTACAATATATCATAAACACATCCAAAAAAGAGTATTAAAAGATAATTGGCCCTTGTGATTGCCAAGTGAATCAGTCATTGTAAGGGAATGCCAAATAAGAATTATCTGTTTAGCTCTGGTTGGCCATCCCACTCACAGTGCTTATTACACATTATTTTTTCCATAGAGAGACGTTGCTTGGCAAAAAGAAGATGCAGTCATTTGCCTGATTCATGCTCTCTTGTAAAACCTCTGTATTAACAGGGGCTGATTGTATGAAGAGTCCTCCATAACAGTTTCTTCATAGTTGTGTCACTGCCTATGAGATGGTTGTGAAGTTGGCTTCAGGAAAGCTAGTGCTAGCATTTAGTGAATCTAAAGCACTATCAGTATGGCCTAATTCCCTTGTAATACAATAAATTTAAAATTCAAATGCAGGTACTCCATTTTCCCCATGTCACCATCAGGAGAGCTACAGAGGCAGCTCAACTCACAGAAGGAATTTGTGTGCAAATGCAAGCCCTTCATATAGTGGTGGAAAGCAGCAGAATACAAACGAGATCTGTGCAACACTTTATATTAAGTCCTCTTGAAGTGCAAACCAGTTCAAGTTCTATGATGAACCCAAAAGCCTGGGTCTTCCCTCTGCTTTGCCACATCCAGTTCCTTCAGACCTCAAAGTCTCTGGGGAAGCCAGTCCTTGTGCAGACCCAGTGACAACGGCCCCCCTGGGCTGAGATTGGCTACTCTAGGGCCTCGTCAACACAACCCTATATCAACGTGTTCTATTACAGTGCAACTCTGTAAGCTCAAGGGCTTGGCCCTTCATTTCCCCTTGAGTTTTCAGGTTCAAAATTTTCAACTGGAACCAGGAGGCTCAAACCTAAGGCAATGTTCATGTGAGTCTCAGAGAATGAAAGCAGGAGCAATGACACAGTTTTCCCTGATGTCTGCACAAAACTATGAAACATAGTGGGACTGCAAAAAGGTTCTTAAAGGACTGAGGGGAAGCTATTGAAGCCAGGTTTTGGTTTGCAGAATTAAATATAGCGAGGCATGGTTCCCTTTTCCTTCCATTTGCAACTTCTGAAGTGTAGCTGATTCACACGAAAAGTTCTGGTTTGGCTGATATCAATTGAAAGCTCAAAATCAATGACACCACACATCAACATAGACAAAGAGAGAATATAATGTTCCTCACTGTACTTTTGGAAGCCTACTTTTGTTAAAAGTACACTGTACTGTTCTTCTGGAAATGGAATTTAAAGATCATTTTGTCAGAGATGTCACAAAGTGCAAAGAAACAACATTTGCAGAACTCATTTTTAGATGGTCTAACTTCAAGAAAGAAATTGGAGTTAAGGAAGAAGCACAAACCATGACATAAAAGCAATGCTTCCTCCTTTTCTGGATGACTGCATGCTCAGATTGCACTTAAAATTCTCAGGGGATGTACAGATTGAGATGAAATATTGGTTTGGTGAAATGGCAGCATGTAGATCATAGATATAAGCTATTTTTGTAAAGCATAAATCAGTGCCTGAACACCAAACCATGGGAGACTAGAATTCAATTCATATATTATCACTAATTATAATTTTTTACTTGACGGTATATCATCACTCATGCAAGCAGCTATAAGCTATTTATTCCACCCATAACCACACAACTTGTGCACAAGGCGATGACTGCTGAAAACTGCCAAGCATAAATAAGAAAAAAGATATTTTTGTTATTGGTAATTCTGTGCCCAGTTGAGAAACTGTTCCTTCTACTACAACCCAGGGCATTGAATAGTTCTTTTCCCAAAATGTTTAACAAGGCAAGGCAAGCAGAGGCTCAGAGAATGAGATGCAGCAGCCAAGAATCAAGACTGAGTGACAGTTTGCAGTCAGCATGCTAATTCAACACTTTCTCCTTAAAAAAGAAACACCTGAAAATACTGTAAGCAAGAATGGGGTACACAGAGGCTGTGAAGGAGAATCTTGACAATGCTGGAAAAAGAGAGTGATTAATATGGAGGAGGAAAGGCTTAAAATTCAATGTGTTGCTATGACTTGTTTCCTAAACCGTTGGCTTTCTTGATCAGTTAATTTTCAGCATTTCTCAGCACATGCCCTCATCCTCAACCTGCAGCTGAGAACATTGCCTCTGGAGTTGGCTTCTGCAGAGCAGGTGCCAGTGATTTCACTCTGGGCTCACAACTCATCAGTGGCTCACAGACCTGATCCTCACTGCAACCCTTGCTGTAGTTGTCTTCATCCCTGCTCCCCTGGTTGAAGAAGTCTTCCTCACCTCCCATGCATCTTTTTTCTTCCTTTCTCACATATATGTGGGTCAGAGCATGGCACACCTGTTTGGTCCAAGTGTCCAACAGCATTTCAGTTCTATCTCAGATCAGCCTTACAGTGTTTTGGGGTTTTTTTTGGAAGGAATATGTCTTTCCCCTTAATGCTATGATCAAGTTACAGCAGCTCCAGCTAGCTGGAATTGCTCTGATATGAGAAAGGTTAGCTCAGGACACAAAACGGGCTGAGTTTCATCTCAGTCCCTTGCCTTTAGCCATGTTCACTGGAGCCTCCTACATTACAATAAAATCTTGTCAATCACCCTGCATTGGTGAACGAGACCCTGCTGGGTTCAGCCAGACCTGCAGGACCTCGCGGCCCAGAGGGGTGGGTGATGTGGTGGCTGTTTTTCTGCCCTGCTGTCCTCAGATCTCACTGGCACTTGCTGTAGTCTTCTGGCCACTGCTTATGCTGGTGATATCAGCCACATCTACAACCCTCTGCTAGTAGTCTGTTGTGGGGGAGTTCGCACAGCCCCCTCTCGTTAGCATGCCCAGATAACAATGGCTAAAGTAGTAGTGAGGTGAGTGTGCACAGCAGGTGTGAACACAATACACAAAACTGTGCATTCTGGAAAGGTGATTAACCAAAACTGGTAACACCATGAGGAAAGTAGGAATGGTGAGACAACCATCAGCTGAATTAAACAGTAGGCAGGGGATTACCAGATTTATGAGGGTAGAAAGAGTCATCCTGGAAAGAAATCTCAAGGAAGTTTGAGAGGTTGTGACCAGGACAAGACCTGGGAGTAGGACAAGGGAAACATCAGCCACCAAAGCCAGGGCTGGTGCTGCCAGCAGCAGCCTACTGCTGCTGGGGGTGTGAGCAGCTTGCATGCAGCGAGCACACTGACACTGATGGAGTGGGGGGGGCATGTGGGGTGTGTTCTCACTGGTGGATGGATTAGTGTGTAGGGTGCACACAGAGCACACACATCTCCCCAAGGAGAGGTGCATGAGTTGGGTAACCAGCACCCCAGAGGAGGGGGGTGCACCTAACCATGCATGCGTGTGTGCGTGCATGCTTAGAAGTTTTGGGGATTAGTCATGGAAAGGCTCTTAGAAATTTCTAGGTGTTTACCAATATTTGCTAAGTGTCTTGAATTGTGGTTTATCTGCTGTGTTGTTGATACTGATCCTAAATGTGTAGTTGAATGCTTACCAGTTAGTTAGGTGCTGCTAATAATCAGACAAATGTCTCCTATCCCCTCTGGCATAGCCTGGAGAGCTGAGCTGTCTCCCTGTGGGACACCCTGTGCCCATCTCTCATGCCATGACCTCACAAAGCCTGAAGTTCTCCATGGTTGAAGAAGACGACCTTGCAGTCCAGCCTTTGGACCCCAGGAGCACTCAGCTTCTGCTCTTCCCCCATGTCAACAGTGAGAGAAATTAACCTGGTGCTGCCTGAGATTGAGGTGTATTTGGTCAGCTCCAGCATAGATGGCCAACTGGTTCTGAACCTCAGGAGTACTCTGGTGAACCCTGTTGTGAAGGTGGAACTTGTGGGAAGAGGTTTTCTGAGGTGGATTGAGGAGGATAATCCTGAACTGGACTACAACAATAGCATGGTTTACACTAACCAGGCTGTCTATGTCTCCAAAGATCAGACTTTTCACATAGAGGGTAAAACACTGGAACTAGGCACTAGGTTAACTGAACAGCATCTTAGTGTTGGGCTAGAGAAGGTGGGATCAGATCTTTTCAAGTGGGGAGGAAGTCTTCCTTTTGCCAGTGTCCATGCGCACTGTTTCCATCCCATGGCATACACCCTGTCACTACATCATATGGCAACCAGGGCTTTGCGATGATTGTGTTGCACAGAAAGCAGTATTTGAGAGTGTGAGCAGTCGCCCATGAGTTGGTGGCTATATCTGTAAAGTGAACATTTGTCGCATAGAAATCTATCACAACCTGTCTAGCAGCAGGTAGGAAAACTTTAGTCACAAGCACATCATTGAAGTAGTACTTGGTCATCTAAAATGCTTGCCTTCAGTGTTCTTGTTGACTTACATGTCAGCAAATATCCACTGCGTATAAAGGCTTTGTTATATTTGCAACTATAGTAAAGGTATTATTAAGAGTTACTGCTGTATCTTTACAGAGAGACAAGAAAAAAGTGAGACATACACTGAAAACACCTGCAAAAGTGTGATTATTTCACTGAATCACAGAATCACAGAATTGTTGAGGTTGGAAGGGAACTCTGAAGGTCATCTAGTCCAACCCTCCCTGCTCAAGCAAGACCACCTAGAGCTGTTGCCCAGGACAATACCCAGATGGCTTTTCAATGTCTCAAAGGAAGGAGACTCCACAACCTCCCTTGGTAACCTGCTTCACAGTGAAAAATTGTTTTCTGATGTTCAGAGGGAAGCTCCTGGGTTTCAGTTTGTGCCCGTTGCCTCTTGTCTTGTCACTGAAAAGAGCTTGGCTCTATCTTCTTTGCACCTTCCCTTCAGATATTATACATCCCAACATGCACACACATAAATGCAGAGCTAATTATTAAAATGTACAGATTTATTAAAAAGAGTAAAGTCACTGGGATGTAATGACCACCTCAGACAGTGAATTATTCTAAGGGATACTTAAACAGAAGCCTCCTAGGAGGTGCACTCCCCTTTCTCAGCTCCTTTTTCTTAGGGTCTGTGGGGAATCCTGAAAATTTAGTCTACAAATCGTAGGTGGTTGCTGCCCTATATTGGTTTAGTACTGAACTTAGAGTGTGCCAATGTATGGAAATTGTGTTTCTGAGCTACAACCTGCAGCAGTCAGGCTTCATTTCCTCTCAGACTTGAAGGGTCTGTCTCACCCAAAGGTCATTTTCCACTTACACATGCATTAGACTGTTAGCCTTGATGTACCGCAGCGTGTCGATGCTTCCTGTAGGTTACCAGATGTTACAGCCCTGACGGAAAAGAGGGAGAAAGGCTGAGTGTTGGAAAAATTATTTTTGCCATTATAAGAACAAGTACCTGTAAAGCACCTCGGTTCTGGATCTTTTTGGCTGAAGTTCAAATTGGTGTTGCTTAAAGACACACTTGAATTCATATTCTGCCACCTACACAAATGTTTCTGTTTTCAAAAGAGCTGAGCACCCACATCCATCAAGACTGGCCAATGCAGTACAGTTTAATAACAGATTTTTAGTACTGCAGCTCAGTCTTTTTCCTCATTTTCCAGCATTGATTACATCCCTTAGAAGTGCTTTAACAAGTCCAAGAAAGCCATTTTAAAACATGAAAGGAGATACAGACCTGACCCTTCTTACCCTGAATACTCTGTAACCCCACTGCTGTTGGCATACAAGGAGTGTATGTTTGAACAGATTGCTGCCTGTGCCAGCTTTTGACACTCAGCTGCTAATATGCTCTTGATACCATGTTACTATCTGGTATTTGATCTTACCACATGCCCTACTTGGGTGACATGTAAGAAGTGTATATACATGGATCCAGGTGCCTGCTGGCATATTTCTTTTAACCCTGGTAAGCCCTGCCACTGCACAAGAAACTCAGTATTGTCCCTCTGTGAGATAAAGCCTGCTGGAGGAACTGACTCCTGGCAGTCATTGAATATGACTGGTAACACCTGTAGGATAATTAGATCCAGGGAAAAAAAAAAAAAAAAAAAAAAAAAAAAAGAGTTTCAGTGCTACCAGGGATAACTATCCTCATCACCAGCAGAAACCCCCCAGTCTGAGCAAACCAGAGGCAGGAGCTCACACCACCATGGGCAGTTTGAAACTCTTCAAGCACTGCTATGCACTGTCAGTCACACCCCAGGAAATCCCTCGCGTCCTTCATAGAAAGGCCACCACTCAAGTCACTCCCACCAGTAGCCTCTTTGCACTTTCTCCACAGCTGCAGCCATCATCTCCCTTGCTGGGAAATACAAGATGGAACACTTTTTGAATTAGGTAACACAATAAACTATCTGGAATTGAGTTACTTTTTTCAGTGGGACCGAAGTTCCCAAGTTCTGCTGAAAACCAAGTGTGTGGTATCCCTGGGTGCCTCTGGAGAGCTAACTCTTGAGAGAACCCTCCCACCCCTGCAGCTGCTGGGAAACTTTCTCCAGTGGAATTAATTCTGTTGCATGGTTTCAGGAGAATAAGGTTTTTGGAGAAGGCAGGTGCTCCTGTGCAACAGGGTTCACATCCAGCAGCCATGGGAAGCAAGGTAAAGTGAGTGCACCTTCACTTCCAGGGTGAGTTCAGGGACATTGTTTAAGGCTGCTGTCCTTTTGAGTCTGAGGACCTGTGTGGAAAGTTAAGCACAGTTTAGCAAGTGGTCACAATTCAAAGAGGTCTCTTTAGAAGTGATGCAAAACAAGTCAGAGAAAGTGGGATTAAATCTGTACATAGAATGAAATAAGAATCTACAAACCTTTTTGCACCACAGGGCCTATTTCAGCCCTACACACAAAGTCAGGCTCTCAGGCCATACCTGCTGCAGGGATTAAGAAATCTGAACTCTTTCAGTAATTCCCCACACTGATGGGGCTGAGAAACAGACCACTCATGCCAGTGCCCAACTGCAGATCGTTCCAGGAGGTGAACACTGATTTCTTTCAAGATTAAATTGCAGATCTTCTCACAGTTCAAAGTCCTTCCTTCTACCAAAACAGGAACATTGCCAAAATAACTTAAAGACATGATGTGAGATAAGGCCCTGGGAATATCAGGTTTCTACAAACTGTCAGAATAAAGAACATGACTTTCTTATATTGCAGTTACCTAAGACGCTGGTGAATGTTAGTTTCCTCCCTTTCAGATTGTTTTAGGCTCTTTTTTTCTTCAGAGTTACAA